>NC_069499.1:1373599380-1373906880 GCF_027579735.1 Bombina bombina | reverse complement strand
CTCAGTTGAAGTTCAGACTAAGTGCTATTGCATTGTCTTGTTATCTTGTATTTGTTGATTATGCAAATCTACTGTGTTGACTGGTCCTTTAACTTCTTCATAATCTTTACAGAGTTTATTTCTACTATATCTCCACCTAGTGGTATCAATCATAATTACATTTAAAAACAAAATAGAAGATTGTGGCAGCAAATACCTATATAAATAGATTCCATTCCATATCTATATTTATTCCCTTTGGATACATAGAATCTAATATATAAATCCAATGTGCTTCTCGCCTCTTGAGATAAAGCTCTCTATTACCACCCCTCCTTAAAGGGGCACGTGTTCAATTATCTGAAATCTAAGTTGAGAGACAGAGTGACCAGCTTCAACAAAATGGTAGACCACAGGGGCTTCCTTATCCTTACGTCTTATTGCTGATTTATGCTGTATCATTCTGTCTCTCACTTTTTGGGTCGTCTCACCCAAATAAATAATCCCACAAGGACATTTAATTAAGTAAACTACATAAGTAGTATTGCATGTATGAAATCCATATATTTTAAATTTCTGACCAGTAAGGGGATGTGTAAATGTATCTCCTTTAATCATACTGTTACAGTTAGAACAGGATAAACAAGGGAAGCAACCATTCTTTTTAGATGCAATATATCTTATCTGTTTTATTGCTCCCTACATCAGCCCTCACCAATCTATCCTTAATATTACACAATCTCTTATATGCTGAAAGGGGATAATTCTTTTTGCTTACTCTCCTCATTAAGTTTAGTCTAGTCTAGTTTCTATTCCTAGAAGTGAGGTATTGAGACCTAAACTTAATGAGGAGAGTAAGCAAAAACAGAATAGAATGGCTTTTGTTTCTGAATTTAATGTACTAAGTAAACGTATTTCAGGGATTGTAAGGAAACACTGGCATCTATTGAGGGATTGTCATCCATCATATGAGATTTTTAAGAATTATGCCCTTTCAGCATATAAGAGATTGTGTAATATTAAGGATAGATTGGTGAGGGCTGATGTAGGGAGCAATAAAACAGATAAGATAAGATATATTGCATCTAAAAAGAATGGTTGCTTCCCTTGTTTATCCTGTTCAAACTGTAAAAATATGAATAAAGGAGATACATTTACACATCCCCTTACTGGTCAGAAATTTAAAATATATGGATTTCATACATGCAATACTACTTATGCAGTTTACTTAATTAAATGTTCTTGTGGGATTATTTATTTGGGTGAGATGACCCAAAAAGTGAGAGACAGAATGATACAGCATAAATCAGCAATAAGACGTAAGGATAAGGAAGCCCCTGTGGCCCACCATTTTGTTGAAGCTGGTCATTCTGTCTCTCAGATTTCAGATAATTGAACATGCTGCCCCTTTAAGGAGGGGTGGTAATAGAGAGCTTTATCTCAAGAGGCGAGAAGCACATTGGATTTATATATTAGATTCTATCGCCTAGATTACCAGTTTTGTCGGTAAAAACCTGCGGGGCTAACGCTCCTTTTTTTCAGCGCTCCCTTAAGCCAAGGCTGGTATTACGAGTTTTCTGAATGGCTGCGTTAGCCTCAGAAAAGTGATCGTTGTCCCCTTCTACCTCAATACCAGCATTGCTTACAGTAGCGGTAAACTGGAAAAAACGTGCTCGTGCACGATTTCCCCATAGGATACAATGGGGCTGAGCTGGCTGAAAAAAAACTAACACCTGCAAAAAAGCAGCGTTCAGCTCCTAACCCAGCCCCATTGTTTCCTAGGGGGGAAACACTTTCTAAGTCTACACCTAACACCCTAACATGAACCCCGAGTCTAAACACCCCTAACCTTACACTTATTAACCCCTAATCTGCCGCCCCTGCTATCGCTGACACCTGCATTATACTATTAACCCCTAATCTGCCACTCCGGACACCGCCGCCACCTACATTATCCCTATGAACCACTAATCTGCTGCCCCAACATCGCCGACACCTATATTATATTTATTAACCCCTAATCTGCCCCCCAACGTCAACCGCCACCTACCTATACTTATTAACCCCTAATCTGCCGACCGGACATCACCGCCCACTATAATAAATGTATTAACCCCTAAACCGCCGCAATCCCGCCTCGCAAACACTATAATAAATTTTATTAACCCCTAATCTGCCCCCCAACGTCGCCGCCAATACCTACCTCCAATTATTAACCCCTAATCTCGCCGCCCCAAAGTCGCCGCTTACTATAATAAAGTTATTAACCCCTAAACCTAAATCTAACCCTAACCCCCCCTAAATTAAATATAATTTAAATAAATCTAAATAAATTTTCTATAATTAAATAAATTATTCCTATTTAAAACTAAATACTTACCTATAAAATAAACCATAAGCTAGCTACAATATAACTAATAGTTACATTGGTAGCTAGCTTAGGATTTATATTTATTTTACAGGCAACTTTGTATTTATTTTAACTAGGTACAATAGGCTATTAAATAATTAATAAGTATTTAATAGCTACATAGTTAAAATAATTACAAAATTACCTGTAAAATAAATCCTTACCTAAGTTACAAATTCACCTAACACTACAATATCAATACATTAATTAAATAAATTACCTACAATGATCTAAACTAAAATACAATTAAATAAACTAAACTATATTACAAAAACAAACACTAAATTACAAAAAATAAAACAATATTACAAGAATTTTAATCTAATTATACCTAATCTAAGCCCCCTAATAAAATAAAAAAGCCCCCCAAAATAATAAAATTCCCTACCCTATACTAAATTACAAAAGTAATCAGCTCTTTTACCAGCCCTTAAAAGGGCTTTTTGCGGGGCATTGCCCCAAAGTAATCAGCTCTTTTACCTGTAAAAGAAAATACAAGACCCCCCCAACATTACAACCCACCACCCACACACCCCGACTCTAAAACCCCACCCGATCCCCCCTTAAAAAAAACCTAACACTACCCCATTGAAGATCACCCTACCTTGTGCAGTGTTCACCCAGCCGAGCACCGATGGGCCAGAAGAGGACATCCGAAGCGGCAGAAGAGGTCCTCCATCCAGCAGAAGTCTTCATCCAAGCGGCATCTTCTATCTTCATCCATCCAGCGCAAAGCAGGTCCATCTTCAAGACATCCGACGCGGAGCATCTTCTTCTTCCCGACGACTAATGACGAATGAAGGTTCCTTTAAATGACGTCATCCAAGATGGCGTCCCTCGAATTCTGATTGGCTGATAGGATTCTATCAGCCAATCGGAATTAAGGTAGGAAAAATCAGATTGTGTGGGGGGGGGGGGGGGGGGAGCGCTAATAGTTATAGCTGTGAGTAGGACTAATTTTTAGTGATAATTCTATATACTATCTAATTATTAGTGTGTATTCACAATTATAAATATTCCTTGTGTTTTACCTTGTCAACCTGTCAATGTGTAGTGACTTAATATCTTCGCAATAGTGGGCTATATTTTATCCTATGTATATACCTTTAGAACCTGTACTTAATTGTACCTATGAATTCCCTGTGGTAGAAAATTTATCAGCAATATTATTTAAAAACCTCCTTAGTGTTATATAGTGATGACCATATTAATTTGTAAATTGTGCTATTGGTGCATCGATATATACCGTTAGAATCTGGTACCGTAATGTGCTCTTAAATACCTTATCAGAAAATATAATTTAAATGTCCTCAGTATATTATAGGGATGACACCAAACTTTTAATATATTCAAATGATATATTTTTATATGACAATTCACGTGATTAATACAAATATTACACAGATAAAATTGTTGCACAAAATAAAATAAAATCTAAATGGTTTCGTTGACCGCCAGTTATTTGCGTATGCACACATATAAAAACATGTTACTCTCATAAAAAGGCTACTAGAGTTTGACTTATGATATGGTATCAAAAACTCCGGTGCACACTCTCTTGTGTGTCTTGACTTGAACTTTTGGATTATGTATACAATTGTTGCGAAAAGATGTATAAAAAAGTTGTGGCCACAACTGAGTTCTTTGAATTCTTTCGTGTCTCCAAATCTGGGCAATGTTATGCAATGTGGTGTTGCACTCCCCCCTAACCGGACCTCTGATCGTGTCTTACCTCGTTATGTAGGGGTCTTGGGAAGCTGGTTCGCTCGATGTTGTACCTTAATGGAGGATCAGCGTCTCTCCGTTTGAAGTTCCCGGCGGCTTGCTTTCCCTCTCCCTGATGTCGTCTGTTTCACGTGTTCCGTTGGAGGCCAATCAGGTAACCGGATCGGGGGGAGTGTATCTCCTTGTAATCCTGGCTTGCTTGGTCTTTTGCGGCTTTTAGAAATCTCACACTCGATAGGCGTAGACAGACTATCGAGTGTGGATTTCTAAAAGCGCAAAAGAACCAAGCAAGCCAGATTACAAGAGATACACTCCCCCCACGATCCGGTTACCTGATTGGGCCTCCAACGGAACACGTTGAAACAGACGACATCAGGTAGAGAAGCAAGCCGCCGGGAACTTCAAACGGAGAGACGCTGATCCTCCATTAAGGTACAACATCGAGCGAGCAGCTTCCCAAGACCCCTACATAAACGAGGTAAGACACGATCAGAGGTCCGGTTAGGGGGAGTGCAACACCACATTGCATACATTGCCCAGATTTGGAGACACGAAAGAATTCAAAGAACTCAGTTGTGGCCACAACTTTTTTATACATCTTTTCGCAACAATTGTATACATAATCCAAAAGGGTTCAAGTCAAGCACACAAGAGAGTGTGCACCGGAGTTTTTTGATACCATATCATAAGTCAAACTCTAGTAGCCTTTTTATGAGAGTAACATGTTTTTTATATGTGTTGCATACGCAAATAACTGGCGGTCAACGAAACCATTTAGATTTTATTTTATTTTGCGCAACAATTTTATCTGTGTAATATTTGTATTAATCACGTGAATTGTCATATAAAAATATATCATTTGAATATATAAAAGTTTGGTGTCATCCCTATAATATACGGAGGAGCATTTAAATTATTTTTTCTGATAAAGGGATTTTAAAGGCACATTACTGGTACCAGATTCTTAAAGGTATATATCGATGCACCAATAGCACAATTTACAAATTAATATGGTCATCACTATATAACACTAAGGAGGTTTTTAAATAATATTGCTGATAAATTTTCTACCACAGGGGAATTCATAGGTACAATTAAGTACCAGGTTCTTAAAGGTATATACATAGGATAAAATATAGCCCACTATTGCGAAGATATTAAGTCACTACACAAAGTATTTAGTCACTACACATGACAGGTTGACAAGGTAAAAACACAAGGAATATTATAATTGTGAATACACACACAAACAATTAGCTAGTATATATAATTATCACTAAAATTAGTCCTACGCATAGCTATAACTATAAGCGCTCCCCACCCCCCACACCACACACTTTGCATACCTCTGATATTGGGAGAATATCAGAATTGGGGTAGCATTGTGAGCTGAAAAAGGTCTGATAATAGCACACGCCACACACACCCAAAGCACAGACAGGAAAAATCAGATTGGTGATGTAATCAGCCTATCGGATTGAAGTTCAATCCGATTGTCTGATTGGATCAGCCAATAGAATGCGAGGTCAATTCTATTGGCTGATCCAATTACATCAGCCAATCGGATTTTTCCTACCTTAATTCCGATTGGCTGATAGAATCCTATCAGCCAATTGGAATTCAAGGGACACCATCTTGGATGACGTAATTTAAGGAACCTTCATTAGTCGTTAGTCGTCGGGAAGAAGAGGATGACTCGCGATGGATGTCTCTGAAGATGGACCTGCTCCGCGCTGGATGGATGAAGATAGAGATGTCGCTTGGATGAAGACTTCTGCTGGATGGGAGGACCTCTTCTGCCCTGATCAGATGAGGACTTCTGCCGCTCAGGATGTCCTCTTCTGGGCCCATCGGTGCCCGGCTGGTGTGAACACGGCTCAAGGTAGGGTGATCTTCAATGGGGGTAGTGTTAGGTTTTTTTAGGGGGGATCGGGTGGGTTTTAGAGTAGGGGTGTGTGGGTGGTGGGCTGTAATGTTGGGGGGGTCTTGTATTTTCTTTTACAGGTAAAAGAGCTGATTACTTTGGGGCAATGCCCTGCAAAAAGCCCTTTTAAGGGCTGGTAAAAGAGCTGATTACTTTTGTAATTTAGTATAGGGTAGGGAATTTTATTATTTTGGGGGGCATTTTTTATTTTATTAGGGGGTTTAGATTAGAGATAATTAGATTAAAATTCTTGTAATATTTTTTTATTTTTTTTGTAATTTAGTGATTTTTTTTTTGTAATATAGTTTAGTTTATTTAATTGTATTATAGTTTAGATCATTTGTAGGTAATTTATTTAATTAATGTATTGATAGTGTAGTGTTAGGTGTATTTGTAACTTAGGTTAGGATTTATTTTACATGTAATTTTGTAATTATTTTAACTAGGTAGCTATTAAATACTTATTAACTATTTAATACGCTATTGTACCTAGTTAAAATAAATACAAAGTTGCCTGTAAAATAAATATAAATCCTAAAATAGCTACAATGTAATTATTAATTATATTGTAGCTATTTTTGGGTTTATTTTATAGGTAAGTATTTAGTTTGTAAATAGGAATAATTTATTTAATTATAGTAAATGTATTTAGATTTATTTAAATATATTTAACTTAGGGGGTGTTAGGGTTAGACTTAGGTTTAGGGGTTAATACATTTATTATAGTAGCGGCGACGTTGGAGCGGCAGATTAGGGGTTAATAATTATAGGTAGGTGGCGGCAACGTTGGGGGGGCAGATTAGGGGTTAATAAAATGTATTATAGTGTTTGTGAGGTGGGATTGCGTGCAGGTTTAGGGGTTAATACATTATTATAGTGGCGGGTGATGTTTACGGTCGGCAGATTAGGGGTTAATAAGTGTAGGTAGGTTGGCGGCGACATTGGGGGGGCCAGATTAGGGGTTATAATATATATAATATAGGTGTCGGCGATGTTAGGACAGCAGATTAGGGGTTAATAAGCTATAATGTAGGTGGCGGCGGGTTGCCCCGGTCGGCAGATTAGGGGTTAAATAATTTTATTATAGGGTCTGCAATGTGGGGGGGGCCTCTGTTTAGGGGTTCATAGGTAGTTTATGGGGTGTTAGTGTTACTTTGTAGCACTGTAGTTAAGAGCTTTATGTTCCGGCGTAGCCCATAAAACTCTTAACTACTGACTTTTAAATGCGGTAGGGAGTCTTGGAGGTAGAGGCTCTACCGCTCACTTTCTCCAAGACTCGTAATACCAGCGTTAGGCAAAATCCCATAAAAGATTTATAAAAATTTATTTACATACCACTTGTGCAGTCATAACACAAATGGTTGTAGAAGTTCTCTGGGATTCCCTTTGTTCCAGTAATAGCAGAAATGCATAGATTTGCCATTACTTTTGGTAATTAAAAGGGACATAAAACCAATTTATTTCTATGATCTCATTTTTTTTCATTTTCTTGTTACCTTTGTTGAAAAGCAGAGATGTAAGTCAGGAATGTGCACGTGTCTGTAGCATTATATGTCAGCAGTTTTGCAACAATGTTATACATTAGCAAGAGCACTAGATGGCAGTAATATTTACTGTCATGTAGTGCTTCAGGCATGTGCATGCTACCTATCTGGCTATCTCTTATAACAAAGAATAACATAAGAATGAAGCAAATTTGATAATAAACGTAAATTGGAAACTTATTAAATTGTATTCTCTATCTGAATAATGAAAGAAAAAAATGTGGGTTTTATTTCACTTTAAAGGCCAAGAACAGCAGCTGCGCACCACATTATTGAAATTCCCGGGGGGGTAATTAGTTCGCTGGTAAGGGTAATGGTATTTGTAATGTAGGAATTACCCTCCTACCTCCCTGATCCCTCAAAAACAGCTCTCTTAACCCCCCCCCCCCCCCCACACACACACACACGCACACACTCACACACACACACTCCTCACCACCATCTTAGTAACTGGTAGACAGTCAACCAGTATGCCAGTTTAGGACTTTTCCTTATTTTTTTCTAATCAGACACTCAAGTCAAAACTAAACTTTTATGATTCAGATAGAGCATGCAATTTTAAATAACTTTCCAAATTACTTCCATTAACAAAATGTGCAGTCTTTTTATATTTATATTTTTTTGAGTCACCAGCTCCTACTGAACATGCAAGAATTCACATAATATACGTATATGCATTTATGATTGGCTGATGGCTGTCAGATGATACAGGGGAGAGTGGAAATAGGTATTTGAATTTAGACTAAGTGCAATCACATTGTCTTTTTATCATGCATTTGTTGATTATGCAAATCTACAGTATATACTGGTTCTTTAATTATTATTTTTTTCTTTAACTCTCCTCCCTCACACTAGTGGCAGCCATCTTAGGGTACTGGAAGATGTCCTGCCAGTAACCCAGCTTTTATTATTTTATTTATCTATATTTTTTCTGTAGAATAGGGATCCCCACCTCCCAGTGACCATTATATAGGGCCCCACTCTCTGATTCCCCCTTTTTCTGTTTTGTAGCATCCCATCCCTCCCTCTCACTTCAGATTTTTTTTTTTCTGTATCCTAGGTTCACTCAGTAGAAGGGGCATAACAATACCTTATTGGGCTTTAGGCAAAGGCTGTGGGTGTTCCCCCCATTTTAACATTGCCATTTTAGCAATCAGCAGAAGCTGAACTGGACAGCCGTATAAGAGAAAGAGGAGCTGATTATCTGAGAATGTGAGACATCCTTCCCCTAGGTACTCTGTGCCAGAGGATATGCCACTTGTGCAGCCTTCCTTGTAAAAACATGGTGGCAAATGTATTTTCTATATAGCAACTGTCATGGCCATCTTGAAAACCCTGCCACCATATTATAAAGACAAATCCATAACCTCTCTCTCAGGGGGGCATACAGAAGGGCCAGACAAAATGGAGATGGAGACCAGGCCTCACCAGACACCCTATAAATATGTCACTCCTGAGTGCAGTGCAGGCCAAGATGAGCCCCCTAGAGGTTTGAGAGTGGTCTTCAATAAGACCTCTAAAACCCCTTCTGTTACGCCCCCCGGGTCTCAGTAAGCACTGGAACCTCAAATAAATGTAGTAAAGGCTTCCTGGATGTCCTCTCATAATCTCTACTTGAACTTAATGTTCTCCTTATCCAGTATTTACTGCTGGACCATCTAACCGGTTTTAGTAGACATGTGCAATTCGTTTAGTTCCAAAATCAAAATTCGGACGAAAATCGGGTGATTTGGAGATTCGGATGTATCAGAATCACCCTAGTAATGAAACTAAACTAATCCGAATCAATTTGTAATGAAAAATCTGAATTAGTTTGGATTCATTCGTTTTATTCGAATGGCCATGACTCTCTAGACCAGAGCTTTCCAAACTTTTATTTTTTTATAATTTTTATTTTTATTGAGGGAAACAAAAACAAACATCCACTTTTGCTCGTATAACAAAAAGGTTCAGAGAAAACAAGGTAATTTTACTGTTTACAACTTGCAAAATACAGTGCTATAAGGAGCAAACCCATACTTCCCTCACTTTTTATTACCCCTCTCGTCAAGTAACACAACAGTGGCCACTTTTGGGCCTTGATCAAACCTTTTTACACTAGGGGTTTTGGGTAAAGATACGCCACTTGTGGGGCTATATTAGACGCTCACCCTCCTATGACACAAGGACCTCGGGGTGGGTCCAAGAATAAATAAAAGCCGAAGGGGAAGGGAGGGCATTATGAATACAGATATTTCTAATTCTCTATGGTAGGGCTCAGAGATCAAACCATAGTTCTCCGAGCAGGGCAGAGACTGCTTAACTCTGCCAAATATACAGAGGGGTGGTAAAGGGAGAAGGACCATAAAATAATATGGAGGGGGAGCTGTGCCTCTCTCTACCTGCGTTAGGACATGATCTATATCACTACAAGAAGTGTACATATCTATATCCTGCTAGGTTTTGTACATTAATATACAGGGACATGCTGTTTAAACATAGATCCAATGAATGACCCATAAACAAACCCCCCCCCCTCATGTAACCCACAGGAAAATGAACAATCAAACAATGGGGAGGCTTAGGGAACATTAGCTAGGGGACCAGATAAGTAATAAAAAATATCAGTAGTTTGCATCATGAACAATCATTCATACCTAACATATGCAAGAAGTGTTACCAAACAGGAAGTCATCATAAATCAGAGTGAGAAATGAGGAGTAACGTTTTGTGCCCAAACTATTTGCAAGTTTGAAGAGAGTAAGGCGTGCACATATAAACCTAGCTGACGTGAGCTACACCCAAGATGGTCAAATCTATATGGTAGTACATCTTTATAGGCCATGTGGAGACTCACCGACTTAACCCACTACCTCTTTCTCTATGTGCATGGTACCATGCAGCGCTCAAACTACATCTGGTGATTAATGCCCTTTTACAGCTTTGTGTACAAAAATAGATCAGTGCAGTTTACATCCTTAGTGCATACAGAAAACACCCATCAGACCCAAGAGTCATGATATATAGAGTGTAAACTTGACAGTCCACAGATACAAATGGTGAGGGGAAAAACGGAGATACACAGTACAATAACAGTATTATAGTACATGAGAGGGGTCAGGTCTATTTAATAGAATAATACACAGACCTTATTTAAGTGTCTCATACCTAACCCACTCCAGATTTTACAGTGTCCGTGGTGTATGGAGTGTTTGAAACCTCTCACTGTGAGCGGAGCCCACTTAAAACCTTGTGCACCAGGAGCTCAATGAAGTGCAACCGGAGCAACAGATCTCTGAAGGTGTGTAGTCCCCTGTGGTCCTCCCGTTCTCTTGGTTCTCCAGTATTCCCCTCGATACCTGGCCAGGTCTTTTGGTCCGGTGTCCGAGCCTGATTGTGCGGACGTCCCCAGTACGCCGCTGAAGCTCCTGCTAGCTTGCGCGGTTATAGAGGTCTCCTTGTTGCCGTACTAGACCACTACGCTCTTTGGTGGGTGTTGAGACGTTTGCTCCGCTGTACACTCCACATTATAGCACAAAACGTTCTCTGCAGTGTGGGAAATCGCTTCTTCAGAGCTACATGTTCTCAGTGTGCGCTCCTTCCAATGAGCCATGGCATTTTGAACAATAGCCTCTATGCGCTTCTCTCCAATCTGCCGTAAATGTGCTCTTAAAGTTCTCCAAAGCACCCCATGTCAGTCAGTCCCACATGCCATAACTGTAGTGTCCGGGGCCAAGGTTGAGATCCGTAGCAAAGCGCTTTGTGTGTATATGCGACAATCCTCCCTTTAACTCTGTAGGTGGCCACTTAACCCAGAGGGCCGGTGGGGGGGGAAGTGTCACGCTAATGTGTGTAGGCCGCAGCCGCCTGGATTGAAATAACGAAGTGCATAATAGGACTTAACGCAAATTTTTTCAGTTCTCCCTGTGCTCAGGTAGTTCACAACAAAAGTTGTTCTCATATATTATATCCTCAGGTTATTCTTGGTAGATTCTTGAAGATTCCTGACGAGCTGTAAATAGTGCGTCCCATCATGGCTCCTGCTTGGACACGCCCCCACTTTCCAAACTTTTCATGCGGATGACACGCTTTTTAGACCTACATGATTTCGCGACACAGTAATTCAGTTGTACTGGCAAACAGGAGGTTAAACTAACCTGTTTTAAGATATACGGACACATACATAAATGATATAATAACGAAATGTATTTACAAGTAACAGTATGTATGTGCAAGAATTAAAAAAAAGTTTAATAACACCAATAGCTACTTACTATTTTAATGGGATGTATGAGGTTGATGGGATGAACACAGTTTCTTAATATTTGGTGGAATATTAGACACTCGCATTTTTAAGCTTCCCCTTCCTATCCATATATCAAGAGCAATGCACTACTGGGAGCTAGTTGCGAAAAAATCCCCACTGACTTCTGACTTCAGCTCAGAGTTTAAGCTGCCGCCCTCGGTGAGTCTGATTGACTACTGCCCGCACTGCAAACACACTGCTATCCCACTCACTGACTACACATGCAGTCACAAGCCAATTAAGGAGACTACACATGCAGTCAGGAGCCAATGTGCAGTCAAAGTCGCCAATGGGAATAGTTTCAGTTCCTACTGAGCTACGCCAATAGGTTAAGATGATCTGTGAACCCCTAGGTATCAATCACGTGTCAACCATGTGATATGCGTAGCAGGCAGGAGGAAAGTCAGAAACCAAAAAAAAAAAAATTTTAAATTAAAATTTAAAAAAAATTGTGCTGAAGAAGGGACACACCTACACACTGCTACGCGACACACTAGTGTGTCCCAAGCACACAAGTTTGGAAAGCACTGCTCTAGACTATGCCCAATTCCTTTGCCATTCCATATTTATTATAAAAAAAAATCATAGGAAGATATATTACAATTAAAATATAGTAGAGATAGAACAGTGAAATTATACCTTTTGTGTTGGTTGGAACTATCCGAAGCAATGTAACATAACATAATGAATGAATTCCAAACCTACCAAACTCAGAATTTCCAAATGCATCTGAATGAATGACTGCTATAACGAATCAATCCGAATGCATCTGAAGATGAATGATATATGAATAGATCCAAATGCATCCGAAACTAAATAAAAAATACGAATCGATACTATAACTTAATGAAATTTTCTGGCGTGCACATGTCTACAGTTTAGCTTTAGTCGAAAGAGGTCCTGTGTTATACTAGAAAGTGATTAAGAGGGAAAGGCTTTGTTCTGAAAGAAGAAAGTAATAATAGTATTTTTTTCCATAATGTTTCTTTTGCTATTATCAGTTTATGAATGATTAGGGACTCTCCTTTTATCCCTCAGCTTAAAAGAAAATTGATGAGGCAGTTATTTATTGAACAAAATTATGTTAAACTTGATGTTTCTGCCGAGGGAACAAGGAACTTTAAGAGAAATATCAGGTTGAAAAAGGTGCCAGAAGCATAAATTGAAATTTAGGGCCACCCATCAGAGAACACGGACGGGAGCTGCGGACTCTCCATGTACAGAAGGAAAGGAATTTATCTGTTAAGCATAATTTATGTTTTCCTTCTTAATACAGGGAGAGTCCACAGCTGCATTCCTTACTTGTGGGAAATTATACCCAAGCTCCAGATGACACTGAATGCTAATGGGAGGGTAAAAAAAGAGAGGCAGACCCTAATCTGAGGGCACCACAGCCTGCAAAATCTTTCTCCCAAAGGCTGATTCGATTGAAGCAAAAAACATCAAACTTGTAAAATTTGGAAAAAGTATGTAGGGAGGACCAGGTAGCCTCCTTACAAATCTGATCCATAGAAGCCTAATTTTTGAAGGCCCAAAAGGAAGCCACTGCTCTTGAATGAGCCGTAATCCTCTGAGGAGGCTTAAGACCCGCTGACTCATATGCTAAGCAGATGATATTCCTCAACCAAAAAGATAAGGAAGTCGAAGAGGCCCTCTGACCCCTACGCTTCCCAGAATAGATAACAAACAGAGAAGAAGTTTGTCTAAATTCCTTTGTAGCCTGAAAATAGAACTTTAAGGCATGAACCACATCCAGATTATGCAGTAAACGTTCCTTCAATGAAGGAGGATTAGGACATAAGGAAGGAACCACAATTTCTTGAATGATGTTGCGATTTGACACAACCTTAGGAAGAAATCCTAATTTAGTTTGTAGAACAGCCTTATCAGCATGGAACACCAGATAAGGAGGGTCACATTGCAAGGCAGCAATCTCAGAGACCTCTGCGCGCAGAAGAAGCAATAGCTAGAAGAAAGAAAGAACCTTCCAAGACACAGAATGTCAACCTTAGTGCATAGGCTCAAATGGAGCCCGTTACAAACTGTAGAAAAATATTTAAACCTCCAAGGAGGAGCATTAGAGCGCAACACCCGGCCTGATACTAGTCAGAACCTTAACCAAAAGACTGTACATCGGAAGCTCAGCGAGCCTCTTGTGCAGTAAAACAGACAGGGGCCACAATCTGTCCCTTCAAGGAACTAGCTGAAAGGCCCTTCTCCAGTCCATCCTGGAGAAAAGAAAGATCCTGGGAACCTTTACTTTGTGCCAGGACAAACCACGCTCTTCCACCAGAATAAGTAGGTCCCCCACAACTTATGATAGATGCAGCGAGGTAACCGGCTTACCAAGCTTGAATGAGAGTATCAATAACACTCTCATAAAACCCTCTCTTGGCTAATACTAAGCGTTCATTTTCCATGCAGTCAGCCTCAGAGAATCTAGATCTTGATGAAGAAAGGGGCCCTTGTTCCAGCAGATCCCTGTGACAAGGTAACCTCCAAGGAAGAGATGATGACATCCCCACTAGATCCGTGAACCCATATCCTTTGCGGCGATGATGGAGCAATCAGTATCACTGACGCCTGGCTCCTGTATGATTCGAGCCACCACTCGAGAAAAGAGTGGAGATGGCAGGAAAAGAGAAATTAGATTGAACCTCCAAGGCACCGCTAATGCATCTATTAGCTCGCCTGAGAATCTATGGACCTTCGACCCATATCTGGTTGCTTGGTATTGAGACGGGACGCCATGAGATCTACCTCCAGAATCTGAGATACCTTCCCTCATTGCTAGGGAACTTCTTGTTCCCCCCCTGATGGTGATGTAAGCCACCAGGTTATATTGTCTGATCTGATTGGAATCAGATAAATTGGGACAAAGTCTTCAGAGCATTGAAGATTGCCCGAAGGTCAAAAGATGCTGAATGGAAAGAAGCTCTCATCCTGCGTCCACAGACCCTGCACCTTCTTGGCGCCCCAAATAGCTCCCCATCCTGACAGCCATGCGTCCGTAGTCAGAGTCACCCAGGATGGTCTTAAAAAGGATGTCCCAAGGGACAGGTTAACTGGACAGAGCGATTCTCTCGACCGGTTGTCCAGAGAAATCTGTCATGAGAGATCCAAATGATGGCCGTTCAATTGCCTCAGCATGCACAGTCACCTGGCAAAGAGAACAATGTACATGTGGATATCATGAGACCAATCACCTCCATACGCTAAGCCACAGATGGCCTTAAGGAATGGAGGGCAAGACATGTTGAAGCTAGCTCACAACTTCTCTAGTCTGTTAGAAATATTCCCATGTCTATGGAGTCTATTATCATGCCCAGGAATTCCACCCTGGTGCTTTGAATAAGAGAACTCTTTTCTCTATTTATCTTCCCTCCGTGGGATTGAAAAAAACAGAGGAGAGATTCCGAATGGTCTTCCGCCAGATGAAACGATGGTGCTTGTACCAGAACATTGTCCAAGTAGGGAGCTACTGCTACATCCCGGGTTACGGCGACTGCTAGAAGAGCCCCTAGAACCATTGTAAAAATTCTTGGAGCAGTAGCTGGACCAAATGGAAGTGCAATGAACTGGAATTGCTGGTCCAGGAATGCAAACCTGAGGAACTGGAAGTGAAGCAATGCCTACTTCAGATCTATAGTGGTTATAAACTGCCCTTCCTGAATTAAGGGAAGGATGGACCTTATTGTCCCCATCTTGACGAGGGGACATTTAAGCACTTTAGGTCCAGAACTGGACAGAAAATTCACTCCTTCTTTGGAACCAAAAAAATGTTTGGATAGTATCCCAAACTTCTCTCTGCGATAGGTAATGGAACAATGACTTCAAAGGAGGACAGATCTCTTACGCACCCCAGAAAGGCATCACTCTTTCATAGTCTTGAAGACAGATTGAGAGGATAAATCTGCCCCTGGGTGGATGAGATTTGAAACTATCTTGTAACCCGGAGCTATGAGCTCCAGGACACAAGGATCCTGCACTTCCCTGAACCAAGCCTCTGAAAGAGCGACAGTCTGCCCCGTCATGCAGACTTTGTATCAGCGGGCTTCTTGCTCTGCTTGGATCTATTCCAGGATTGAGCCAGCTTCCAAGAACTCTTGGTTTGCTTTGGCTTAGCGGAGGCCTCTGACGCTGGGCTTTTATCAGAACTAAAGGAAAAAAATACGAACTTTGTCCCTTAGATTTGTTCTCCTTATCTTACGGTATGAAGGCACCCTTGGCCCCTGAAACCATGGAGATAGTCAAACAAACTCTTTCCCTTAAAGGAGACGGAAAGAGACTAGACTTAGAAGGTATATCAGTCTGAACAGAAAACCTGAAGTCTTAGCCTTAGGCTAATTTATCTGTGTAATAACAGCACAGATAAAATAATTAGTAACCCAGAGGGCCGTAATTCTTTCGTGAAAAATGTCGAGGGAACCCTCCACCTCGATCAATTTTGAGAAGGCCATAATTATTTCCTGAAAAATGTCGAGGGAACCCTCCACCTCGATCAGTTTCGAGAAGGAGACGCACCAAAAGGTAGCCGCTCCAGCAACTGCGGCGATAAGAGTCGCCAGTAAAAGAAAAAAACCTTAGGTTGAAAAACCCTTTTTAACAGAGTTTCCATTCTTATATCCGGCAGCTCTATGAACGACAAACTATCCTCACACGGGTTAGTATCACGTGTGGCAAGAGTAAAAATAGCGCCAACCAAGTAGGGATGGGAAAAAGAAAAACCCAACTTCATAGAGAGCCCGGAAGCAGGATGCTTAAAAGGCAGCGAAGGGGAAGAATAATCTAATCCTGTCCCACTCGTCCTTAATAATGATGCCATCCAATTTAGGACCCAGAGGTTCGTCTGGCAGCTCGGCCTTTGAAACCTCTAATGTAGTCAAAACCTCCTTTAGTAGAAAATATAAACGTTCTGTCCTAAATCTAAAAACTGGATCCTCCGCAAGCAGAGGATTATAGGCAGCAGACTCCAACTCTGAAAGTTCATACTCTGAAGTTTCAGAGATAACCTCATCCTCGGATAACCGGTCAAATATATCCAACAAATTACATGATACCCCCTGGGCAGGAGTGCAAGATTTAACCTCTCGCTTGTGCTTAGCAGTGCGAGAGAAAGCACTAATGGCTGCAGATATTTGTGAGATATTAACCCTTGATTCCATATAGATAAAAGGAGCCACACTGTGACCCTGTCTTCTAGCATTTGCAATATGTGTCAAAATTGAAACAATCTTACCGGAATCTATGCCGTGTAACAGAAACATGGTCCTTCAAGTTTGACAGATTGTAGCAGCGCTTCTGACATGGACTTGAGTTAAGAAAAGTAGGCAGCGAAACTCGTCAACGCTGATTGCTTAGGAGCTGTTAATATGAGTCTGAATGGTTTCACAGATAGACTCTCCCTGTATCTCCACACTCTAACTTTCATCAATGCTCTCACTGAGAGGCTGACAAGACTACTTAAAATGCCAGTCCTATCTCTAAGGGTAGTACCCTCCATAAGGAACTACTCCGAAATCTTCTGACACTTCTCTGCCAACCTCCTGTGAGGAAAGGCAAAGAATGACTGGGGGATGAGGGAAGTGGGGGAGGTATTTAAAGGGACATAATACTCATATGCTAAATCACTTGAAACTGATGCAGTATAACTGTAAAAAGCTGACAGGAAAATATCACCTGAGCATCACTATGTAAAAAAAGGAAGATATTTTACCTCACAATCTCCTCAGCTCAGCAGAGTAAGTTCTGTGTAAAAAGTTATACTTCACCTGCTCCCAGCTGCAGGTAAAAAAAAAAAATGAAGAAATGAACAGCAGCCAATCAGCATCAGCAGTGCTGAGGTCATGAACTCTTACTGTGATCTCATGAGATTTGACTTAAAGGGACACTGTACCCAAATTTTTTCTTTCATTATTCAGATAGGGCATGCAATTTTAAGCCACTTTCTAATTTATTCCTATTATCAATTTTTCTTCGTTCTCTTGCTATCTTTATTTGAAAAAGAAGACATCTAAGCTTTTTTTTTATTCAGAACTATGGACAGCACTTTTTTATTGGTGGATGAGTTTATCCACCAATCAGCAAGAACAACCCAGGTTGATCACCAAAAATGGGCCGGCATCTAAACTTACTTTCTTGCATTTCAAATAAAGATACCAAGAGAATGAAGAAAATTTGATAATAGGAGTAAATTAGAAAGTTGCTTAAAATGTCATGCTCTATCTGAATCACGAAAGAAAAAATTTGGGTACAGTGTCCCTTTAACTCTCATGAGATTTCATAGTAAGCTTCCTTTACCTGATTGGTGAAATAATATGAGAGTTCACGAGGCTCATCCTTTCAGCTGTCCCAGGACAGACACACTAAAATGCTGCTTAGAAATCCTTTACAATGGGAGGTGGCTACTGAGGAACTTTTGAGGTAAAATATCTTTCTTTTTTACATAGAGTTGTTCAGGAGATATTTTCTAGTCAGCTTTTTACAGCTATGCTGCATCACTTTCAAGTGTTTAAACATTTGGGTATTATGGCCCTTTAAGCCTTTGGCTGGGGTGTCTTTGCCTCCTTCTGGTGGCCAGGTTCAGTATTTCCCACAAGAAGGACATCTCCTTTCGATCCATCATCCCAATCCAACTGCTGCCCTATTTCCCTTTTCCCCCTTTCCTCAAAACTTCTGTATATAGACGTTTATCAGATTTCCTCACATTAAACTCCCTCCTTGATCCATTGCAATCTGTATTTCACCACCAACACTCCACAGAAACTGCAATCATTAAGGTTACTAATGACCTAATTACAGCAAAATCAAAAGGCCACGTTTCTCTGTTAATCCTTCTTGATCTGTCTGCAGCCTTTGACACTGTTGACCACACTCTCTTGCTTCAAACATTCTAATCCTTTGGTATCTGCAACAGAGTCCTCTTGTGGTTCTCCTTCTACCTGTCTGGGCCTTTAATGTAACCTTCTCTGGCACATCCTTTCACCCTTTACCACTTTCTGTTGGTGTACTACAAGGCTCTTTGTCCCCTTTTCTTCTCAATTTTTTCTTTCATGATTCAGAAAGAGCATGCAATTTTAAGTAACTAATTTACTCCTATTATCAATTTTTCTTTGTTCTCTTGGTATCTTTATTTGAAAAGAATGTAAAGCTTAGGAGCCAGCCCATTTTTGGTTCAGAACCTGGGTAGCATTTGCTGATTGTTTTTTGTATGTTTAAATAGATACTTTTATATATATATATATATATATATATATATATATATATATATATACACACACACACATACATACACACATACAACTTTGGTTTTAGTGCAGTTGGTCTAATGCACTTTTGTTCGTTTTTGTTTTTTTAATAGCATGCTCCATTGAAGTCTATTGGAGAAGAAGTTAATGCGGTCACAAAGTCCTTACAAACGTTTTACTTTCAACTTGTAAATGCGCGCTAACGTGCCCACGTTAAAAGTTTACTTTTAAAATCCGTTAGCGCATCACTTTTAATCTGACCCTTAGCCAGGGCATCGATATCACAAGAGGCTTTTTATTGAACGGAATGAACCCTCCCTTTTTATTTTTTCCTCTTACATCCAGCTAGACTAGATTACAAGTGGAGTGCTATTTAGTGCTCCCGCTCGCGTGTTAAACTTCTTGATGGAAGCTTTTTGCGTGCGCCGAGTTGCACTCATTTTACAAGTTGAAAGTAATAAGTTTGCGCTCGAGCATAAACCAGACGCTCGCAAAAACAATATTGCGACTGTGTTAACTTCTTCTCCCATAGAACTCAATGGAGCTTGAAAACTGCGTATATTCAAGAGCACTAAACCTGACATAAAATATGAAAGGGACATAAAACAGTATAAACTAACAGATTTCTAAATATATAATACAGCCAAAGCTTACCTGCAAAATCGTTTCTTTTTTTTACCCTCATTAACCTCCGGATATTTCCATATATGGAAGGTGCTATACTGGCCATAGCTATGGCAGAATGCACTCATGCACATGCATGGTAGGTGGCACAGTCACATGACACCTGACTAAAGCAGTGCACAGTATAATGCTGAAGCTTTCACAAAGCATGTGACATTATGCCTGTGGAAACAAGCCTGCCTCTTGGCAACAAACAATAACAGTATCTGATGTCCCTCCTCAACCCCCTTACTTGCATAGGTAATTATCCTCACCTTACATATCTCAGGGTTTAGAGTAAGACACTGATAGGGGGGTGGAACAGGCTTCACTTTGGAACACTGAAGTGTAAGTAATTTTGCAGATTTTTGGAAATGTTATTAAAATACCTATAAGCTTTTTTTTTATCACTTTTTTCACACACTGTTTTATCTCAGTTGACACTTTTAGAATATGCACGTAACTCAAAATGTTTTATGGCACTTTAATATTTCACATTGCACAATATGTTCTATTTATTCTTAAATACATATTTCTATATATTATATATCTGTATATACCTATATCTGTATATCTATTCCTATGTATTCCTAGGTATAGATATGTATTTTACATGAACAGAATCAGATATATATATATATATATATATATATATATATATATATATATATATATTTTAATATTAAAAGTACATTCTTTTCTATGTGAAGAACATAGGAATGTAAAATATAAGTTTTATAACTTTTCTTTTTCCAGATCCCCAAGACTTACACTGTTGGAAAAGTTAGGCGATTACCTTTCCAGCGGTGGGTCTTGGGGGTTTGTAGCTGCTTAGATGCCTGAGATACAGACTTCTAAGCAGCATGCCCCCTTTTCCTCTACTTAACATTGTTTAAATAAAGTTGTGCGGTGACGTCACTATACAGGCCCGACTGCCGGGGTTGAAGCGGTTGGGAGCCCCCAGATCTCCCTCAAGGTGGGAAAGTGCTAGCGACGGCTCTGAGCAGTCGTTAGTAAATTAGCTCAGAGCCGTCGTTGGCACTAAAGGGGTTCATTTTTATGTTTGCTAACCCGACCACGTTAAAATCTAAATCGCAAAATACGATACGCAAAACATGTTACATTCCTATGTTCTACACATTGAAAGTAATGTACATACATACATATATATATATACAGGTAGCCCTCAGTTTACGCCGGGGTTAGGTTCCAGAAGGAATGGTTGTAAATCAAAACCGTTGTAAATTGAAACCCAGTTTATAATGTAAGTCAATGGGAAGTGAGGGAGATAGGTTCCGGGCCCCTCTCAAAATTGTCATAAGTAACACCTAATACATTATTTTTAAAGCTTTGAAATGAAGACTTTAAATGCTAAACAGCATTATAAACCTACTAAAATAATCACACAACACAGAATATATAATTAAACTAAGTTAAGATTAACAAAAACATTTGCTAAACAGCATTATAAACCTAATAAAATAATCACACAACACAGACTTCACTTGCATTTTTCTGGAAACAGTTATTTCTATGCATTCCAATCTGGGCTGATTTATAGACAGGAAGATCTTGTTCCTTTGAAATCTGCTTGATAGCTCAGGTCTGGTTAAACTGATTAATTTCAGCTTACTTGGCTTTGCTGCAACACAAGCGGACAGTTCCACCTACTGGCTATTTTAATAAATGCACTGCTTCTCAATGCTTTTCAATAGCAATCACATGACTGGCAAAAAAGGTTGTTATTCTGAAACGGTGTAAATTGAACCGTTGTAAAACGAGGGCCACCTGTATATATATATATATATACACTGTCTGTGTATATATATATATATATATATATATATATATATACACATACACACACACACACAATGGATATAAAAAGTCTACACACCCCTGTTAAAATGTCAGGTTTCTGTGATGTAAAAAAATGAGACAAAGATAAATCATTTCAGAACTTTTTCCACCTTTAATGTGACCTATAAACTGTACAACTCAATTGAAAAACAAAGTGAAATCTTTTAGGTGGAGGGAAGAAAACAAAATAAAACTAAAATAATGTGGGGATATAGCTGTGTTCAGAATTAAGCAATTACATTCAAAATCATGTTAAATAGGAGTCAGCATACACCTGCCATCATTTAAAGTGCCTCTGATTAACCCCAAATAAAGTTCAGCTGCTCTATTTGATCTTTCCTGAAATTTTCTTAGTCGCATCCCACAGCAAAAGCCATAGTCCACAGAGCGCTTCAAAAGCATCAGAGGGATCTCATTGTTAAAAGGTATCAGTCAGAAGGGTACAATTTTTTTTTCCAAGGCATTAGATATACCATGGAACACAGTGAAGACAATCATCATCAAGTGGAGAAAATATGGCACAACAGTGACATTACCAAGAACTGGACGTCCCTCCAAAATTGATGAAAAGACGAGAAGAAAACTGGTCTGGGAGGCTACCAAGAGGCCTACAGCACCATTAAAGGAGCTGCAGGAATATCTGGCAAGTTCTGGCTGTGTGGTACATGTGACAACAATCTCCCATATTCTTCATATGTCTGGGCTATGGGGTAGAGTGGCAAGATGAAAGCCTTTTCTTATGAAGAAAAACATCCAAGCTAGGTTACATTTTGCAAAAACACATCTGAAGTCTCCCAAAACCATATGGGAAAAGGTGTTATGGTCTGATGAAACCAAGGTTGAACTTTTTGGCCATACTGCCAAAAGATATGTTTTGCGCAAAAACAACACTGCACATCACCAAAAGAACACCATACCCACAGTGAAGCATGGTGGTGGCAGCATCATGCTTTGGGGCTGTTTTCTTTCATGTAATTGGCAAGAGTCCATGAGCTAGTGAAGTATGGGATATACAATCCTACCAGGAGGGGCAAAGTTTCCCAAACCTAAAAATGTCTATAAATACACCCCTCATCACACCCACAATTCAGTTTTACAAACTTTGCCTCGTATGGAGGTGGTGAAGTAAGTTTGTGCTAAGATTTCTACGTTGATATGTGCTTCTCAGCATTTTTGAAGCCCGATTCCTCTCAGAGTACAGTCAATGTCAGAGGGATGTGAAGGGAGTATCACCTATTGAATGCAATGGTTTTCCTCATGGGGATCTATTTCATAGGTTCTCTGTTATCGGTCATAGAGATTCATCTCCTACCTCCCTTTTCAGATCGACGATATACTCTCATACTCTATTACCTCTACTGATAACCGTTTCAGTACTGGTTTGGCTATCTGCTATATGTGGATGGGTGTCTTTTGGCAAGTATGCTTTTATTATTTAAGACACTCTCAGCTATGGTTTGGCACTTTATGTATTTATATAAAGTTCTAAATATATGTATTGTACTTATATTTGCCATGATTCAGGTTTTCAGTATATTTCCTTTTTGCAGACTGTCAGTTTCATATCTGGGAAATACTTTTTTCATGAAAATGTATTTCTTACCTGGGGTATAGTCTCTTTTTCAAATTGACTATCTTAAATTTGCTGGCAGAATTAGGCTCGCGAGGACGCAAAATGCCAAAGTTTATTGCGTCATTCTTGGCGCAATATTTTTTGGCGCAAAGTTACGTTCGTTGACTCAAATTCATCATTTCCGGCATCTTAGTTGACGCTGTGTCCTTCACAAAGGTTGCGTCATCTGTGACGCGAGTGTGTCATTTCCAGACGTTTTTGGCGCCAAAAAATATTTTTCTGTTTGTTGTGTGTGATACTTGGCGCCAAATATTTTAATTATTTAAGACCCCATTCCTATTTGCCTCTTGCCTTTTTTCTATGTCAGAGGGCTATGCTGTTTGCATTTTTTTCCCATTCCTGAAACTGCCATATAAGGAAATTGATAATTTTGCTTTATATGTTGTTTTTTTCTCTTACATTTGCAAGATGTCTCAATCTGATCCTGTCTCAGAATTCACTGTTGGATCCCAACTGCCTGATAACAGTTCTACCAAAGCTAAGTGCATTTGTTGTAAACTTGTGGAGATTATACCTCCAGCTGTGGTTTGTAATAGTTGTCATGATAAAGTTTTACATGCAGAAAATGTATCCATCAGTAGTAGTTCATTACCTGTTGCTGTTCCCTCAACATCTAATACACAAGATATACCTGTAAATTTATAAGAATTTATTTCTGATTCTATTCAGAAGGCTTTGTCTGCCATTCCGCCTTCTAATAAACGTAAAAGGTCTTTTAAAACTTCTCATAGAGTTGATGAAATTTCAAATGACCGGCAACATACTGATTTATTCTTCTCTGATGAGGATCTCTCTGATTCAGACGATCCTGCCTCAGATATTGACACTGACAAATCCTCTTATTTATTTAAAATTGAGTATATTCGTTCTTTATTAAAGGAAGTGTTGATTACATTAGATATGGAGGAAACCAGTCCTCTTGATATTAAAACTAGTAAACGTTTAAATTCTGTTTATAAACCTTCTGTGGTTATTCCAGAGGTTTTTCCAGTTCCTGATGCTATTTCTGATATGATTTCTAAAGAATGGAATAGGCCTGGTACTTATTTTATTCCTTCTTCAAGGTTTAAAAAATTGTATCCTTTGCCAGCAGTTACATTGGAGTTTTGGGAAAAAAATTCCCAAAGTTGATGGGGCTATCTCTACTCTTGCTAAACATACTACTATTCCAACGGAAGATAGTACTTCTTTTAAAGATCCTTTAGATAGGAAACTTGAATCTTATCTAAGGAAAGCTTATTTATATTTAGGTCATCTTCTTAGGCCTGCAATTTCTTTGGCTGATTTTGCAGCTGCTTCAACTTTTTAGTTGGAAGCTTTAGCGCAACAAGTATCGGATCATGATTTGTCTAGCATTGTTAAATTGATTCAACATGCTAATAATTTCATTTGTGATGCCATTTTTGATATCATCAAAATTGATGTTAGATATATGTCTTTAGCTATTTTAGCTAGAAGAGCTTTGTGGCTCAAATCTTGGAATGCTGATATGACTTCTAAGTCCAGATTGCTTTCTCTTTCTTTCCAAGGTAATAAATTATTTGGTTCTCAGTTGGATTCAATAATTTCAACTGTCATTTCAAAGGTAAATTTAAAGCTTCTAACCGTTTTTGTTCCTTAAATAAGGAACAGAAACCTAATTCTTCCCCAAGGAATCTGTTTCCAATTGGAAGCCTTCTTCAAAATGGAATAAATCCAAGCCATTTAAGAGATCAAAGCCAGCCCCTAAGTCCGCATAAAGGTGCGGCTCTTATTCCATTGTAGCTGGTAGGGGGCAGATTATGATTTTTCTAAGATGTTTGGATCAATTCGGTCCAAAATCATTGGATTCAGATATTGTCTCTCAGGGGTACAGAATAGGATTCATAGTAAGACCGCCTGTGAGAAGATTTTTTTCTGACGCATTCCAGGAAACTCGTAAAGGCTTAGGCTTTCCTGAAGTGTTTCAGACCTGGAGTTATCTGGGGTAATCATGCCAGTTCCGTTTTAGGAACAGGGTCTGGGGTTTTATTCAAAATCTATTCATTGTCCCAAAGAAAGATAATTCATTCAGACCAGTTTTGGGTCTAAAAATTTTGAATCGATATGGTGACTATCGATTCAAAATGGTGACTATTAGGACTATTCTGCCTTTTGTTCAACAAGGGCATTATATGCCCACAGTAGACTTACAGGATGCATATCTTAATATTCAGATTCATTCAGATTGCTTTCAATTTGTGAGATTCTCTTTTTTTAGACAAGCATTACCAATTTGTAGCTCTTCCTTTTTGGCCTAGCGACAGCTCTAGAAATCTTTTCAAAAGGTTCTTGGTGTCCTACTCTGTTATCAGAGAGCGGGGTGTTGCGGTGTTTCCTTATTTGGACGATATCTTTGTACTTGCTCAGTCTTTACATTCTGCAGAATCTCACACAAATAAACTACTGGTTTTTCTTCAAAGACATGGTTGGAGGATCAATTTACCAAAAAGTTCCTTGATTCCTCAGACAAGGGTCACCTTTTTAGGTTTCCAGATAGATTCAGTGTCCATAACTCTGTCTCTAACAGACAAGAGACAATTAAAATTTGTTTCAGCTTGTCGGAACCTTCAGTCTCAATTATTCCCTTCAGTAGCTATGTGCATGGAAATTTTAGGTCTCATGACTGCAGCATCGGACGCGATCCCCTTTGCTCGTTTTCATATGAGACCTCTCCAGCTTTGTATGCTGAATCAATGGTGCAGGGATTATACAAGGATATCACAATTAATATCTTTAAATCCCAACGTTCGACTTTCTCTGACTTGGTGGTTAGATCACCATTGTATAGTTCTGGGGGCCTCTTTTGGTTCGTCCAACCTGGACTGGGATCACAACAGATGTGAGTCCTTTCAGGTTGTGGAGCTGTTTGGGGATCTCTGACAGCACAAGGGGTTTGGAAATCTCAAGAGGCGAGATTACCAATCAATATTTTGGAACTCCTTGCAATTTTCAGGGCTCTTCAGGCTTGGCCTCTGTTGAAGAGAGAACCGTTCATTTGTTTTCAGACAGACAATATCACAGCTGTGGCATATTTCAATCATCAGGGTGGGACTCAGTCCCCTAGCTATGAAAGAAGTATTTTAAATATTTTCTTGGACCGAATCCAGCTCTTGTCTATTTTCTGCGGTACATATCCCAGGTGTAGACAATTGGGAAGCGGATTATCTTTCAGCCGTCAGACTTTACGTCCGGGGGAGTGGTCCCTCCATCCAGATGTGTTTTTACAGATAGTTCAGATGTGTGGGGTCTTCCAGAAATAGATCTGATGGCTTCTCATCTAAAACAAGAAACTTCCCAGGTGCCTGTCCAGGGATCTTCAGGCGGAAGCAGTGGATGCGTTGACACTTCCTTGGTGCTATCAACCTGCTTATTTTTTTTCCCCGCTTCTATTTCTTCTTCCAAGAGTGATCGCCAAAATCATCATGGAACAGTCGTTTGTATTGCTGGTAGCTCCAGCATGGCCCTCACAGGTTTTGGTATGCGGATCTTGTTCGGATGTCAGTTGCCAACCTTGGCCTCTTCCATTAAGGCTAGGACCTTCTGTCTCAAGGTCCGTTTTTCCATCAGGATCTCAAATCATTAAATTTGAAGGCATGGAAATTGAACGCCTTAGTGTCTAAGTCAGAGGTTTCTCTAACTCGGTGATTAATACTATGTTTCAGGCTCTTAATCTGTTTCTAGAAAGATTTATCGAGTTTGGAAGACTTATATTTCATGGTGTTCTTCTCATAAATTCGCTTGGCATTCTTTAGAATTCCTAGAATTTTACAGTTTCTTCATGATGGTTTGGATAAGGGTTTGTCTTCAAGTTCCTTGAAAGGACAAATCTCTGCTCTTTGTTCTTATTCTACAGAAAGATTGCTAAGCTTCCTGATATTCACTGTTTTGTACAGGCTTTGGTTCGTATCAAGCCTGTCATTAAATCAATCTCTCCTCCTTGGAGTCTTAATTTGGTTTTGAAGGCCTTTGCAGGCTCCTCCATTTGAGCCTATGCATTCTTTGGACATTAATCTACTTTCTTGGAAAAGTGTTGTTCCTTTTTGGCCATCTGTTCTGCTAGAAGGTTTCTGAATTATCCTGCTCTTTCTTGTGAATCTCCTTTTCTGATTTTTCATCAGGATAAGGCAGGTTTTGCTGGACTTCATTTAAATTCTTACCTAAGGTTGTGAATTCTAACAACATTAATAGAGAAATCGTTGTCCCTTCTCTTGTGTCCTAATCACTAAGAATTCTTTGGAGAGATCTTTACAATCTTTGGATGTGGTGAGAGCTCTGAAATATTATGTTGAAGCCTACTAAAGATTTCAGGAAGAGTACTAGTCTATTTGTTATCTTTTCTGGTTCCTAGGAAAGGTCAGAAGGCTTTCTGCCTGGTTCCTTGGCATTCGTGGTTAAAGCTTTTGATTCATTCAAGCTTATTTGGAGTCTGGTAAAGCCCGCCTCAGAGAAATTACAGCTTATCCTACTAGATCAGTCTCCACTTTTGAGTGCTTTTAAGAAAGCAGCTTAAGTTGATCAGATTTGCAAGCAGCAACCTAGTCGTCTTTGCATACATTTTACTAAATTCTACCGTTTTATGTATTTTCCCTCTTCGGAAGCAGTTTTCTGGTAGAAAAGCCTCTTCAGGCCGCTATTTCAGTTTGATTCTTATGCTATATGTTTTAAGTTTTTTCATTTCATGAGAATTCACTTATATTTTGGGTTGCTGGATTATTTTTTTCAGCGAAAATTGGCTGCTTATTTTTTCTATCCCATCCTCCTCTAGTGACTTGCGTGGAGTTCCACATCTTGGGTATTGCTAATCCCATACGTCACTAGCTTCTTGCCAATTACATGAAAGAAAACATTATTTATGGAAGAACTTACCTGATAAATTAATTTCTTTCATATTGGCAAGAGTCCATGAGGCCCACACTTTTTGTGGTGGTTATGTTTTTTTTGTATAAAGTACAATTATTTCCAAATTCCTTTGTTGATGCTTTTTACTTCTTTCTTTATCACCCCACTTCTTGGCTATTCATTAAACTTAATTGTGGGTGTGGTTAGGGGTGTATTTATAGGCATTTTTAGGTTTGGGAAACTTTGCCCCTCCTGGTAGGATTGTATATCCCATACGTCACTAGCTCATGAACTCTTGCCAATATGAAAGAAATTAATTTATCGGGTAAATTCTTACATAAATTATGTTTTTCTTCAGCTGGAACTGGGGCCTTAGTTAACCTAGAGGGAATTATGAACAGTTCCAAATACCAGTCACTATTGGCACAAAACCTTCAGGCTTCTGCTAGAAAGCTGAACATGAAGAGTAACTTCATCTTTCAGCATGACAACGACCCAAAGCATACATCCAAATCCACAAAGGAATGGCATCACCAGAAGAAGATTAAAGTTTTGGAATGGCCCAGCCAGAGCCCAGACCTGAATCCGATAGAAAATCTGTGGGGTGATCCGAAGAGGGCTGTGCACAGGAGATGCCCTCACAATCTGACAGATTTTAAGTGTTTTTGCAAAGAAGAGTGGGCAAATCTTGCCAAGCCAAAATGTGCCATGCTGATAGACTCATACCCAAAAAGACTGAGTGCTGTAATAAAATCAAAAGGTGCTTCAACAAAGTATATGTTTAAGCGTGTGCACACTTATGAAACCATATTTTATTTTTATATTTTTTCTTCCCTCTACCTAAAACATTTCAGTTTGTTTTTCAATTGAGTTGTACAGTTTACAGTTCACATTAAAGGTGGAAAAAGTTCTGAAATGATTTATCTTTGTCTAATTTTTTACATCACAGAAACCTGACATTTTAACAGGGGTGTGTAGACTTTTTATATCCACTGTATATTATATATATATATATATATATATATATTATATATATATATATAGATAGATAGATAGATAGATAGATAGATAGATAGATAGATATATACACACACACACACACATATATACATACACACACACAGTATAAAACAGAAGTGAGTACACCCCTGGGCAATATCACTTAAATACCAAATTACTCAAAATTGTATCACCTCTCTATAATTGTTTTATTTCTAAGTTGACAAGTAGAGTATTTCCTATTATAAACAAAATACTTTAGAAAGATTATATTGAAAATACAGGCCCCAAAGTAGAAACTTAATGCAACAAGTGAAGACAACTGTGGTCACTGACAAACAAGTTAGATCACTGAAACAAAATTAAGTACACCTATTGCATGAGCATAGTTACCAGAACAGTCTAATATTTTGACCAATGGGATGTATCTATCTGCAAGTTTGCATCATGTCTCCACGTGGAAAAGAATTGCCAGAGGAATTGAAAAATCTGATTGTGAGACTTCACAAAGATGGAAAAGGATACAGGAAGATTGGTGACCAAGTAAAAATTAGCCAAAACGCAGTTGCAACAGTAATCATGAGGTATAGATTGTGCCAAAAATCAGAGCTGCAGAGGCTGTCCTCAAAAAATGACGCCACGGACAGTGCGCTACTTGCACAAGCTAGCTCTGAAAAAATAGCAAGAACTGCTTGTGCAATGATAAACGCCGACAGCATATGCTGTCTGCATTTATCGATGTCTGGCGGACATGATACATACACTTTCTAATTTACTCCTATTATCAATTTTTCTTTGTTCTCTTGCTATCTTTATTTTAAAAGCAAGAATGTAAAGCTTAGGAGCCCATTTTAGGTTCAGCAGTCTGGATAGCACTTGCATATTGGTGGCTACATTTAGCAAACCAATAAGCAAGCATAACCCAGGCTCTGAAAAATTGATAATAGGAGTAAATTAGAAAGTTGCTTACAATTGCATGCTCTATCTGAATAGTTAAAGAAAAATGGGTTTTAAATCCCTTTAAGCTAATAGTTTTAAAAAAAATCTAAGTTTATTACTTACCTTTAAGTATTTTTTTTTATTTTTACCAAAAATGTAGTGCACAAAAAATTAGATCCATAAATAAAATAAGTAGTTTAAAAACTACATAGAATGACAAAACTAAAGCTAATTTAGCGGATTGCAGCTTCAAAATGGCAAAAATCTGCACTGTAGCTCAAAACGAAAATTTTTGTTAAAACGAAAATTTGTTTGAAACGAATGCGAACATGAATTAAAACAAAACTTTTATTTTTAATGAAACGAAAATGTTCCCCTTGCACACCTCTATCAGACAGTGTTAATTAGTGTAACTGTACTTTAAATGTATTTTGATGTTTATTTTGTACCACTTTTTTGTCTCGCGTAACAGTTAACAGAGCTCTGAAGTCACAATAACCCAACGCATGTTAAATTAGATTGTGCTCAAGCAAACGCGTTTACTTTTCAACTCATAATACGCATGTGAATTTCCCACATGCGTAAAGACCCGCAATATGCCCTTATCACTTGCGTGTTACACCTTAAGGATCCACTTGTAATCTAGCCCACAAAGTACTAGAATGGTTACCTAAATTTCAATAAAATATTGTACCATAAAGGGGTCACAACAAATTTATGGACTGTAAAACAGATATGGAGTGAGCGCTAAAACAAGCTTAATAGGCTAAAAATATGATGAATGTGAGGAGGAGATGGTCACTAATAATTCAATGAGCTAAAACGATATATTACTGATCTCAATAGTAAAATATGTACAATTTAATAAAATGCATATAGACAAAAACAGGGTATTAAACATAGATAGAGTTAAAATTACCTAGCATCGTTTTAGCTCATTGAATTATTAGTGGACCTACTCCTCCTCACATTCATCATCGTTTTAGCCTATTAAGCTTGTTTTAGCGCTCACTCCATATCTGTTTTACCGTTATCCTTTTGTAGTCCGCTAGGGGACTTATCTGGTAGTGAGCTTTAGGCCGTTTCTATAGCGCTTGGGTTACCACACACTTAGTACTTAAATTTATGGACTGTCCTGTTCATTTATATTGAGTTTGAATATAGTTACACTGTGTCTATGGTTTGTTTTTTCATCCTCTTATCACTGTACAAATTGAAAGTCGCACAATCTATCCAGCATAGTAATTAAACCAAAGGCCTCTAGTTATCAAAGGTCTGGCGGACCTGATCCCGACAGTGCGGATCAGGTCCGCCAGACTTGCCGAATACAGCGAGCAATACGCTCGCCATATTCAGCATTGCCACCCAGCAGCTTCACAAGAGCTGCTGGTGCAACGCCCGCCCCCCTGCAGACTCGCGGCCAATGGACCGCCAGCAGGGGGGTGTCAATCAACCTGATCGTACTCGATCGGGTTGTATTGTGGCGATGTCTGTCCCGCCTGCTCAGAGCAGGCGGGGACAGGTTATGGAGCAGTGTGCAAGACCACAACTGCAGCACCATTTAATATCTTGAAAATTAACTTTTTCAAAGGAGCAGGAACAAGCATGAACTGGACATACGTTTCGGGCCTAATATGCCCTTACTCATGTGTTTTATGTATGCAAAACCTTACACAGGTGCAATCCTCCAGCCATCTTTAAAGGGGACACTGAACCCAATTTTTTTCTTTTGTGATTCAGATAGAGCATGCAATTTTAAAACAACTTTCTAATTTACTCATATTATCAATTTTACTTTGTTCTCTTGCTTTCTTTATTTGAAAAAAGGCATCTAAGGCTATTTTTTTGGATCAGAACCATGGAAAACACTTGTTTATTGGTAGGTGAATTTACCCACCAATCAGCAAGAACAACCCAGGTTGTTCACCAAAAATGGGCCGGCATCTAAACTTACATTCTTGCATTTCAAATAAAGATACCAAGAGAATGAAAAATAATTTGATAACAGGAGTAAATTAGAAAGTTGCTTAAAATTGCAAGCTCTATCTGAAATCATGATAGAAATAAAATTGGGTTCAGTGTCCCTTTACCCTTTACATTATACATGTAATTAATGATAGCTGAAGAATTGCACCTGTCTAAGGTATTTAAGGTTGTTCACCCAGTTTGCAATACATAAAACATGAGGTAAGGGCATCCAGCCCGAAACGTAGTCCTGTTTATGTTTGTACTGCTCCTTTTGAAATAATAAAATGAATTTCAAGTTTTAAGCTTGTGCTGCTGTTGTATTTTTTCTACCACTGTAAAAACTTAGACGTTATTTTATATGTATTTATGATCTCATTTTGTCCATTGGGGTGTATCTGTTTACTTGGTTTATGTTCATGTTTTTCATAACAGACTTTATGTAGGAAATAGAAGTTTCTCCTGGGTATTTCATAGCTATAAAGGATCATTTCCACCCACGGATGATCTGTACAAGCGGGACTCTGATATTACAGGCTCTTTAAATATGTTTGATTATGTCTTGTACACATGATTGTTGTTATTCTTTGTCTTGCTTTAATATGTCCCCAATAAAAGAGTTTATTTTGTGAAAACTCCTCGGCAGGGCCCTCTACCCACTTGACCCCTACAAAAGCTATCTTGTACACCGACTATGTTTACAGCGCTGCGGAATCTGTTGGCGCTCTACAAATACCTGAAAATAATAATAATTTTGTGTCCTTGTTTGTAAATGATGTTCCTGCCAGATCACTCCAGGGTTTCACAGAGAATTAGAATTGATGATAACACAATCTGTGTTTGGTGGGTGATGAGGGCCACAAAGGATGATCTGATGGAGGGATGAGGCACCAGCATCACGGGTTGTTCCCTTGTGATAAGTATAAGCGTGAAATTTGTTTGTGTTCTGTTTTTTCAGTGAAACCACATTGGGTTATATTTATTAATGTGCGAGCAGACATGATACGATGTAGCGTATCATGTCCCGCTGCACATCGATAAATGCCGACAGCATACGCTGTCAGCATTTATCATTGCACCAGCAATTCTTATGAACTGCTGGTGCAATGCCGCACCCTGCAGATTCGTGTCCAATCGGCGCAAGCAGGGGGTGTCAATCAACCCGATCGTATTCGATCGGCTTTTATTTCTGTCTGCCACATCAGAGCAGGCGAACAAGTTATGGAGCAGCGGTCTTTAGACCACTGCTTCCATAACTTCTGTTTCCATACGAGCTTGATAAATTGACTCCATTGTGTAAAGTTGTCTTATTATATTCCTGAGTTTTCATGTTTTTAATTATTTGCATAAGGTTAATAGGAATCATTGGTGGTCTTACATGAATATAAAAGCTATTGTTTATTACAAGACCATGGCCCCTCTATGCATAGGTAAAGTAGGTACAGCCCTGACTTGCCCAATTCACCCAGTATTGTCACTTTTGCCAGCCTACAATAATATATATATTTATGAAAAGACTACCTATGACTGCCCCTGATACAGTTCCCTGAATAGCAGTACTGGGCAACCTACAGCACAGAAATTATAAATGATGAGGAATTGATTGTAAAGCTTTAGCCGACTGGTCATAAAAGGGCACACATTTGGTCAGCAAGGCACCTATAGCCAGTTACCTAAAATGCCTATAAAGAAATAAAACCCTTTCTATTGTCTTCCGGACTGGTGGGTCCTTTAAGTGGCTCATAAGAACAAGGTTTTGGCTCACTATCCTTTTGAGAAACCCCAAAAATGGTCACAACTGAAAGGCTACTTTGTTGAAGTAAATTATACCAGGATTTTCCTGTTATATCTGTCGGCTCAGTATAGCCTTGAGAGGCATATTATATTCATTTGAAGTGAATATTTGTATTGAATCTGGTGTGCTTCTTTGTCTCTGCTTTACAATAAGCAAGTACATTGGTTTGTTATAAAGACTATATTTGGATACATCTGCTGCCACTGTAAGTGTTAGACTGTACAGCTAGTGAGTGTGAAAGAGAATACTGGCAAGAGTGCTTATAGGTGTACAGTGTGTATGGAACCATTTACTATGGAAATGCTGACATAAAAATGCTTGTGTGCCCACTCTCACAACTATGTCCCCAGGTACTGTCTAAAAAAATAGTAATATTATTTAGTGTCAAACTAAGTGTCACCTTGAATATGCCAGCATTGGACACAGAAATATTCTAGTATTTTGGTAAGCTACAATACAGAAATTACTATGTGTATGCTATAGTTAGCATAGCCATGCAGTGCACTGGAGTGAGATAGTGTATATAGAATATTTTATTCCAAACTGGCCCATGAAGTGGGGTACACACACATATAATACCTGTTCACACTATATTACGCTCTACAAAATCTCTTTTTGGACACCTTTTGCAATTTCTACCTGTGCAAATTTCCTAAGCCCCACTTAAACCGCTAGCAATTTCTAGTACCTTGCAGGAAGGTGTATGAAGCTCTTCATTCTAAATTTGTATATCCTTGTGATACATTTGACCATTTAATTATCTAAAATGTACCACCTAAAATGTATACGTATCTGCATGAAATACCCTAAGAATATCTAGCTTGAAAACACATTAGAGAGTTCTGATCAGAAAAGCTTATCACTGAATAACGTGTGGTTTAACAAGGTGAATATAACATTGCAATAACCCTTCTATCTCAGTGTGATCATAGCCATAAACCAGATGTTTTTATGACTGAATTTTTATGAGTATTTTACCAAAACAGTTACATAGGGAATATAGCAATGAAAACTGCACCTAAAGCTCTGTCTGCCGCAAAAAAACTGCATATGTATAAGAGAAATGGTGCCTCTATGTTAGCCATACTCTTGCCCCCTTCTTACAATTGGACACCTAAGAACATCACAACCACCCCGCTGACAGAAGACAAGCAATATGTAAATCTTATTTAAAATAAGATGTAGAGAGAAGCACAAACACATATGCACAAAGGCACATGATATATTCTACTTGCTGGTAAAAATGAAGCTCTAGACATTTCCCTCATTAATGAAAATAAAAGCAAAACAATATACACTCAGGAAACAGCACCAACAAAATGAATCTATAATTTACATCTGTATAATAAAGAACTGATATGCAGGAATAAAATAGCTTATTCGGAACAAATTTCTTGTAATGTTTGCTTTATGAATGGCAATGAACACTGTTTGCACTATTAATATTATTGTGCATTATTACAAAGCAAAATAATAATCAGTAAGATATTTATACATACATGCCAGTTATTAAATATTTTTATTTAACAATTGAACTATTTCATGTATATGAAAATACACTGTTTAAACGTGTTAAAATATTTGGACAATTAAAGCTATTTTTTTTTTTTACTTTAAAAAAGATGTATTATTGAGCACATTATGAATGTGTTTGTGTATATAGACAGAGAGATATTTCCCAGCAGATAATAAAAACAGAGGTCGGCATTTAAAAAGCACCTAGCAATCTAGATGAGCCTTTTATGTCGGTTTATAAACATACGCAGTGTACTTGTATAGTAAGTGCATCTTACTCACCTCGTCAGCTGCAAGCAACCCTCAGATGCGCAGTTAACCAGTGTCTCTTCTCGCTGTGTGTGCCCTGATAGCACTTATAGACACTCGCAGCAGCACGTCACGCCCTCTGCCCTCCCCAGCTATGTTACCTGTGCCATGCCCCATTCCTGGCAGCACAATGATATGTTCCAAGTCACTTTTTATTTGCTACGTGTATTTTCCTTATGTCATCTAGCAAATTGTTTACTCTGCTCCTGTTATTTTCTGCTCGTCTTCTGACAAACTGCTGTGGTTGTTCTTTATCTTGTTTATTCACATGTTCCTCATCTTTCCCTGAAGTTCTTCTCTTTCCTTTAGATATACCTTGTTGTAAAAGCTAAGGAGGTTTTTTTTCTTATGAAAAAACTAATGTTTTTCCATCTATTGTAAAATAAAACTCAGTTAATGTCTATTTATTGGCTGCATCCAGGGTCTTTTGAAAGGAACCTGAATCTGTCTTGCTCCCTAAATTTAAACTGGATTTCATTTTATTACAAGAAACAAACAAATCTATTGTTTCATCTCTCTCCTTATCCTCTTTTACATCCTGCATTTCCCTCACTTTTACTCCTTTTCACTCCATTCCTTTCCCTATCTTCCCTGCTCAGTTTTCCTTTCACTTCATTTATTTTCCTCTGCTTCATTTTATTTTACACTGTTTCTCTCATTCATACTAATTCAATCCAGCTATCTTTACCCCCTCATTATGTTCTACAATAGAATTATTCCTTTTTCCTCTTCACAGTCTCAGTGAATCTCCTTGCCCCTGTATCTCAGCTTCTCTTTCTCAGTCCCCTCACATTCATGTCATACTCGCTAACACTTTATATTTAGGCGTTTTCCTCTGATTTTCACAGTACTGGATGAATGGAAGCGCAGCCTTTTTGCTTGGTTTCTCCTGGTAACGTATAGACCGTCTATTTATAAGGCTCTTCACTTCAAATGTGAGGCTTTAAATGGAGCCCTGAGTAATCTGCTAATGAATGTAAAGTGCTTAATATCCAGGTGCAGCAGTGAGCCACTGACATCAAGCAGACAATAGAGATGGTCAAAACATGCTATGAAGTCTTAGGATCCCCTTATTACACCTGCATTTTGTTACAGGGTACCCCAATAGACCACTCTATTTTAAGCTTATTAAAAGGGACTTGAACCCCAATTTTTTTCTTTCATGATTTCGATACAATTTAAAAAAAGTTTCCAATTACTTCTATTATCCATTAAATATCTAATGTTATTCTTCATTAAGAGAGATTTCTAGATAGGTAGCGTGCACATGCCTGAAACACTACATGATAGGAAATAGTGCTGCTATCTAGTGCTCTTGCTAATGTATAACATTGTTGCAAAACTGCTTCCATATAGTACTGCAGACACGTGCACACTCCTGAACTTACCTTTCTGCTTTTTAACAAAGCATAACAAGAAAACAAAGAAAATTTGATAATAGAAGTAAATTTGAAAGCTGTTTAAAATGGAATCATGAAAGAAACATTTGGGGCTTTATTTCCCTTTAAAGGGACAGTATACACTCCTTTTCATATAACTGCATGTAATAGACACTACTATAAAGAATAAGATGCACAAATACTGATATAAAAATCCAGTATAAAATGGTTTAAAAACTTACTTAGAAGCTCCCAGTTTAGCTCTGTTGAAAAGGTAGCTGGAAAGCCCACTGCAAGTGGGAAATAAGACCCTCCCCCTTCTTTTGCATATGAAAAGACCCTTTACACAAACAGGAGCAAGCTGGAGAAGGTAGCGGACGGTATTCACATAAAACTTTGGGGCTTGGTTAGGAGTCTGAAAATCAGAGCAATGTTCTTTAAAAATAAGCAAAATTATACATTTAAAAAAAAAAAAACTTTATGGGCTTTATAAATAGATCATCTACAAAACATTTATGCAAAGAAAAAATGAGTGTATAATGTCCCTTTAAGGCAGGATCTGCTGTTATATCACTAGTCCATGGGGTCTATTTATCAAGCTTGATGCCCCGTGTTTCTGGCAAGCCTTTAGGCTCACCAGAAACACAAGATATGGAGCAGCGGTCAAATGACGGTCTGAAAATGCTCTGAGGTGGCGGATAGACATCGCCGAAAATCAACCCGATCCAATACGATCGGATTGATTGACACCCCCTGCTGGCGACCAATCTGCAGGGGGCATCGTTGCACCAGCAGTTCACAAGAACTGCTGGTGCAATGATAAATGCTGACAGCGAATGCTTTCGGCATTTATCGATGTGCGGCGGACATGGTTTGCTATAGCGGATCATGTCCGTCCGCACAATGATAAATGGACCCCTATATGTTTGTGGAATAGGGCATCCAATTCACATAAACTAAAGATTTCTATTCTATATATAGGTGATGAGATTGTAAAATAAAAATAAATGACGGGTCCTATGGAACCATGGATTCCACAGATCTGACTCCCCATTGCACAGGTCAATAAGAAGTCTTCCTCATTTTCAGCATATGAGGTTGAAAATAAAAAAATTCTTCCTACTCCTGTTATATGGAATTACCCTTTTCTTACAGGAGCTAAATTATTTTTGTATTTCTCATCCCTTATCGTTTTGCTTTAACACATTTATGGTAATGAGAACGGTAACTTTAATCTCAGATCATACCTCTAAATAACAGAAGGCCTTGGTGTTCTAGTACACACCTCTTGTTTTTGTACAAAATTGTGATTGCCATGCACTCTCTATGAGGCCAAAAAGCAGATTATTTAACCTGTTAATTCAATATCTTATGCAGGTTGCAGCATTTAGAAAACATAGGTTATCGGATTTGCTTTTTGGCCTGTCTAGGGAGCGTGTGACAATTTTTTTTTACATAAAGGCAAGGTGTGTTTAATCCCCTTTAATGTTTCACACTATGGAAGCATATATGTTATTATATTACTTCCACTTGGTGAAACCTAGTTCTTTTAGAGCATTTGCTTAATTCAGCGATACAGAATTTGGTGGCACTTTACAAATAAATAATAAAAATAATTACTGGCTCCACATCATTATATATGGTGTGTGATCTTTTTGTGTTGGGGTCTAATGAGACCACCAATATATTTATATGTATATATATATATATATATATATTTATTTTTTAAATCTTCGCTTCATTCACCTGCATGTGTTTTATGGACGTGCAATGTTGGTCCCATCAATAAGTGGTGTGAGATGTTATTATGGTGGGGGACCTGAAAAACATTGGGTGGAAATTTTTAATTGGGACCTCAAACCCTTATATTTAAATTTTTAAAGGTTAGACTTGTTAAAGTGTTCTAGAGATGTTGTTCACTGGGACATTTGAGATGCATATTGCATCTCAGCTGCCTTTCCCAGTTTTTGTTGTAAGAGATCCTATGGTCCTTTCTGAAGAATTTCTGTGAGCACATCAGCTTTTCCAATATTAGTCAATTTAGGCCAATATATCTCAATATCAGACTGCAACATTCAGGAACTGTTCAGGAAAAACACATACTCTAGTGTACATTATTGCGCTTTATCACATAATCTCTGGACTGTTAAGCTCTGTTTGGGCTGCTTTCCAGAAATATTTGTTCTGTACTGTACTGTACTGTACTGTACAAACAATATGCTTTCACTCATTCAGTTCCTTCCTTATTTCTGCTGTATCTCTTCACATTCCTTTACACGAGGTTGGCAGCTTCAGTAAAAACAAAATGATTTTAAATAGAACACGGACAGAACATAGAAAGGCACGTGTACAACAGCATATTGCTTTGTTATGGTTCGAAAACACTAAAAGGAAAAAGAGATGAAACGTTAGAATAAAGTTCTTCTGAAGTTTTGTTTAACATTTTTCTGAAAGTATTGGAGCAGATAATCTATGAGTAAGCTGTTTTACAACTGTAGTTATTTATTTTATGTAATATATTACATATTTGATTATACATGCACCAAGCTTAACCCCTTCACTACTGGGAATTTCAGAGAAAAACTTGCCCAAAATGCTGGTGATTTTTTAGCATTTTTGCTATCACTCATTTTAAACAAATAAAGCCTTGTTTTTTATTTACCTATCAAAACTATTTATTTGTTTTAGTAGACAACCCAAAGTTTTGGTATATTTCATGCCACTGTTTTGCTGCCAAATGGAATAATATTAAAAAATAGTTAACTTTTTCCCAAAAGTTTGGTTTCTCACTGAAATTTACATACGGTTCGCGCAGTTATAACACCCCCCTCCCAATGGTGACCACCATTTTAGGTACTGGCAGCTGTCTGTCAGTACTGTATTTAGTTTGCAGTGGTATTTGTATTTTTGTTTTCTGTTTAAACAACTTTCCAATTTACTTCCATTAACAAAATGTACACAGTCTTTATATTTACACTTTTTGAGGCACAAGCTCCTACTGAGCAGGTACAAGAATTCACAGAATATACATATATGTATTTGTGATTGGCTGATGGTTGCCACAAGATACAGAAGTGGAAATAGAAATAACTTTGTAATTTGTCAGAAAAGAAAATTAAATTATGCTTACCTGATAATTTTATTTTCTTCAGATGGAAAGAGTCCACAGCTGCATTTATTACTTTTAGGAAATAAGAACCTGGCCACCAGGAGGAGGCAAAGACACCCCAGCCAAAGGCTTAAATACTCCTCCCACTCCCCTCATCCCCCAGTCACTCTGCCGAGGAACAAGGAATAGTAGAAGAAATATCAGGGTGAAAAGGTGCCAGAAGAATAAAAATACACAGACGCCCCACATAAAAAATACGGGTGGGGAGCAGTGGACTCTTCCATCTGAACAAAATAAAAATATCAGGTAAGTATAATTTAAGTTTTCTTCATAAATGGAAAGAGTCCACAGCTGCATTCATTACTTTTGGGAAAACAATACCCAAGCTATAGAGGACACTGAATGCCAAGATGGGAGGGTACAAGAGGCAGGCCCATTCTGAAGACACCAGGCCTGAAACCAATACCCAACAAAACCCAGCTTCGTCGGAAGCCGAGAAACATTGAAAATAAAGGCCCCAAGGACACAGACCCGCAGATAGCCCGGAAGCCCAGCTAGAGACCGCAAAATAGAACTCAACTAAACCAACAGTCCTCCAGGAGACACTGTCACCCAGCAGTCGGTCCCCAACCACACACCCCTCACTAGCGAAGGGAACACCAGCCCAAAAATTCCCAAAGGGATAAGGCAAGGAAGAACCAAAAGGGAAACCGAAAGGTCACCACAAATTCCAAAAAAGGAAGACCTCCCAGAACGAGCTCAGCTCACAAAGACCCAAATGGGTCTCGACAAACAAGGGGAGGCAACGCCCAGACCAAACAAAAACCACAAGGTTTAGGACCAGGCATCAGAACAGAGACAACTGAAGATTGAGTCCTCAAAACGTCAGAACTTAGAATACAGAAGCATTCAACACCTAATGCATGTAGCAGACCCAGACGAGGTAAACACCCGAGTCAAGAACACGCAGTCATCATCAGGATGACACAGAAAGAAAATACTTGCTGAAAAATAAAAAGCGGCCAAACAAGATATTAGATTGCAAAAAACTCCAAGACAGAGAGCATGCTCCAGGCAATCCAAGCCGCCAGACCGACACATAGGTCTTAAAAAGGGAGAACAAAAAGCTATCAGGTTACCTCAGCAAACTGTCCATGGAAACCGTTCAATAGGCGTAAGGCAAGCCCAATGAGCATCGGCACTCAGAAAACCTGGCCCACCGAGGTCATAGCCCAAGTTCCCTGGAAATGGAGAACCCCAAACCCGCCCTAAAGTCTGAAAAGTCGGGTAACAACCCCAAACGTGAACCACTAGGGAAAACGCTGAGCAAAAACCTCAGCAACCGGAAGAACCAGGGCGATGACAGGTCCGAGCCCCCAATTGTTTAAAAACAAACAATATCCCAGAAACTCAAACACCCCGTCTGATATAAAAAAACAGACCCACAGGGAGATATCAATGCAATATCCAGAATAACCTAGATAACACCTCGCAAGTCCCGACCCAAGGAAGAGACCACCCCCTGCTAAAGTCCAACACTCCAAAAGGAGCTAAGGTATCTCAAACCAAGACACTAGGGCCCATAGGTGTTCGAACCGCCACAAAACGTCCAAAGCAAGGGGATACCTCGAGGACAAAGACACTCGAGCAAGGCTATTCTCCACATCACCTCCAATACGAGTCAGAGGATCACATGAACAAAAGAATGCAGATCATCCCCAGCTCTGGGGAAGAACCCTACGCAGAGCCCAAAGGAGACCCCAATGTCCTCAAAAGGGAACAACCATCTCCCGAAAGGAAAACCAGGTCTCCAAAAAGGAACAAGTCCAAAAGGACAATTTTCCAGAGCCTCAGAAAGGCTAAACCACCCAAAACAGCAGTAAAGAGGCGCTAAGCCCCCAATCTTCCCACGTGAGGAAGAACACTCTAGGTCCCGAGAGTATCGGAAGTAAGAGAGAGTGACGCAGCGGAACTCCACTGACCCAGTCAACCAGCTTGAAGGCGAAAACATAAATTATGCTTACCTGATAATTTAATTTCCATCGTGGGGAGAAGAGTCCACGGCTTCATTTATTACTATTGGGAATTAAGAACCTGGCCACCAGGAGGAGGCAAAGACACCTCAGCCATAGGCTTAAATACCTCTCCCACTCCCCTTATCCCCCAGTCATTCCGCCGAGGGAACAAGGAACAGTAGGAGAAACATCAGGGTATAAATGGTGCCAGAAGAGAAATTAAATTTAGGTCCGCCCACCGGAGATACAGGCGGGAGCCGTAAACTCTCCACCCCACGATGGAAATTAAATTATCAGGTAAGCATAATTTATGTTTTCCATCTAAAGGGGAGGAGACTACACGGCTTCATTAATTACTATTGGGAACATATACCCAAGCTTTAGAGGACACTGAATGAAACCGGGAGGGTAAAAGGCAGACCCTAATCTGAGGGCACCGCAGCCTGTAGAACCTCTCTCCCAAAAGCCGCTTCCGCAGAAGCAAAAATGTCAAATTTGTAAAACTTCGTAAATGTAAGGAAGACCAAGTAGCCGCCTTACACATCTGCTCCATAAAGGTCTCATTCTTGAAGGCCCAAGATAAAGCCACTGCTCTAGTGGAATGAGCCGTGATCCTCTGAGGAGGCTTATGTCCCGCTGTCTCGTAAGCCAAATGGATCAAGCTCCTCAGCCAAAAAGACAAAGAAGTAGCAGAAGCCCTCTGACCCCTGCGCTTCCCTGAATACATGACAAAAAGAGATGTAGATTGTCTAAAGTCCTTTGTAGCCTGAAGATAGAAGATCAGGGCATGGACCACATCTAGATTATGAAGTAACCGCTCCTTGGAAGAAGAAGGGTTAGGGCACAGAGAAGGAACATCTATTTCCTGATTGATGTTACGATTGGACACCACCTTGGGAAGAAATACCAAGCTGGTGTGAAGAACAGCCTTATCCGAATGAAAAACCAGATAAGGTGGCCCATGTTGCAAGGCCGCCAGTTCAGATACTCTGCGAGTCGATGCAATGGACAACAGGAAAAGAACCTTCCAGGGCAGAACCTTAAAGGGACAGTCTACACTAGAATTGTTATTGTTTTAAAAGATAGATAATCCCTATATTACCCATTTCCCAGTTTTGCATAACTAACACAGTTATAATAATATACTTTTAACCTCTGTGATTATCTTGTATCTAAGCCTCTGCAAACTGTCCCTTTTTTTCAGTTCTTTTGACAGACTTGCAGTCTAGCCAATCAGTGCCTGCTCCCAGATAACTTATCGTGCACGAGCACAGTGTTATCTATATGAAATACATGAACTAACACCCTCTAGTGGTGAAAAACTGTTAAAATGCAATCTGAAAGAGGTGGGCTTCAAGGCCTAAGAAATTAGCATATGAAGCTCCTAGGTTAAGCTTTCAACTAAGAATACCAAGAGAACAAAGCAAAATTGGTGATAAAAGTAAATTGGAAAATTGTTTAAAATGACATGCTCTATCTGAATCATGAAAGTTTATTTTGTCCTAGACTGTCCCTTTAATGTCAAGGGAATGCATAGGCTCAAATGAGGGCTGTTGGCAAACCCTATGGACCAAGTTCAAGCTCCACGGGGGAGCAGACTGCCTAAAGACAGGCCTGATTCGAGACAAAGCCTGAACAAAGGATTGAATGTCAGGGAGCTCAATGAGTCTCCTGTGTAACAAAACAGATAATGCAGAAATCTGTCCCTTTAAAGGAACTAGCGGCAAGTCCCTTCTCTAAACCTTCTTGAAGAAAGGACAGAATTCAGGAGTCCCAGTTTAAAATAATCCAACAAACTTTATTTGTGAAAAAACAATAAAAATAAGTAGTGACACCAGCAAAGTAACAGAGAAACAGCTGGTCCTACTAGTTTCGGCTAGTTGCCGTAATCTAAGACCTACTGTGTACTACAACAAGGGCGTTTAAAAGTAGTGCTCTGCACAGTTATTGGCTACTGGGATAACAACAATTAACTCCCACTTAACCCATGATTGAACAAATAACTTTTAGGGTATTACGAGCAAAGATAACATTAATTACAATTGGCTAACATGTTAAGAATACATCACATAAATGCAAATACATATATACATACTTGTTGGTTACAGAATGCAAATATATATATATATATATATATATATATATATATATATATATATACACACACACACAGATGTATATACAGATAGCATTACTGCTGAGCATACTTTTTAAAACGCCCCTTGTTGTAGTACAACAGTAGGTCTTAGATTACGGCAACTAGCCCGAAACTAGTAGGACCAGCTATTTCTCTGTTACTTTGCTGGTGTCACTACTTATTTTATTGTTTTTTCACAAATAAAGTTCGTTGGATTATTTTAAACTGGGACTCCCTGAATCCTCCTTTGTCTATTTATCTAAGGGTAAACCTCCTGTCAGGTTTTTCCTGTTGTTTTGTTTGCCATGTGCTGCTGGCAGCCATTTTACTCACCTCTCTTCCTGACTATGGTGCAATTGTGGGGGATGCTGCTCATTTCCTGCACTTCCTTTTATGGCCAGACTGGTGGTGCATCATCCGGTGTGAGACAGGATGCAGTCTCAGAATTGTGATGTCATCACTTATTATTAAAGGGCCTCTGTTCAGTATGCTTTGCCTTTGCGTTGTCTCAGACCTGTTTGTGAGAGTTCCTGTGTATTACCTGGCTGCCTAGACATCCCTTCCTGTTCCTGATCCCTGGCTTGTTCCTGACTCTGCTGTTTTCCTTGTTCCTGATTCTGGCTCGTCTGACTATCGCTTTGGCTCCTGTCTCGGCCTCGTCTGACTGCAAACTCTGGTTTTGACTCCTGGCTTGTTATTTGACTTGTGACTTTTTATATTTTTTCCTATTAATAAAAGGTGTGATTATTTTGCACTTCTCATCTCAGTCTGATTCCTGGCACCCTGACATTACGCAAAGGCCATGAATCCTGATAGTGTAATTATCCACCTTTACCTGCCATCATTTCCAGGATGATGTACAGGATCACCGCTTGGATCAATTTGAACTAGCCCTGCAAACCCTGCTGACTTGCACTGCAACTTTGGACCAAAGTGTCCCGCAAGTTATGGCTGCTCCTGTTTCCGCTGCTGCACCTATGCCTATCAGGAGCATGTCCCGGTTCTGCACCTCTACCTCAGCGTTATGGAGGCAATCCTATTCAGTGCAGAGGGTTTTGAACCAGGTGGCATTTACTTTGAGATGTTACCTCAGGCGAGACTAATTAACATGTGATTTCAAATTACCCTGAATTTGTGGCCTCCTTTCGAAGATGTTCCGACTCGCTCCTCCTCTGCTGCTAAATGACCTCATGCCCATTCAGCAAGGTACAAGATCTGATGATCAGTATGCTACTGAGTTCCCCATACGCTTGCCGCAGAGGTGTAGGTTGGAACAATGAAGCCCTTGTTGCCGCCTTCTTTCATGGCTCTCTGATGCGATTAAAGACGAAGTTGCTGCCAGAGATTACCAGAGGATCTTGAGGCATTGGTGTCTTTCTTGATCCTAATTGACATCAGACTCAGAGAGATGGCCCATCTTTCAAGGAGCGCTTGCGGAAGCCTCCTGTTCCGTTGTCTCCTACGTGTTCGTTTCCCACCCATGCCTCCCTCTCCTCCCCATGCTACTGGTCCGAGACACCAGGTACTGCTGAGCTGATGCAGTTGAGATTCAACGCGTCTCTCCGCGGCGGAGAATGCCTTTAGGAGGAAGGAGGGGCTCCTGCCTCTATTGTGGGTTACAGGGCCACTTTGAAGTCTTGACCTACACGGCCGGGAAACGCTCACACCTAAGGTCCTGTTGGGGCAGACCTTGGGTGGTTTATCCTCGTCCCTGGAACCGCTTAAGGAGAAAACTTTGGTCATGGTTGTCCTTTTCTGGGTAGAATCCTCCATAGTCACTCAGGCTCTTGTTGACTCCGGTGCTGTGGGCTATTTCATTGACAGTGCTTTGTATCAAAGCACTCCATTCCCGTTTTGCCTCGGTCCGTTCCGCTTGCTATTGAGACCATTGATGGCAGCCCCCTTTAGCCCGCACTCGTTACTCACGAAACTGCTCTGTTGGCCCTGGGCTGTTGGGGCTCTCCAATTGAAACCTCCCAGTTCCAGGTGATAAACTCTCCCATTTTCTGGTTGTTCTGGGTTATCCCTGGCTCCAAAAGCACAATCCCAGTCTCGACTGGCGCAGGTCCGAAATTGTCGTGGTCCCCCGCAATGTATTTCCACTTGTCTTCGGAAACCAGTAAAAGTCTTGTGCACTTCTTCGGTATCTCAAATTGCCAGAGGAGTACCGAGACTTCCTAGACGTTTTTGACAAGGTGCGTGCCGGTATGTTGCCTCCTCACCGGTCTTACGATTGTGCCATAGACCTGCAACCCGGCCATTCCTCCTCGGGGCCGGTGTACCCTCGGTCTGTTGCAGAGAATTGTGCTATCGAGGGAGTATGTTGCCGCATGCTCTGTCGCGGGGGGATCATCCGCAAATCTGCTCTCCCTGCAGGGCTGGCTTCTTCTTTGTGAAGAAAAAGGGGTGGCAGGTTAAGACCATGTATCGATTATAGGGGTCTTAATCGTCTTACCCATTAAGAATGCTTACTCTATTCGCTCAATTACGGAACTCTTGACCGCCTCAAGGGAGCTACGGTCTTTACTAAACTTGATTTGAGAGGAGCGTTCAATCTCGTTAGGATTAAGGAGGGCCATGAATGGGAAACAGCATTTAACACCAGGACGCGGGCATTATGAGTATCTTGTAATGCCCTTTGGCCTATGTAAATGCTCTGCTGTATTTCAGGAATTTATTAATGATGTCCTACAAGATATGTTGCAACAGTGTGTTGTGGTGTACTTAGACGACATCCTCATACTCTCACCCACAATTGAGGCTCATCGTTCTGATGTTACACAGTTCTTCAGAGACTACGTGAGAACGACCTGTTTTGTAAACTCGAGAAATGTGAGTTCCATCAGACTCAAGTAACCTTCTTAGGTTATGTTATCTCCGTTGCAGGGTCCTCCATGAATCCTGACAAGTTATCTGCAGTTCTGCAGTGGCCTCGCCCAGTTGGTCTCTCGGTCTATTCAACGTTTTTTTTGGGGTTCGCCAATTACTATAGAAAGTCTATTAAAAAACTTTTCTTCCTCTGGTCAAACCTATCACAGACATGACCCGTAAAGAGAATGATCCACTCCATTGGTCACTACTGCCATTTAAGGCCTTTGTTGTTCATGGGGATCTTCGAGGAAGAATTCATTGGGAGATCTCCATGGGGTGCAAACCTTGTGCTCTATAGGCGTTATATAGATGACATGTTTATTATTTGGAGAGGGGGGACTTTGAAATATTGGGATCAATTTATTGAGGATATGAAACAATAATAGCTATGGTTTAACTTTTACGTACGAATATAGCTCAAATAAAATACGTTTTTTAGATATAGAAATTGAAATAATGGCTGGAGGACTAGTGACTAGGACCTTTTTTTTTAAAAGTGGATACCCAACAAATTATATAGATGCAGAGAGTAATCATCTTGAAACTTAGAAAAAGAACAGACCCAAAGGGCAGCTATTAAGAGTAAGAAAGAACTGTACAAGATCTGAGGAATATGATAGCCAATCAAAGACCATTATTAATAGATTTAACAGAAAGGATATGATAGTAAGAATATAGAGAAACTGGCGAATGATATTAAAAAAGTTGATAGAAAAGATCTACTAAAAAAGAAACACTAACGAGAAAGGAAGAATTTTAATGATACGAATAATGGGGAATTAAATATACCAATAATAACCACCTTTTCGTCCCAACACAAACTTTTTAAGAAAGTGGTTAACAAACACTGGCATTTACTGTTAAAAGACCCCCTAATTGGCCTGATAAGTAGAAATCCTAGATTTATTTATAAAAAAGCTCAAAACTTCAAAAATGTATTAGCACCCAGTGAATTCAAAAAGAATAAAATTTCAATGATAAATAAGGGGATTAAGGACCTTGAAGGGAATAAAATAGAGGGATTTTATCCATGCCATTCATGTAAGTCCTGTAAATACAGTAGTAAACTGAAGGGTCTAGAATCAAACAAAACAGGAAAAGTATATAAAATTAATGGGATTATTAGATGTTCAGATGAAAATGTAATCTACGCTATTAAATGTGATTGTAATCTTTTTATACTTTGGCCAAACAAGTAGAAAACTCAGAGACAGGATTTGTGAGCATATCTTAAGTATTGGAAAATCACAGGAAAGATACAACACTATATAAACATTTTGATGAAAAACATCAGGGAAATCTAAATTGCATGAAATACTGGGGATATAAAAAAGTGCAAGTTTGATGGAAGAAGGGTGGGTATATGGAGAGTAAGGTCCTAAAACAAGAAGCAGAGTTGATCTACTAATTTTGGCACGTTTACACCCATCAGGTTTAAATAGTGAACTAGATCTGAATAGAATTGATCATGATTAATGGTAACTTATCTCTGATCATCAGCACATTTTTTAAATATATTTTTTAATATAATGACCATCTAATTCCCCATATATATATTATATATATTTTATATATTATTTTTATGTATTTATTTAATTCATTTTCTAGATTATATATAATATTTTTTTTAATCTTCCCATTGGTCCGTCTCTATTCCGATCACTGTTTTAGCTGTTTCAATTTTTTATAAGACCCCCCCTTTTTTTATAAAAACATTTTAAATAAATGAAATAAATAATAAATAAAAATATCAATGCTGTATAACAATCCGACTAAATGTTTATAATATATGAATTTTAAAGCTTAAACTTGATGATAAGGTATTCGTTCTTTGTTAGTATATAGATTAATGTGTATTACATATTAAAATATGTTCTGAAGTGCCCCAGCTACTAATATGCCCATATAGATTAGACCTCTGAAGTCTTAAGAATGCATTTTTTTACATGTGAAAAGATCATATATATATATTTTTTTTTTATACATTCCGAGTAGATATTCCACTCTAAATGAATTTCTCCTCCTTTGCAAATAAATTTAAATGGTGAGAAACGAAACCTGCTTGTTTTGGTAAAAAATTGTACCCCATTTATTAACTAATAAGACCCTGCTATTTTATATTTTTATATATTATTTTTTTGTTAATAGAGAGTGACTTATAAATTAGGAATAGAAAAATTCTTCAACAAACGAACAAGGAGAATAAGATAAGGGATAAGTGAAGCCACTATGAAGAAATTGACTTGATGATATTTGTAACTTAACCAATAAGGGGTTAATTTTGCAGCCTTTATTAGGAGAAGAAGCCATGGGAACAGTTATCTTGACAAAGGCCTTAAAGCCGATACGCGGTGGATGTACTGATTCCCAACACCTGCGAGATTTGTTTGCAAACCAAGGAGAGGCTGATTGAGAGCCTCGCATGAACCGCTACTGAGCTCCCAGAACCGTACCATCAAGCCAAGATCAACAGCTTGAATTAACCAAGCAAGAAGGGAGGCTGATTGGTTGGACGGTAGGAGCAAGGATTTTTCAAAAATAGTGCGCGCACTGAGTTTCTACACAACAACTAATATAGTAGAAGGAATTTCCCTTACGGCAAAAATAAAAGCTGCCCTGACTACACCTTACCTTTCATCGAGGAGAAAGGTCCAATTGTTAAGGAGATAACCCGAGGTGGTTATTTAACATTGGTACCAGACTGTGTTCTATCAAGGGATTACCTGGGTGAGTAGGTGAGAACCGTTAATCTAAAACCTACCTACACTTTTTGATTCACTTCCAACCTGCTATAAAGTTACAAACCTGCTATAAAGTTACAAGCACACTAGAATAAAAGTTACAAGCACACTAGAAAAATTCAAGTCCGGGGCAGTTTAAGACTTATGTGATACAAATACCTTTGTTTATTGTATGTTGCAACTTATCACTTTTATCCGAACGCGATCAAACTGAAACATTATAAGCACTACGCTGCAAGGTTATTTAAAGGGACATTAGGAGATGCTGCTATATTAATTCTCTTATAAACTTTTGCTTCTGTCCTACTGTTTATTTTACACCGCATTTTTTTAGGTTTATGAATTAATGTATTTGTCTGTGTATTTAGCTTTGTATGAAATAGTCACAGCTATTATTTATGAAATTGCTTTTTAGACCTTTTATGAATTTAGTATATGTTAACTTGAATGCATTAAGTTTGTTGGCACCGGTGCAATTATAGCTATACTGTGTTTGAATGTTTCATGATTTTATGTATTAATATTAAATTCGTTTTATTATCTAAATCTCTTTTTTTAATTTTCATAAATTATTTGAGCCTAGATGGTTTTGGTGATACTGGAATTCAATTATCTTGTGGTTTAGACCTAAAGGGGCTTTTTAATACTCTATTTTTGCATTGGATCTTAATCAACAGGTAATATCGATATTTTATTAACACACTAATATATTTATTTGATTTTATTTAATTTGCCATACAGTTAGCCTTCAGTGCGCCCACCCACAATCTTTTTTCTATAGTCTTAAGACTGCCTTTGCTGCCGACTCCAGTTCTGGCTCATCCTAACCTGTCTTGCCTTTCGTTCTTCAGGTCGATGCGTCATGAGGCTGGAATAGGTGCCCTCTTATCTCAATGTCCTATGCCCTGACGGTTCCTTGCATCCATGTGGTTTCCTTCTAAGAAATTGTCTCCAGCGAAGTGCAATTATGAAATTGGCGACAGGGAATTACTGGCCATAATTTTGGCACTCAAGGAATGGGGAATCGAGGGTACTAGCGTGCCAGTGCTCATTCTTACTGACCACACAGAATTTATCTTATCTATCTGAAGCAAAACGTTTGTCACCTCCGACAGGCCAGATGGGCGCTATTTTTTGTCTCGGTTTAATTATGTGGTCTCCTACCTGCCAGGTAGTAAGAAATGTTAGGGGCTGGATGCCCCTCTCCACTAATTTTCGCCTCTGTCCAAAGAGGAGTCTGCACCTACTCCTGTTATACCTCGCTGACCATATTTTGGCTACCATACGTACTAAATTTGACTTCTCCCTTGGGGAAGAGATCTGGCTGCACAAACCAATGCACCTCCTGAGAAACCTAGTGGTAAGTGTTTTGTTCCTGAGATTCTTCAAACTAAACTTTTGCACACTTACCACTATCCCTAAAGCCGCAGGTCACCCCAGGCAAGAACCAAATGATTTGGGTCTGTCACTCGACAATTCTGGTGGTCAGGGTCTTCGTTCTGATGTTGCCGAGTATGTTGCCTTCTGCTCAGTTTGTGCACAAGAATAAGACTCCTCGACGTCTTACTGTGGGTCTTCTTCAACCTATTGCTAATGCGTGAGCGTCCTTGGACACATCTTTCCATGGACTTCATTGTCGAGCTCCCTGTTTCCAATGGCAATACTGTTATCCTTATGTGGTTGACCGTTTTTCTAAAATGTCAATTGCATTCCTTGATGAAGCTGCCTACCGCTCAGGAGCTTGCTTCAATTTTTGCCAGGGAGGTCTTCCGTTTACATGGGTTACCCAAGGAGATAGTGTCGGAGCTGGGGTAGCCAGTTTGTCTCCAGATTTTGCGTTCCTTTTGTGCTCAAATGGGGATCCAGCTTTCCTTCTACTTGGTATATCACCTCAATCCAATGGGGCTGCAGACAGTCTAATCAAGCTCTGGAACAGTTCCTCCGTTGCTATGTCTCAGATCACCACAATAATTGGTGCCTGACTGTTACCTTGGGCAGAGTTTGCTCGTAATAGTGCTATTAATGCTTCCTCCAAAGTTATCCCCGTTCATTGGCGAATTATGGGTTTCAACCATCCTTGTTGCCCGATTCATTCATTGTCTCAGGGTATCCGGCTTTGGGAGAGGCATCTCCGGCAACTCTGTTCCACGTGGGTGCAAGATTCAGGATGGCCTTCATCGTTCTATGCAGCGCCAAGAGTTCCAGGCTGTACATAGGCGTCTGCCCCGCACCTTCCTACCAGGTTTGTAAGAGAGTTTGGCTGTCCTCCCGAAATTTGAACCTTCGTGTCGCCTTCCAATAAATTGGCTCCCCGTCTATGTTGGTCCTTTTCAAATACTCAGACGGGTTAATCCTGTGGCCTACGCTCTTGACCTTCCTCTGCTATGCGCATCTCCAATGTTCTTCATGTCTTCTCTTGAAACCATGTTTTGTAATCAGTTTACCACTGTGTTGCCTCGTCCCCGTTCCTATCTTTGTTGACAACCATGAGGAGTATGAGGTCAGCAGCATTATTGACTCTCGTATGTCCAGGGGCCGTTTACATTATTTGGTTCACTGGAGGGGCTACGGTCCGGAGGAGCGTTCTTGGGTTCCCCCCTCTGATGTTCATGCTCCCGCCCTCCTCCATGCCCGTTTCCCCAATAAGCCTTCTGTCCCCCCGCGGGGGAGGGGTCGTTGAGAGGAGGGTACTGTCAGGGTTTTTTCCCTGTTGTTTTGTTTGCCATGTGCTGCTGGCAGCCATTTTACTCACCTCTCTTCCTGATTATGGTGCATTGTGGGGGGGATGCTACTCATTTCCTGCAATTCCTTTTATGGCCAGACTGGTGTGCATCATCCGTGTGAGACAGGATGCAGTCTCAGAATTGTGATGTCATCACTTATTATTTAAAGGGCCTCTGTTCAGTATGCTTTGCCTTTGCGTTGTCTCAGACCTGTTTGTGAGAGTTCCTGTGTATTACCTGGCTGCCTGACGTCCTTCCTGGTTTCCTGATCCCTGGCTTGTTCCTGACTCTGCTGTTTTCCTTGTTCCTGATTCCGGCTCGTCTGACCTATTCGCTTTGGTTCCTGACTCGGTTCGTCTGACTACCAGCTCTGGTTTTGTCTCCTGGCTTGTTATTTGACTTGTGGACTTTATTATTTTTTTCCTATTAATAAAGGTGTGATTTATTTTTGCACTTCTCGTCTCAGTAAAGATTCCTGGCATCCTGACACCTCCACAGCAGAGAGGATGACATCCCCACCAGATCCGCAAAGCACGTCCTCCGCAGGCCACGAAGGAGCAATCAGACATGGTGACCGCTCTCTCCTGCTTTATGCGTGCCCACTATATGAGGTAGAAATGGTAAGGGAGGAAAAATGTATGCTAGATGGAACCCCCAAGGCACCGCTAATGCATCTATCAGTTCTGCCTGGGGTCCCTCGACCATAACGGGGAAGTTTGCAATTGAGTCTGGACACCATGAGATCTATCTCCAGCATCCCCCATCTGAGACAAAAATCTCCGCAAACACGCTCAGGGTGAAGAGACCATTTCCCCCGGATGCAATGTTTGCCTGCTGAGAAAGTCGCTTCCCCAGTTGTCTACAAACCGGGCTGTGTATCGCCAAAAGCAAGCAGTTGTGGGCCCTCCACCTATTCCAGTATCCGAGACACCACCGTCATTGCGAGGGAGCTCCTCGTACCACCCTGATGGTTGATGTAAGCCACCAAGGTAACATTGTCCGTTCTGAAACCATATGAAGTTGAATGGCCCCCAGGCGGGCCACGCCTTCAGAGCATTGTAGATCACTCAAAGTTCCAGGATATTTATTGGTAAAAGGGACTCCAACCGAGACCATTTCCCCCTGTGCTAGTTTGGCACTCCAAACAGCTCCCCATTCCGCCAGACTCAGGTCCGTGGTCACAATCTCCAGGACGGGTCTCAAGAAGGATGTCCCAGTGGACAGTTGTTCCGGGCGGATCCATTAAGAGAGGGAAGGTCCGAGCCCGTACATTCATGGATATTAGCTGTGAGAGATCTGAATGATTCGCCGTTCCACTGCCTCAACATGCATAACTGAAGAGGCCCTGAGATGAAACCTGGCAAATGGCATGATGTCTATGCTGGAGACCATGAGCCCGATAACCTCCATACATTGGGCCACCGAGGGTCTCTCTGAGGATAAAAGGCCACAGAAAGAGAACGCAAGCTTCCTGCGTCTTTGTGATCCGTGAGAAAAATCTTCATGTCTATGATCGTCGCACAGAAACTCCACCCTGGTGCTGGGTACCAGGAAGCTCTTTTCCAGAGTTTATCTTCCAACCATGAGATTGAAGTAACAGGAGCAGAGACCCTTCAATGGTCCACTGTCTGACTGAATTACGGTGCCTGAACCAGGATGTCATCTAGATAGGCGCCACTGCAATGCCCCTGGATCTGGCTACAGCAAGCAGGGCCCCGAGAACCTTCGTGAAAACTCTCGGGGCTGTCGCCAGACCGAAAGAATGGGCCACAAACTGGAAGTGGTGGTCCAGGGAATGCAAATCTTAGGAACTTGAAGTTGTCCCTGTGAATTGGAACATGAAGGTAGGCCATCCTTCAAGTCTATTGTGGTCATGAACTGCCCCTCTTGAACTAAGGGGCAAAATGGACCTGATCGTTTCCATTTGAACGATGGAACGGACAAAAACGTGTTTAAACACTTCAGATCCAAAATCGGGCGGAGACGCCCTCCTTTTTGGAACTACGAACAGATTTGAATAATACCCTAGAAAGGCGTCTTTCTTTCTGGCCTTGGTGACAGGTTTGACACGAGGAATCTGCCCGTGGGATGGAAGGACTTGGAATCCTATACTGTAACCCTGGGAGACGAACCTCCAGAACCCAGGGGTCCTGAACATCCTGCAACCAGGCTTCGGAGAATAGAGATAACCTGCCCCCCTACCCGGTCTTAGACCCTGTCGGGGGCTGCCCCTTCATGCCACTTGGTCTCTGCGGGCTTCTTGTTCTGCTTGTACTTGTTCCAAGACTGAGCAGGCTTCCAAGTCCCTTGAATTGGCTACCTTCAAAGCCTTAATTCTTTTCCTGAACCTCTTCGAAAGAGGGTTCACCCTCAATCATTTCACTCAGGGAATCACACCAATATGACGCAGCTCCAGCAACCACGGCTATGGCTGCTGCCGGCTGATAAACAAACCCTGTGTACTGAAACATCTTTCTCAGCATGTTCTCCAACTTTTTATCCATGGGCTCTTTGAACGACGAACTATCCTCTAGGGGATAGTCATTCCCTTAGTGAAACGTGGAGATGGCCCCATCCACCCTAGGCAATGGCCCCCACAGCTTCCAGAGCCTCCGGAATGGGAAAAGTTTCTTAAAGGATGAGGAAGGAGAAAAGAAAGAACTAATCGAGCCCATTCGTTCTTGATAATGTTAGCCATCTTATAGGAAACCGGGAAGGTCTGAGGTAACCACCCTGTCCTCATAAACCTTATCTAGCTTAGGGATAGAAGGTTCCTCCAGAAGCTTCGACTCCGGAACCTCTAGAGTAGCAAGCACTTGCTTTAGCAAAAAGCGCAAATTCTCCATCTTAAATCTATAGCCAGGCTCCTCTGCCGGAGCTATAGATGACACGGATTCCGACCCAGGAGTCCCCTCCAAAGCGTCGGAGTGGACCCCCTCATCCGAACCACTCCGCAGGAGCATCCGAAGATATGTCCTGAGTCGGGTCGCTCTTAAGGGCCCTACGCTTGCGCTTAGCAGAACGTGGTAAGGCGTGGATCACTTTAGAAACCGCCGCCTGCAGTTGATCTGCAAAATCTGGCGGCCAACATATCTCTACCGAAGGAGCAACCAGTCGGACCCCAGGGCGCTGCATGTGCAATAGGGGACTCAACTCGGGAACGCACCTCACGGGACGGAGAACCCTCAGAGGTGAACGGCTCAGTGGTACTAGACATTTGTTTAATCTTAGATGTCTCGACCCTCTCAAGGCATGTGGAACATAATTGGCAGGGTGGTCTACCGGAACCTCACAATAAATACAGGTATGAGACTTTGTCAAAGAGGGAGTACCCTCTAACGCATCAGAATCCTCCATAGCTTGCGCTTTTATTAGAATAAAAGAGAAACTAACAGGCACCTTTATAACCGCCAATGGCCGGGGCACTCACCACCTACTATGAACCGGACTACAGAAACCGTTTTGTCTCCGTTGCAGATCAGACCAGAAGTAAAGAGCCCACCCTCGCAGTGCCTCGCAGGACTGCCCCTGCCTAAAGCGAAAACACGCCAAAAAAAGACTCCTGGAAAAGAACCTGATAGTTCCACACATTGCCAGAGCCTCATCCCGCAAAGTGCAGCAATGACACAAACAATATCATGTATAAACCCCCCCTGTTCAATAATCCCCCTACCAGGAATATTAACCCGTGATTCTGTAAAGATAAAAGGCACCACACTGTGGCCCTGTCTTCTATGTTAACATTGTGTATAAAATGAAACGATCTTACCAGAATCCACGCCGTGGAACAGTTACACGGCCCTTCAAGTGTGACAGGTCATAGCAGTGCTCCTGACATGAACTTGAGAGAAGAAAGCAGTCTGCGAAACTCGTCAACGCCGGATTGCTGTAGGAGCTGTTATGAGTCGGGGTGGTTTCGCAAGAGAGACTCTCCCTGCATCTCCCGACTCTTAACTTTCACCCAAGCCCTCACTGAGAAGCCTTATAGGGCTACTTAAAACTCCTGTCCCATTGCGAAGAGTAATACCCTCCATAAGAGACCTCCGAATCTTCGGCACCTCTCTGCCACCTCTGTGAGGAAAGGCAAAGAATGACTGGGGGATGAGGGGAGTGGGAGAGGTATTTAAGCCTTTGGCTAGGGTGTCTTTGCCTCCTCCTGGTGGCCAGGTTCTTAATCCTAAATAGTAATGAATGAAGCCATGGACTCTCCACCCCTTTAGATGGAAATAAGGACTGAAACATCCTTCTACCTCACAGACTCACAAGTCCTCCTTAGAATGATTAGCTGAAAGTTGTAAAATGAAAACAAGAAAACAAATAATAAAGTGAGCACTTGGCACCTCAACCGGCCCAGCCAGGCAGAACAGGCGCCACATGTCTGAACAAGCCACAAGAACAGAACCCAAACAGGACCAGCCAGCAGGACAGGGTCAAAACTGTCAAGCTGCTTAAATCCTCCTCAAAGGGGAAGAGAAAAACAGACAAACATAGGACTACATGTTCCGTAACAAAACTTCCGGAGAAGTAAACAGCGAGGATCAATCCCAGAGAAAGTTCCCAAAGGAAACAATCAAAAAAATAAAAGATATCCTAACCGGATAAAAGAAAATATAAGGCAACCCGTAGGTTAACGCCCAAGAAGAAACAGGCACACCCGCAGGACCAGCCAAACGGAAACCTGATCTTCCGACAAAACTGGTAAGGATCTCAAACCAACAATCAGGAGATTAAGTCATCCCCTCGTGTCTAATGAGGTGAGCCATTCGAAGTAGAATATTGCAGATTCCTGTATCCATTAAGGATAGGGTCCTCTAATAACTCAAAAACGTGTGAGTAAAACGCAAAGGCACAACACTCAGGGACAGCTACACCTGCAGGGAACTGTATAGGCCCACCCAAGGTCGGGAGACCCGGTACAATAGAGCACGAGCACAAACGCAAATAAACGTCTGGACTTTGCAGATGCATAATCGCCCAAAATATCTGAAAGCAAAAACGTGCTGCAACCTCCAGGGGGGTTGGGGGAACAAGTCGCCCTGCAAAGAGGGATAAAAATAATCTGGGTTACCCGCATGTGTAGTATGGAGCGGTATCGAGCCCGAGGAACAAGGCGCGCTAATACGGCATATAGAACATAACTGATTGACCTGTGTCAATGGGCCAATTTGCATTCTTCACAAGTCGAAGAATCTGAAATTTGAACAGTCTCAGCATCAGAATCCTCCATAACTTGATAGAGAATATAATAATATGGGCTATAAGAAAACAAAATCTAAACGGCACCTGACACCCACAATGGCCAGGGCACTCACCACCTCCTATGAACCAGACACTGGCAGACCAGAATTTTTACGTCGCCACACGGTCAGGAATTCGGAAATGGAAGACCGGATCGCCCATTCACAAGGTGAACCGTACAGTCCAAAAAAAGCACGCCCAACCATAAGCTTGTTTCACTTTCAAAGGCCCTTAAGTTCCAAGCCAGGAGCCCAGTAACACTACACATAAGCAGATTGAATCACATAAACACGATTAAAAAACCCCTGTTCAATAATCCCCCCTCAGGAGATATTAACCCTCGATTCCAAGATACTAAAAGGAGACTCACTGAGGCCCAATATATTACTTTTTAAGTCCCGCAAGATAGCACCTTACAGGAAACCAATCAGTAACAGTACATTCTGATGAAGTAAAATGAAAAATTCTTACCGGAAGTTACACCATGGAACGGGAACACGGCCCTTCAAGTGTGACGAATAGTAGCAGCGCCTCCGCCATGGACTTGAGAGAAAAAAAGCATGCAGCGAAGCGAAGTTCGACAATGCTGATTGCTTGTGGAGCTGTTAATATGAGTCGAGATGGTTTTGCAGAAAGACTCTCCCTGCATCTCATCCAGGCCCTCACTGAGAGACTGATAGGATTACTTAAAACTCCCGTCCCATATCGAAGAGTACTACACTCCATAAGAGACACTTCTCTGCCATCCTCCTGGGACGAAAGGCAAAGAATGACTGGGGGATGAGGGGAGTGGGAGGAGTATTTAAGCCTTTGGCTAGGGTGTATTTGCCTCCTCCTGGTGGCCAGGTTTTTATTTCCCAAAAGTAATGGAGGCAGCTGTGGGACACTTTCCATTTATAAAGAAAAACCTGTTACTCATTTGAAGTTCGAAGTGCATTGTCCTTTTATAATTAATTTGTTGATTATGCAAATCTACTGTATTTACTTGTACTTAAAAAGATGAGCTAGCGCTCTTGCTTGGTCTCCCACCTCCTTATTTTAGGTTAAAAGTAGATTGGACAAGCCTGTTTTGCATTTAATACCTGACATGCTGTCCCTCACACCAAATCATTTAGATTGGACAGGGGAAGTTGTACACATGAATGGTGAGACACCCTCTACATCACTGCAAATGAATGAGCTGATTTGTTAAACGATCTCAGCTCCTTCCCCATTTCCTGTGTTATCTGTTCATTTCTTGGCACAGAAAGTTATAAACAAAAATTAAATGAATGCAACTAACATGCAACATTTTGTTAGATGGCCTTTTCGGTTCCCGGTCCATTCGTCTAGTTGGTATGTTAACGAATGACCGAATGGGCCAAACTTCGAAGCTGAATTCACGTCTAGTAGATAGTGTGGCCCATTTATGCTTCAAGAGGTCTGTATTATAATATTACTGCCTTATATAGTCCATCTATCTTCATAATTATTTTGATGTGCTTTTCCTGCATATGGTGAAATTGTAAAGACAAAGATTATTTGTGTATATACATGTACATGTTGATATTTATTAAAGCATTATGTGCATTTGACAAAAGGATAGTGATAATGGTACTGATCCCTCTCCTAAAAGAATCGGTAATAACAAAAAGGTATGTACAAAAATCAATGTGGTTGTGAGGCAGGTTGCTATCCCGTTCTCTATTTTCTGCACATGTTGAAATGTTTGAACATACTGAATACTTCTATATTTATACAACAGTAAAGTGTTTTGTCCTAGGCTTATTACACTTGTGCCTAGGACAGCAGGATTTTGTGGTAGGCATTGGGGATGGGCGAATGTTTTGCAACATTCAAAAAATTAGATTAATTTTAATACATTTGTTCTTTCGTTGCGACTTTCGAATGTTTGTACATTCTAGCATTCGTTAAATGTAATACTATTTCTAATGCTATCTTTAAATGTAATATTCTATTAAATTTTTCTAATTCAAATATTGCATAATAGATATGAATTATGCAACATTTGAAATAGAAATTTTGAATCAATATATTTGTATCTATATGTATAAATTCCTTACCATATGAACTATTGAACTTCTGAATAGTATTTGTTAAATTGAATGCTACATTAACATTTTTGAATGTGGATATTCTAATTATGAACATTCAAAAACTAAGGTAACATTTGAAAACCGGAAAGAACATTTTAAAATTACCGAATTTTAATGGATTTTCATTATTATCAACATTCGATTGTCGATAACAAATAATACAATAAAAGTACAGTGATATCTTGTGATAAATAAAGTTAATTACTTCAAAAGTGATTAAACGAAAACTTAAAAACAAATGTCCACAGGACTATTCGTTTCTTCAAAAGAATTACACTTTCACCTAGTGATACATTATGCCTTCCCATACTTATTATGCTTGTCAACTGTCCAAATTTGCAGGAGCAGTCATAGTTTATGGCCTCCAGCACCTTGGTATACTTATCATAGGATTCTGTCCAACAACGTAAAAATCTGCCCCGAAGGGTGGCTTGGCATAAAGTTATATGATTGTAGGAATCAGGCATAAAGGCTTTGTTGGTCTTATGTATATATTTTTTTACATTTAATAGCATATTCCCCTGCACTTTACAATAAACTGATCGAATGACCACTCAGAGAGGAGATTCCAACACCTTTCCTGGGTGAAAGACCCCATAGTGGGACTTCATTTTTATTCATTGATGCAAAACAGAATGAGAAGCAGTCTGCCAGGAACGAACAGCAGCATCAATAGCTTGTTCTATGGCCCGGTTGCCACCTGGTAGTAGCTTCTTTCTGCCCAATTGTGCTTTTCACAGAGGAAAACTTATCTGTAATATATCAGTCTGATCCCGCCGACATGGTCAGTCCAGCCCCGAAATACCAGGCAATTCTCCTCTGAACAAGGAACATGACAACCCCAGACGATCGTTTCGGCCTCCTTTGGGCCTCGTCAGTGAGGTGCAGCCATATCCCTCTAAGCACATTGGGCAAGGAGTTCACGTCCAAGTAAGTTCGATCAATCTGCTACCTTCTGCACAAAGGCATTTGTCAGGGCAAATGGGGCTTCACTTATTGCATTGTGAGGGGGAACGAATCTGTATGCACTGAATATTGGAACCTTGTATATATTATGGTACAGCATCCACCAAGTTTGAAACAGAGTGGTGCCCAAAACAAAGATTTTGTTGACTTTTTAAAGTCTTTAGTTGCCTAAAGATAGAAGGCTTCGACTGCGTCCAAATTGTGAAGTAGGCTTCCTTAGGATTAGAAGGATTTGGGCACAGAGAAGGAACAACAATTTTCTTATTAATAGTTTAAGACACTTACCTTAGAGGGAAAATCCTATTTAGTCTGGAGAACCGCTTTATCTTGAAAAAACATAATTTATGTAAGAACTTACCTGATAAATTAATTTCTTTCATATTAGCAAGAGTCCATGAGCTAGTGACGTATGGGATATACATTCCTACCAGGAGGGGCAAAGTTTCCCAAACCTTAAAATGCCTATAAATACACCCCTCACCACACCCACAATTCAGTTTAACGAATAGCCAAGAAGTGGGGTGATAAGAAAAAAGTGCGAAAGCATATAAAATAAGGAATTGGAATAATTGTGCTTTATACAAAATCATAACCACCACAAAAAAAAAGGGCGGGCCTCATGGACTCTTGCTAATATGAAAGAAATGAATTTATCAGGTAAGTTCTTACATAAATTATGTTTTCTTTCATGTAATTAGCAAGAGTCCATGAGCTAGTGACGTATGGGATAATGACTACCCAAGAAGTGGATCTTTCCACACAAGAGTCACTAGAGAGGGAGGGATAAAATAAAGACAGCCAATTCCTGCTGAAAATAATCCACACCCAAAATAAAGTTTAATGAAAAACATAAGCAGAAGATTCAAACTGAAACCGCTGCCTGAAGTACTTTTCTACCAAAAACTGCTTCAGAAGAAGAAAATACATCAAAATGGTAGAATTTAGTAAAAGTATGCAAAGAGGACCAAGTCGCTGCTTTGCAGATCTGGTCAACCGAAGCTTCATTCCTAAACGCCCAGGAAGTAGAAACTGACCTAGTAGAATGAGCTGTAATTCTCTGAGGCGGAGTTTTACCCGACTCAACATAGGCAAGATGAATTAAAGATTTCAACCAAGATGCCAAAGAAATGGCAGAAGCTTTCTGGCCTTTTCTAGAACCGGAAAAAATAACAAATAGACTAGAAGTCTTACGAAAAGATTTCGTAGCTTCAACATAATATTTCAAAGCTCTAACAACATCCAAAGAATGCAACGATTTCTCCTTAGAATTCTTAGGATTAGGACATAATGAAGGAACCACAATTTCTCTACTAATGTTGTTGGAATTCACAACTTTAGGTAAAAATTCAAAAGAAGTTCGCAACACCGCCTTATCCTGATGAAAAATCAGAAAAGGAGACTCACAAGAAAGAGCAGATAATTCAGAAACTCTTCTGGCAGAAGAGATGGCCAAAAGGAACAAAAAACTTTCCAAGAAAGTAATTTAATATCCAATGAATGCATAGGTTCAAATGGAGGAGCTTGAAGAGCCCCCAGAACCAAATTCAAACTCCAAGGAGGAGAAATTGACTTAATGACAGCTTTATACGAACCAAAGCTTGTACAAAACAATGAATATCAGGAAGAATAGCAATCTTTCTGTGAAAAAGAACAGAAAGAGCAGAGATTTGACCTTTCAAGGAACTTGCGGACAAACCCTTATCTAAACCATCCTGAAGAATACTGTAATATTCTCGGTATTCTAAAAGAATGCCAAGAAAAATGATGAGAAAGACACCAAGAAATATAAGTCTTCCAGACTCTATAATATATCTCTCTGGATACAGATGTACGAGCCTGTAACATAGTATTAATCACAGAGTCAGAGAAACCTCTTTGACCAAGAATCAAGCGTTCAATCGCCATACCTTTAAATTGAAGGATTTCAGATCCTGATGGAAAAAAAGGACCTTGAGACAAAAGGTCTGGTCTTAACGGAAGAGTCCACGGTTGGCAAGAGGCCATCCGGACAAGATCCGCATACCAAAACCTGTAAGGCCATGCCGGAGCTACCAGCAGAACAAACGAGCATTCCTTCAGAATCTTGGAGGTTACTCTTGGAAGAAGAACTAGAGGCGGAAAGATATAGGGAGGATGATACTTCCAAGGAAGTGATAATGCATCCACTGCCTCCGCCTGAGGATCCCGGGATCTGGACAGATACCTGGGAAGTTTCTTGTTTAGATGAGAAGCCATCAGATCTATTTCTGGAAGTTCCTACATTTGAACAATCTGAAGAAATACCTCTGGGTGAAGAGACCATTCGCCCGGATGCAACGTTTGACGACTGAGATAATCCGCTTTCCAATTGTCCATACCTGGGATATGAACCGCAGAGATTAGACAGGAGCTGGATTCCGCCCAAACCAAAATTCGAAATACTTCTTTCATAGCCAGAGGACTGTGAGTCCCTCCTTGATGATTGATGTATGCCACAGTTGTGACATTGTCTATCTGAAAACAAATGAACAACTCTCTCTTCAGAAGAGGCCAAGACTGAAGAGCTCTGAAAATTGCACGGAGTTCCAAAATATTGATCGGAAATCTCACCTCCTGAGATTCCCAAACCCCTTGTGCCGTCAGATACCCCCACACAGCTCCCCAACCTGTAAGACTTGCATCTGTTGAGATTATAGTCCAGGTCGGAAGAACAAAGAAGCCCCCTGAACTAAACGATGGTGATCTGTCCACCATGTCAGAGAGTGTTGTAAAATCGGTTTAAAGATATTAATTGAGATATCTTTGAGTAATCCCTGCACCATTGGTTCAGCATACAGAGCTGAAGAGGTCGCATGTGAAAACGAGCAAAGGAGATCGCATCTGATGCGGCAGTCCTAAGACCCAACATTTCCATGCATAAGGCTACCAAAGGGAATGATTGTGACTGAAGGTTTTGACAAGCTGATATCAATGTTAAACTTCTCTTGTCTGACAAGGACAGAGTCATAGACACTGAATTTATCTAGAAACCTAAAAAGGTTACCCTTGTCTGAGGAATCAATGAACTGATTGGTAAATTGATCCTCCAACCATGAACTTGAAGAAACAACACAAGTCGATTCGTATGAGATTCTTCGAAAATGAGAAGACTGAGCAAATACCAAGATATCGTCCAAATAAGGAAATACCAAAACCCTATTCTCTGATTACAGAAAGAAGGGCACCGAGAACCTTTGAAAAAAATTCTTGGAACTGAGGCTAAGCCAAACGGTAGAGCCACAAAACTGGTAATGCTTGTCTAAAAAGAGAATCTCAGACACTAAAAGTGATCTGGATGAATCGGAATATGCAGATACACATCCTGTAAATCTATTGTAGACATATAATGCCCTTGCTAAACAAAAGGCAGGATAGTCCTACAGTAACCATCTTGAATGTTGGTATCCTAACATAATGATTCAATAATGATAGATCCGGAACTGGTCTGAAGGAATTGACCTTCTTTGGTACAATGAAGAGATAAAATAAGACCCCAGCCCCTGTTCCAGAACTGGAACTGGCATAAATACTCCAGCCAACTCTAGATCTGAAACACATTTCAGAAATGCTGAGCCTTTGCTGTGTTAACTGGGACACGGGAAAGAAAAGAATCTCTTAGCAGGAGGCCTTAACTTGAAGCCAATTCTGTACCTTTCTGAAACAATGTTTCTGAAACCAGAGATTAAGAACGGAATTGATCCAAATTTCTTTGAAGAAAACGTAATCTGCCCCATACCAGCTGAGCTGGAATAAGGGCCGCACCTTCATAGGTACTTAGGAGCTGGCTATAGGTTTCTATAAGGCTTGGATATATTCCAAACTGGAAATAGTTTCCAAACTGATACCGCTCCTGAGGATGAAGGATCAGGCTTTTGTTCCTTGTGAGGAAAGGAACGAAAATGATTATTTACCCTGGAAAGAAAGGGAAAGCAAAGTTGACTTAGAAGACATGTCAGCATTCCAAGTTTAATCCATAAAGCTATTCTAGCTAAAATAGCTACAGACATATACCTGACATCAACTCTAATGATATCAAAAGATGGTATCACCAATAAAATTATTAGCATGTTATAGAATAAAAATAATGCTATAAAATTATGATCTGTTACTTGTTGCGCTAAAGCTTCTAACCAAAAAGTTGAAGCTGCAGCAACATCCGCTAAAAATATAGCAGGTCTAAGAAGATTACCTGAACATAAGTAAGCTTTTCTTAGAAAGGAATCAATTTTCCTATCTAAAGGATCCTTAAATGAAGTACTATCTGCCGTAGGAATAGTAGTACATTAGCAGGAGTAGAGACAGCCCCATAACCTTAGGGATTTTTGTCCCAAAAAACTCTAATCTGTCAGATGGCACAGGATATAATTTGCTTAAACGTCTAGAAGGAGTAAATAAATTACCCAAATTATTCCATTCCCTGGAAATTACTTCAGAAATAGCATCAGGGAGATAAAACACTTCTGGAATAACTACAGGAGATTTAAAAACCTTATTTAAACGTTTACATTTAGTATCAAGAGGACCAGAATCCTCTATTTCTAATGCAAATAACACTTCTTTAAGTAAAGAACGAATAAATTCCATCTTGAACAAATACAAAGATTTATCAGCATCAACCTCTGAGACAGAAACCTCTGAACCAGAAGAACCATTATCAGTATCAGAATGATGATGTTCATTTAAAAATTCATCTGAAAAAAAGAGAAGTTTTAAAAGACTTTTATGTATACTAGAAGGAAAAATAACAGACATAGCCTTCTTAATGGATTTAAAAAATAAAATCTCTTATGTTATCAGGAACACTCTGAAAATTAGATGTTGACGGAACAGCAACAGGTAATGTAACAGTACTAAAGGAAATTTTATCTGCATTAATAAGTTTGACATGACATGCAATACAAATAACAGCTGGAGAAACAGATACCAAAAGTTTATAGCAGATACACTTAGCTTGGTAGCTCCAGCATTGTGCAGTGATTTTCCTGAAGTATCTTCTGACTCAGTTGCAACGTGGAACATCTTGCAATATGTAAAAGAAAAAAACAACATATAAAGCAAAATTGATCAAATTCCTTAAATGACAGTTTCAGGAATGGGAAAAAATGCCAAAGAACAAGCTTCTAGCAACCAGAAGCAATAAAAAATGAGACTTAAATAATGTGGAGACAAAAGTGACGCCCATATTTTTTCGCGCCAAATAAGACGCCCACATTATTTGGCGCCTAAATGCTTTTTGGCGCCAAAAATGACGCCACATCCGGAACGCCGACATTTTTGGCGCAAAATAACGTCAAAGAATGACGCAACTTCCGGCGACACGTATGACGCCGGAAACGGAAATAGAATTTTTGCGCCAAAAAAGTCCGCGCCAAGAATGACGCAATAAAATGAAGCATTTTCAGCCCCCGCGAGCCTAACAGCCCACAGGGAAAAAGTCAAATTTTAAGGTAAAAAATGTTAAATTAAAATGCATTATCCCAAATATGAAACTGACTGTCTGAAAAATAAGGAAAGTTGAACATTCTGAGTCAAGGCAAATAAATGTTTGAATACATATATTTAGAACTTTATAAACAAAGTGCCCAACCATAGCTAGGAGTGTCACAGAAAATAAGACTTACTTACCCCAGGACACTCATCTACATATAGCAGATAGCCAAACCAGTACTGAAACGAGAATCAGCAGAGGTAATGGTATATATAAGAGTATATCGTCGATCTGAAAAGGGAGGTAAGAGATGAATCTCTACGACCGATAACAGAGAACCTATGAAATAGACCCCTTAGAAGGAGATCACTGCATTCAAATAGGCAATACTCTCCTCACATCCCTCTGACATTCACTGCACGCTGAGAGGAAAACCGGGCTCCAACTTGCTGCGGAGCGCATATCAACGTAGAATCTAGCACAAACTTACTTCACCACCTCCATCGGAGGCAAAGTTTGTAAAACTGAATTGTGGGTGTGGTGAGGGGTGTATTTATAGGCATTTTAAGGTTTGGGAAACTTTGCCCCTCCTGGTAGGAATGTATATCCCATACGTCACTAGCTCATGGACTCTTGCTAATTACATGAAAGAAATTAAGAAGGGGTAATCAGAAGACAGGGCAGATAATTCAGAAACTCCTCTAGCAGAAGAAATGGCTAGAAGAGAGAGAACATTCCATGACAAATTGGCATTGAGGGCCACAAATTGGTAATTATTGCTGAGAAAAGCAAACCTTAGAAACTGGAAATTATCCTTGTGAATTGGAATATGCAGATATGCATAATTTAAATCTATAGTTGTCATAAATTGACCCTCCTGAATTAGAGGCAAAATGGTAAGGATTGTTTCCATTTTGAAAGAGTACCCAAACTTCTTTGGGACAATGAAGAGGTTGGAGTAGAAACCCTGACCCTGTTGAGAAATTGAAACAGGTTGGATCACTACCATATCCTCTAAGTCTTGAAAACATTGAACAAAGGCAGCCAACTTTACAGGATCCTTTGGAACGCGAGACAGATTAAACCGTTTCCAGGGTGGTCTGGTGCGAAAGCCTATGCGATAACCCTAGGATATGATATTGAGAACCCAGGGATCCTAAACTAAGCAAGACCAGGCCTTCTGAAACCAAATCAATCTCCCCTCTACCAGAAGATTTTCTGGACAGGGGCTGTCCCTTCATGCAGATTTCTGATTGAAAACAGAATTTATGTTTACCTGATAAATTACTTTCTCCAACGGTGTGTCCGGTCCACGGCGTCATCCTTACTTGTGGGATATTCTCTTCCCCAACAGGAAATGGCAAAGAGCCCAGCAAAGCTGGTCACATGATCCCTCCTAGGCTCCGCCTACCCCAGTCATTCGACCGACGTTAAGGAGGAATATTTGCATAGGAGAAACCATATGGTACCGTGGTGACTGTAGTTAAAGAAAATAAATTATCAGACCTGATTAAAAAAACCAGGGCGGGCCGTGGACCGGACACACCGTTGGAGAAAGTAATTTATCAGGTAAACATAAATTCTGTTTTCTCCAACATAGGTGTGTCCGGTCCACGGCGTCATCCTTACTTGTGGGAACCAATACCAAAGCTTTAGGACACGGATGAAGGGAGGGAGCAAATCAGGTCACCTAAATGGAAGGCACCACGGCTTGCAAAACCTTTCTCCCAAAAATAGCCTCAGAAGAAGCAAAAGTATCAAACTTGTAAAATTTGGTAAAAGTGTGCAGTGAAGACCAAGTCGCTGCCCTACATATCTGATCAACAGAAGCCTCGTTCTTGAAGGCCCATGTGGAAGCCACAGCCCTAGTGGAATGAGCTGTGATTCTTTCGGGAGGCTGCCGTCCGGCAGTCTCGTAAGCCAATCTGATGATGCTTTTAATCCAAAAAGAGAGAGAGGTAGAAGTTGCTTTTTGACCTCTCCTTTTACCGGAATAAACAACAAACAAGGAAGATGTTTGTCTAAAATCCTTTGTAGCATCTAAATAGAATTTTAGAGCGCGAACAACATCCAAATTGTGCAACAAACGTTCCTTCTTTGAAACTGGTTTCGGACACAGAGAAGGTACGATAATCTCCTGGTTAATGTTTTTGTTAGAAACAACTTTTGGAAGAAAACCAGGTTTAGTACGTAAAACCACCTTATCTGCATGGAACACCAGATAAGGAGGAGAACACTGCAGAGCAGATAATTCTGAAACTCTTCTGGCAGAAGAAATTGCAACTAAAAACAAAACTTTCCAAGATAATAATTTAATATCAACGGAATGCAAGGGTTCAAACGGAACCCCCTGAAGAACTGAAAGAACTAAATTGAGACTCCAAGGAGGAGTCAAAGGTTTGTAAACAGGCTTAATTCTAACCAGAGCCTGAACAAAAGCTTGAACATCTGGCACAGCAGCCAGTTTTTTGTGAAGTAACACCGACAAGGCAGAAATCTGTCCCTTCAGGGAACTTGCAGATAATCCTTTTTCCAATCCTTCTTGAAGGAAGGATAGGATCCTAGGAATCTTAACCTTGTCCCAAGGGAATCCTTTAGATTCACACCAACAGATATATTTTTTCCAAATTTTGTGGTAAATCTTTCTAGTTACAGGCTTTCTGGCCTGAACAAGAGTATCGATAACAGAATCTGAGAACCCTCGCTTCGATAAAATCAAGCGTTCAATCTCCAAGCAGTCAGCTGGAGTGAAACCAGATTCGGATGTTCGAACGGACCCTGAACAAGAAGGTCTCGTCTCAAAGGTAGCTTCCAAGGTGGAGCCGATGACAAATTCACCAGATCTGCATACCAAGTCCTGCGTGGCCACGCAGGAGCTATCAAGATCACCGACGCCCTCTCCTGATTGATCCTGGCTACCAGCCTGGGGATGAGAGGAAAGGGCGGGAACACATAAGCTAGTTTGAAGGTCCAAGGTGCTACTAGTGCATCCACTAGAGCCGCCTTGGGATCCCTGGATCTGGACCCGTAGCAAGGAACTTTGAAGTTCTGACGAGAGGCCATCAGATCCATGTCTGGAATGCCCCACAGCTGAGTGACTTGGGCAAAGATTTCCGGATGGAGTTCCCACTCCCCCGGATGCAATGTCTGACGACTCAGAAAATCCGCTTCCCAATTTTCCACTCCTGGGATGTGGATAGCAGACAGGTGGCAGGAGTGAGACTCCGCCCATAGAATGATTTTGGTCACTTCTTCCATCGCTAGGGAACTCCTTGTTCCCCCCTGATGGTTGATGTACGCAACAGTTGTCATGTTGTCTGATTGAAACCGTATGAACATGGCCCTCGCTAGCTGAGGCCAAGCCTTGAGAGCATTGAATATCGCTCTCCGTTCCAGAATATTTATCGGTAGAAGAGATTCTTCCCGAGACCAAAGACCCTGAGCTTTCAGGGATCCCCAGACCGCGCCCCAGCCCATCAGACTGGCGTCGGTCGTGACAATGACCCACTCTGGTCTGCGGAATGTCATCCCTTGTGACAGGTTGTCCAGGGACAGCCACCAACGGAGTGAGTCTCTGGTCCTCTGATTTACTTGTATCTTCGGAGACAAGTCTGTATAGTCCCCATTCCACTGACTGAGCATGCACAGTTGTAATGGTCTTAGATGAATGCGCGCAAAAGGAACTATGTCCATTGCCGCTACCATCAACCCGATCACTTCCATGCACTGAGCTATGGAAGGAAGAGGAACGGAATGAAGTATCCGACAAGAGTCTAGAAGTTTTGTTTTTTCTGGCCTCTGTTAGAAAAATCCTCATTTCTAAGGAGTCTATAATTGTTCCCAAGAAGGGAACCCTTGTTGACGGGGATAGAGAACTCTTTTCCACGTTCACTTTCCATCCGTGAGATCTGAGAAAGGCCAGGACGATGTCCGTGTGAGCCTTTGCTTGAGGAAGGGACGACGCTTGAATCAAAATGTCGTCCAAGTAAGGTACTACAGCAATGCCCCTTGGTCTTAGCACAGCTAGAAGGGACCCTAGTACCTTTGTGAAAATCCTTGGAGCAGTGGCTAATCCGAAAGGAAGCGCCACGAACTGGTAATGTTTGTCCAGGAATGCGAACCTTAGGAACCGATGATGTTCCTTGTGGATAGGAATATGTAGATACGCATCCTTTAAATCCACCGTGGTCATGAATTGACCTTCCTGGATGGAAGGAAGAATAGTTCGAATGGTTTCCATCTTGAATGATGGAACCTTGAGAAACTTGTTTAAGATCTTGAGATCTAAGATTGGTCTGAACGTTCCCTCTTTTTTGGGAACTATGAACAGATTGGAGTAGAACCCCATCCCTTGTTCTCTTAATGGAACAGGATGAATCACTCCCATTTTTAACAGGTCTTCTACACAATGTAAGAATGCCTGTCTTTTTATGTGGTCTGAAGACAACTGAGACCTGTGGAACCTCCCCCTTGGGGGAAGTCCCTTGAATTCCAGAAGATAACCTTGGGAGACTATTTCTAGCGCCCAAGGATCCAGAACATCTCTTGCCCAAGCCTGAGCGAAGAGAGAGAGTCTGCCCCCCACCAGATCCGGTCCCGGATCGGGGGCCAACATTTCATGCAGTCTTGGTAGCAGTGGCAGGTTTCTTGGCCTGCTTTCCTTTGTTCCAGCCTTGCATTGGTCTCCAAGCTGGCTTGGCTTGAGAAGTATTACCCTCTTGCTTAGAGGACGTAGCACCTTGGGCTGGTCCGTTTCTACGAAAGGGACGAAAATTAGGTTTATTTTTTGCCTTGAAAGGCCGATCCTGAGGAAGGGCGTGGCCCTTACCCCCAGTGATATCAGAGATAATCTCTTTCAAGTCAGGGCCAAACAGCGTTTTCCCCTTGAAAGGAATGTTAAGTAGCTTGTTCTTGGAAGACGCATCAGCCGACCAAGATTTCAACCAAAGCGCTCTGCGCGCCACAATAGCAAACCCAGAATTCTTAGCCGCTAACCTAGCCAATTGCAAAGTGGCGTCGAGGGTGAAAGAATTAGCCAATTTGAGAGCATTGATTCTGTCCATAATCTCCTCATAAGGAGGAGAATCACTATCGACCGCCTTTATCAGCTCATCGAACCAGAAACATGCGGCTGTAGCGACAGGGACAATGCATGAAATTGGTTGTAGAAGGTAACCCTGCTGAACAAACATCTTTTTAAGCAAACCTTCTAATTTTTTATCCATAGGATCTTTGAAAGCACAACTATCCTCTATGGGTATAGTGGTGCGTTTGTTTAAAGTGGAAACCGCTCCCTCGACCTTGGGGACTGTCTGCCATAAGTCCTTTCTGGGGTCGACCATAGGAAACAATTTTTTAAATATGGGGGGAGGGACGAAAGGAATACCTGGCCTCTCCCATTCTTTATTAACAATGTCCGCCACCCGCTTGGGTATAGGAAAAGCTTCTGGGAGCCCCGGCACCTCTAGGAACTTGTCCATTTTACATAGTTTCTCTGGGATGACCAACTTGTCACAATCATCCAGAGTGGATAATACCTCCTTAAGCAGAATGCGGAGATGTTCCAACTTAAATTTAAATGCAATCACATCAGGTTCAGCCTGTTGAGAAATGTTCCCTGAATCAGTAATTTCTCCCTCAGACAAAACCTCCCTGGCCCCATCAGACTGGGTTAGGGGCCCTTCAGAGATATTAATATCAGCGTCGTCATGCTCTTCAGTATCTAAAACAGAGCAGCCGCGCTTACGCTGACAAGTGTTTATTTTGGCTAAAATGTTTTTGACAGAATTATCCATTACAGCCGTTAATTGTTGCATAGTAAGGAGTATTGGCGCGCTAGATGTACTAGGGGCCTCCTGAGTGGGCAAGACTCGTGTAGACGAAGGAGGGAATGATGCAGTACCATGCTTACTCCCCTCACTTGAGGAATCATCTTGGGCATCATTGTCATTATCACATAAATCACATTTATTTAAATGAATAGGAATTCTGGCTTCCCCACATTCAGAACACAGTCTATCTGGTAGTTCAGACATGTTAAACAGGCATAAACTTGATAACAAAGTACAAAAACGTTTTAAAATAAAACCGTTACTGTCACTTTAAATTTTAAACTGAACACACTTTATTACTGCAATTGCGAAAAAACATGAAGGAATAGTTCAAAATTTATCAAATTTTCACCACAGTGTCTTAAAGCCTTAAAAGTATTGCACACCAAATTTGGAAGCTTTAACCCTTAAAATAACGGAACCGGAGCCGTTTTAAACTTTAACCCCTTTACAGTCCCTGGTATCTGCTTTGCTGAGACCCAACCAAGCCCAAAGGGGAATACGATACCAAATGACGCCTTCAGAAAGTCTTTTCTAAGTATCAGAGCTCCTCTCACATGCGACTGCATGCCATGCCTCTCAAAAACAAGTGCGCCACACCGGCGCGAAAATGAGGCTCTGCTTATGCTTTGGGAAAGCCCCTAAGGAATAAGGTGTCTAATACAGTGCCTGCCGATATTATTATATCAAAATACCCAGATAAAATGATTCCTCAAGGCTAAATATGTGTTAATAATGAATCGATTTAGCCCAGAAAAAGTCTACAGTCTTAATAAGCCCTTGTGAAGCCCTTATTTACGATCGTAATAAACATGGCTTACCGGATCCCATAGGGAAAATGACAGCTTCCAGCATTACATCGTCTTGTTAGAATGTGTCATACCTCAAGCAGCAAGAGACTGCACACTGTTCCCCCAACTGAAGTTAATTGCTCTCAACAGTCCTGTGTGGAACAGCCATGGATTTTAGTTACGGTTGCTAAAATCATTTTCCTCATACAAACAGAAATCTTCATCTCTTTTCTGTTTCTGAGTAAATAGTACATACCAGCACTATTTCAAAATAACAAACTCTTGATTGAATAATAAAAACTACAGTTAAACACTAAAAAACTCTAAGCCATCTCCGTGGAGATGTTGCCTGTACAACGGCAAAGAGAATGACTGGGGTAGGCGGAGCCTAGGAGGGATCATGTGACCAGCTTTGCTGGGCTCTTTGCCATTTCCTGTTGGGGAAGAGAATATCCCACAAGTAAGGATGACGCCGTGGACCGGACACACCTATGTTGGAGAAATTGGGTTTTTTGGTCTGTTTCTAGACAAAGAAGATCCTACCTTCCAGATAGGTTTGGAAGATTCAGACTTCTGGTTGGAGGGGGCCTTTTGATCTCTAGGGCAGTGAAAAAAACGAAAACGGTTTGTTTGTACTTCCCCTTAGATTTTTCGTTCTGAGGTAGAAAAGCCCCTTTCCCCCCGTGACAGTTTTGATAATAGAATCCAATTCTGACCCAAAAAAGCATCTTCCCTTCAAAAGGGACTGATAATCGCCTATTCTTAGAGACCATTAGCTGACCAAGATTTAAGCCATAAAGCTTTCCTTAACAAAACAGCAATGGACATATTTTTTACATCAATTTTGATGATGTCTAAGACTGCATCACAAATGAAATCATTAGCCATTTTAAGGACTTTAATGCATTTGATAATAACCTCAAAAGATTTATCAGAAACCATCTGAGAAAAAGAATTACATTAGAAGGAAGCAAAGACTCAGATTTGCAGTCCATTGGATCACTAAATAAAGAACTATCCTATATAGGAATAGTAGTGCATCAAGCTAAGATGGAAATCTCGCCATCAACCTTAGGAACTACTTCCCAGCTGTTAATTCTTCTCTGAAAGTGTATACATTCTTGTGAAGCTGTTTGAAGGTTCAAACGGAATGCCTGGTTTCTTCCATTCTTCGGCTATATAAGCTGTAACCAAGTACAGTGCTACAGAAGTCTTAAGCACTTTAGGCAGAGCTTTAACCCCGAGTATAACAGGTAGGGTGTGGTAAATCTGATTTTCACTTACGTTTACTTGGTTTGGGGATGTCATAGTTTTTTGAAGACTGGATTTAAACTCTGGAGAAAAGTCAGTGGAATCCCCCTAGGCCACAAAAACAGACATGGGCACTAATTGTATGCCAGACCCAGGTCTCATACTGACAGGATTATGGCTTGCAAATTGGAGATGTGGGACATAATTAGTACATAACATATTAAACAGGGATAATGGACTGCAGAAAGGTCTTGGGCTGCAGTATCTTCCATAGGAGTCTCTTGTAATGGGTCAGTCAAATCAAGTGGGGGTACAGACATGACTGCAAAAAATAATTTTCCTGAGAAAAGATGTTTTACTACTCACACCCTCAGCAGTTCCTAAGAGGGTTCTCACCCACCTCCTGGACATATAAAGGGTTACAACTGGAACCAGATAGCTTGTAAGGTCTGGGGAGAGTCCCAGAGTACATTTTCAGCCACTTGGAGATTCGTTTAGGGAGAGAGAAAGGGTGCCAAAGGGGTGTGGAGCCTAAGTCCAGAACAATGTGCAGGCCAAAGCCTGCGAGTAAAAACACACCATTTTATTGAATACCCCCCCCCTTGAGTCCCCAACCCTAAACTCATCCATCATGAGCTGAACCTCTAACTACATAAGGCAGTTAGCAGTTTTCTTAAAAGGACAGTTTAGCAAATCTTTGATTGGTAGGCATTGGAAAACTCCAACTTCAACCAAACTATTATATACGGAATTTGGCGGCGCTATACAAATAAATGATAATATCTAGAGGAGTACGGTTATATCAAAAACATAAACACAGTTTTTTGAATTTTAAATTTTTCTGGCAAGTCTTTAGGAGCTACTACGTAACATACATTTTTAACATCCTCCCATCAGGCACAACACAATTTCTCACAACAAATTGTATCCACCCAATAGTAAACCTCAGGTAAAGGAATTTCTCTCCTCCCTACCCTGTCCACCCCCTCCCCACCATACTCCTTTCATCCTAATCATTTCCCCCTTTCTCTTAATACTCCCTCTCTTTTCATTAACCTAATTTCTCGAGGTCTGCCTTATTTCCTTGTTGGTCCTTGCATCTTAAGAAGGAAAGTGTTACTTTTAATAATATGAATCCCAATTTGGGACAAATCAAACAAATCTTCAAAACTTACAGCGAAAGAAGAAGAAATACTCCACTTCTGAGAACCATAACGATTGAACAAACTCACACCTATCATATAACCTGTAATTTTAAATTGTATTAACATGATTTAATTCTATGCAAGTAATAACATTGTATGCTCTTCTTCAATGTACAACCCTGTAAGACCTTGTAGTGTAGTGTAGTTTTTTGTGCTGTGAGAAAAAATAGTGAACCCAGTTCTAAAACATACTGAGGGATGCTAAGGGGTAATAATGCAATGAAATAAGAGGGATTTTAACTCTGAATTCCATAATTTTTAGTGTTAAACACATAGGTAAAGTGCTATGTGTAAAGACTGAGAACCCTCAACTATGTAGTACCTATAAAACAAGAGTACTAGGGATAGTTCCTGGGTTGCGTTTAGTATGTGAGTGACTTACCTAGACTGCAGCACACCTCCACTGTAACTTACCAGCTTGCTGAGGCCTTTCTCATTTACAGAATACTGATGCAGTAGAGAGCCCATACAGTGCAAGTAAATATACTGCAAAGGATAATGTCAGACATACAAGCATCCCCTGAGGTGGAGGCTAAGGGACGGGGTCCCAACGACACCTGAGGGCAATTATGGCTGATTCACCCGTGTGAGTACTGACATGTACTGAGGTATTCTGTTACCCCTGAATGAAGATGGAAGAGGATCTCAAATATATGATTAGAAAGAAAATAATAAAATCTTGCTTGCAGAGCACCTATTGTATTTTTGGTACAATAACAAAATTGTTTTATCACCTTTTTACCATTTTTTAAATCACTTTTTCACTACATATTTCAACATAGAACACTCACTATTAGGTTTTTAAAAATGTTCACGTTTTTGAAACACTAATTTTTCCCCATTTTTTGATTTTTGACTTTGATTTTATTTCCTGGAACACTATATTATTTTGGAACACTAGTCTGGAACACAAGTCTGGATCACAATATATTCACATAGTATTATGTGTATTTATCCTACATTTATCGTATAAGGTGCACCTTATCAGCCTAAGACTGAGCTACTTCCCTCACAGGAGGGCATCATCCACTTACCTAATGTACTATATGATAACATATGTGTTTTATCTTTTATATGTTTGAATGTGATAACTGGATTGTTTTTTAACTTCTTGTTGTATTTGAACACCCTAATAGGGATCTTTTTTCTGCACTATATATGTGATTTTATATATATATTTTATGTTTAATAAACCATAGTTTCATTTATCACTCCAGCCTCTTTTAGGCGCTCTTTACATATTCCTATTTGCAGAGCACCTCACTCAACCTCTCTCCTAAGAGGCCAAGAAGTGGGGAGAGAAGGTGGGAGGTATTAAAGCTTTTGTGAGGGTTCTTTATCTCCTCCTAGTGGTAGGAAATATATCCTACATGTTATGGACACCTATTGATTCTCCTCATCTTACTAAAGAAACTAACTACACCACTGGATAGATGATACATTTTTACTTATTAATTGGAAATGGTTTGAAATCAAATTGCACCTGAGCTGCTATACAATGTTTTCATGTTCAAATTCATAGTGTAATGAATGGACCCTTTGACTTTTATTTGCCACAAGAATGGCTTTGTTAAATAGACGTGGGTCCATTTAAGTAATGTAAAGCTGAATTTATGATTTGTATGCACAAGTCTCCTCTAAATATGCAGCCAATGTGACAGTTTTAGGAGCCTGTGTTGGACTAAACTTTGGAAAAAATCTATGTTAAAGGGATACAAAACCCAAATATTTTCTTTCATGATTCAGATAATAAATGCAATTTTAAGCAACTTTCTAATTTACTCCTATTATCTATTTTTTCTTCGTTCTCTTGCAATCTGTATTTGAAAAAGTAGGCTCATTTTTGGTTCAAAACCCTGGATAGCGCTTGCTGATTGGTGGCTAGTGAACAAAGGTATTTGAAATATTTCTTAACGCACCTTCGGCTTTATGGTACTTTTGGGTTAGTGGGCAAGTGAAAGCCAGAAGAGGCTTTTGTAGCACACACAATAAAAGTCTTTGGGAAAAGGCCGCAGTCCAACCTCCCGATGTTAGCATGCTTGAAGCTTTCGCTCACCCCATTATATTTTCGTTTAATACTAATGCAAAAATAGGAGTGCTGCTGATTTAACTTGAAATCAGTTAACGCTCAATAGTGCTAAAAAAATTCGGCTCCACTTGTAATCTTGCCCTTTGTGTGTGTGAAGTTTTTTTTAAATAAAGATTTTTATTTCAATTTAAAAATGGCAGCTATTTTATTTTTATTTGTTACATTTGGTTAAAGACTGGGCTAGTTTAGGGGGAAGGTGGGCAATTTTGGGGCTCAACTGTCCCTGCCTACAAACAGTACCACATACACCACCTACCATTAAATATTATATACAGCAAAGTTAAAAGGGACATTACACACTAAATAAATGCTAGATAGATTGATGCATTCAAAGAAAAGATTAGTCTGAGAATAACATGTAGATGTATTTTTTAAAGGTTCATTAGCTGTTTAAATATTGACAAAATAAGTGTAAAGTTTTAGTGTCTATAAATCAGAGGAAGCTGCCATGTTGTAACTTAGGTTACCTTCTCTGCTGTGGCCTATTAGGGGCAGTTATAAATAGGGCACTAGAGTGTGCACCCAATGGCTTTGTGGAATAGAACAGTGTTCTGCACTTCTAATGCTACCATGAACTAAAAATAGCTCACAATTTCAGAATGGAAATAGAGGGAAAGGGGACAAAATAAATAATGAAAGTATATTGCAGAGGTTTTTTTAATATATACAATTTATCATTTTATATTACCATCTCAAAGTGTTTAATGTCCCTTTAATATAAACAGACAATGGCAGTAAAATTACTTTTGGTTCTCTAGAATCAATGATCAAATTAGACACAAAAAGCACCAACCACTACATTTTAAGCTATTGACTTTATAATGTTAGCCTTTATGAAACAGCACTCACACCTTATACATTTTGTTTGCAGATCCTAATGTGAGGCATTTCGTCATACAAAAAGAGAATGCTAAAAAATATACCCACCATAAATACTTTTGTCATAAAATATAAAGGAGTTTTGTTTTTCAAGTAGAGTTGTGCAGCCTCTTCTAGAAAAATAATTCTAAAAGACTTGACTGGATGTAGTAAAAATATTTGTCATCTGGGGATGTCCAAAACTGAACACCCAGAATGAAGAGTTCCCACTGCAGCATTGTAGGATTCTGGAGCTTTGCAAACCCACGGTACTTAGTAACAGTTATATATAATGGTGATCAGAAGAAGATGCCTTCAAACACTGATGTGACCATATGATAGAACATCCTGGACAGTTGTTGAGCAAAGGTTCCATGGTGCAGAATTTGATGAACTGTAGAACAGTTACAAATAAAACTTATCTGGCAATACAAGAAGCTACAGCTAGTAAATGAGAAATGCCAGCAAAAAATGTGTATACTATGTTCTTTTGTCTTGCAATTGCAAACTTTTGCTTTGCTATTAAATGTCAGAGATCAATAGTGGCAAACACTAGTCTATTTTGCCGTTAGAATCTTTAGGTCAGTCAGTAGAATTCTCCTCTTAAGGGTTCAGCTTGATGAACAGAGCTAGAAGACAGAAAGAAAAAAAATATATCCTGAGATGAAAAAACGGAACAAGGAAATAGCATTAAAACAGCTACAAAGTAACCATAATAAGTACAGGACACTGTAACACAGACAGAACAAAGCCTGACAGGGAATACCCAATGTGTTGCTGTTCCAAGGTGTTAGACGCCTCAAGGCCAACACGTGAGTCTGGCACCAATGTTCAGATGTGACCACAGATAGGAAGGAGTTACATTCCATGCTCTGTAAGCTTTTAGGTACTGTACATGCAGATTATGTAACACGAATTGGCAGAAGCATCTGCATGTGAATTTGTGAGGTCTGAGACTGGTATTATTATCTAAAGTGGAGACTTCTTTATAAAAGAAAACTTATGGGGACATTTTAAATTTCATTTGGTTGCTTCTCTGTCAGGAAGATTATAAACAACATAATAAAATACAAAGCTGCTGCAAGATATATTTGGAAATCATAATGCAGTAAGGACTAGATTATGATTGGAGCGCAAGCATTTGCGCCAAACAACAAGTGGTTTGCGCTCGTCGGGTTTACTGCTGGTATTATGAGTTAAGAGTTAACACGATCGCTTGAGCACAATTGCAATTTACGCTAGAATGATTACTGCAACTTCAGAGCTCTGGTTAACTGTTTCGCGAAAGATAAAAGTTGCATAAAACACATCAAAAATACATAAAAGTACAGTTACAATCATAACACCACTATCTAATAAAAATTATTTTAAAAAAATATTGCACGCAGTAGTTATAAAGGCTCAAAGATATGAAGTTTCAGGTGTTAGAAGAAAAAAGGCAGCCAAAGGGCTTTAACATAGAGATACATACATATACATGTATAAAGATGGAGATATATATATATATATATATATATATATATATATATATATATATATATATATATATAGATATAGAGAGAGAGAGAGAGAGAGAGAGAGAGAGAGAGAGACAGAGAGATCGATCATATCATAATTTATGCTTACCAGATAAATTCCTTTCCTTCCTGGCAGGAAGAGTCCACGACTTCATTCCTTACTCTTGGGAAAACTATACCCAAGCTCCAGAGGACACTGAATAACGTAAGGGAACAGAAAAAGAGGTGGACCCTATTCTGAGGCCACCACAGCCTGCAAAGCTTTTCTCCCGAAAGCCGAAGCAAACACATCAAACTTGTAAAATTTTTAAAAAAAGTGTGTAAGGAGGACCAGGTAGCTGCCTTACATATCTGATCCATTGAGGCTTTGTTCTTAAAAGCCCAAGAGGAAGCCACTGCTCTAGTGGAATGAGCCGTTATCCTCTCAGGAGGCTGCCGTCCCACTGTCTCATAAGCTAAGCGGATGACACTCCTCAACCAGAAAGATAGAGAAGTCGTAGTAGCCTTCTGCCCCCTACGCTTCCCCGCAAAGATGACAAACAAAGAGGAGGATTGTCTGAATTCCTTAGTAGCCTGAAGATAGAACTTCAAGGCACGAACCACATCTAGATTGTGAAGCAAACATTCCTTCGCTGAAGAAAGATTAGAACACAAGTTAGGAACAACAATTTCTTGATTAATGTTAAGATTCAACACCACCTTAGGGATGAACCCTAGTTTAGTGTGTAAAACCGCCTTATCAGCATGAAAAACCTGATAAGGGGGATCACATTGCAAAGCAGAAATCTCAGAAATTCTGCATTCAGAAGCAATAGCCAATAAAAAAGACCCTTCCAAGATAACAATTTAATGTCAACAGTATGCATAGGCTCAAATGGAGCCTGCTGCAAAACACTAAGAACAAGATTGAGGCTCCAATGCGGAGCCCCAGATCTAAACACGGGTCTGATCTTAGCCAGAGCCTTAACAAAGGACTGCACATCCAGAACCTCAGCCAATCTTTTGTGCAGTAACACCGACAGGGCCGATATCTGCCCCTTCAGGGAACTAGCAGATGAACCCTTCTCCAGTCCATCCTGGAGGAAAGCTAAAATTCTGGCAACCTTAACCTTATGCCAGAAAAAAACACGCTCTTCACACCAGTACAAATAACTCCTCCACACTTTATGGTGCATACGACGAGTAACTGGTTTACGAGCTTGAACCAGAGTGTCGATAAAACTCTCAGAAAACCCTCTCTTGGCTAAGACTAAGCGTTCAATCTCCACGCAGTCAGCCTCAGAGAATCTAGATTTTGATGATCTCTGCGACAAAGTAACCTCCACTGAGGAGATGAGGACATCCCCCCCAGATCCGCAAAACACATCCTTCGCGGCCACGACAGAGCAATCAGAATCACAGATGCTCGCTCCTGCTTGATGCGAGCCACCACACGAGAGAGAAGCGGTAATGGAGGAAAAAGATATACTTCTCTCATTGCCAAGGAACTTCTCATTCCCCCCTGATGGTTGATATAGGCATTCAAGGTTATATTGTCTGATTGGAATCTGATAACTTAGACAAACCCAGAAGGGGCCAAGCCTTCAAGGCATTAAAGATTGCCCGGAGTTCCAAAATATTGATCGGGTGGGAGGACTCCTCCTGAGTCCACAGACCTTGTGCGCCTTCTTGGCACTCCAAACAGCTCCCCAGCCGGAAAGACTTGCGTCCGTAGTCACAATCTCCCAGGACGGTCTCAAAAAGCATGAACCTTGGTACAGATGATCTGGACAGAGTCACCAGGAGAGAGAGTCTCTTGACAGGCTGTCCAGCACGATCTGTTGAGACAGATCTGAATGGTCGCCGTTCCATTGTTTCAGCATGCAATATTGTAAGGGTCTGAGGTGGAATCTGCAGGACACCATGAGTCCGATTACCTCTATACACTGAGCCACTGAGGGTCTTGAGGAGGCCTGGAGGACAAGACATGCAGAAGTTAGCTTGCAACGTCTCTGATCTGTGAGGAATAGTCTCATGGATATGGAGTCTATTATAGTTCCCAGAAAATTCACCCTTGTACTTGGAGTAAGAGAACTCTTTTCAAAGTTTATCTTCCATCCATGAGATTGAGAAGGGACTCCGAATGTTCTTCCACTAGACGAAAAGATGGTGCCTGTACTAAGATATTGAGCAGGTAAGGCGCTAGTGCAATACCTTGTGTTCTAGCAATAGCTAGAGGAGCCCCCAGAACCTTTGAATATATCCTTGGAGCAGTAGCTAGGCCAAACGGAAGAGATATGAACTGGAAGTGCTGGTCCAGAAAAGCAAACCTCAGGAACTGAAAATGTTCCCTGTGAATCGGGACGTGAAGGTATGCATCCTTATTGTGGTCATAAACTGTCCTTCCTGAACCAAAAGAAGGAAGGACTGACCATATTGTCTCCATCTTGAAAGAGGGAACACTCAGAAACTTGTTTAGGCACTTTAGGTCCAGAATTGGACAAAAGTTCCCTACTTCTTTGAAACCACTAACAAGGTTCGATTAAAACCCCAAACCTCTTTCTGCTGTAGGTACTGGGACAATTACTCCTAGAGAGGAGAGATCCCGTACGCAACCTAAGGCGGCAGCCCTCTTTTCCGGTCTTGAAGACAGACTGGAGAGTAGGAATCTGCCCCTGGGCGGATGAGACTTGAATCCTATTCTGCATCCTTAAAATACAACCACCATGAACCAAGCGCCTGAAAAAAAGAGACAGTCTGACCCCTACTCGAACCAATCCCGGATCGGGGGTCGTCCCTTCATAGCGATTTGTTCTCGGCGGGCTTCTTAGTCTGTTTGGACTTATTCCAGGAGTGAGTCAGCTTCCTAGTACTCTTGAGCTGCTCAGACTTGAAAGAGGACTGCTGTCTTTGTGACTTCTAAGCACGAAAGGAACGAAAATTAGACAGTTGCCGTCCCTTAGGCCTATTCTTCTTATCCTGCTGTAGGAAGGCACCTTTCCCTCTGGTAACCGTAGAGATAATGAAGTCCAGCCCTGGACCGAAAAAAATTCTTCCCCTTGAAGGGAAGAGAAAGGAGTCTGGATTTATAAGTCATATCCGCAGACCAAGACTTCAACCAGAGAGCCTGGCGGGCTAGAACCGCAAAGCCAGCAGCCTTCGCATTTATGCGAATAATCTACATATTCGCGTCACAGATGAAGGAGTTAGCAATTCTTAGTGCTTTAATTCTCTCCTGAATATCCTCGAGGGGAGTCTCCACCGCAATGAGCTCTGACAGAGTGTCGCACCAGTAGGTAGCTGCTCCAGCAACTGTGGCTACAGCTGCCACCGGTTGAAATAAAAACCCTGTATGTAGAAACATCTTCCTCAGAAAAATTTCCATTTTCTTATCCATAGGCTCTCTCAAAGAAGAACTATCCTCTAGAGGGATAGTAGTATGCTTAGCCAGCGTAGAGAAAGCTCCATCCACCTTAGGGATGGAGCCCCACAATTCTAATTGAGAGTCAGGGACCGGGAATCATTTTTTAAAAGTAGAAGGAGAGGGGAAATGAAGTTCATACTCATTCCCATTCATTACTAATAATTTTCGACATCTTAACTGGCAAAGGAAAAGTCAGAGGAACCTTCCTATCTTCATAAACCCTGTCTAATTTAGGGATCTTAGGCTCCTCAGGGAGTGTAGCCTCTGGAACCTCTAGTGTAGACAGAACCTTAATTTTAAATCTAAAGGATGGTTCCTCCTCTGAAGGGGGTTAAGTAACTGAAGTCTCCGACTCAGAAAGTTCACCCTCTGAAGCTACAGAGGTTAACTCATCCTCGGTTAGCTGGGATATAGTAGCTAAATCCAACAAATATTTAGATGACTCTAGGTCAGGAGAACTATGTTTAACCTTTCTCTTGCGCTTGTTAGAGCGAGGTAAGGCACTCAAGGCCGCAGACACCACCGATTGTAACTGTCCGCTGGAAAAAGGCCCCCTCCAGATGGAGGATTGGTTGAGCCGCGGGGAACTGCATGTGGAGCGGGTAATGGAGAAAGGGTAGTAATTTCTCGGGACCCAGACTCATGAGAAGTAGGCGGCTCAGAAGGGCTAATAGCGATATGAGTATTAGCAGGCTTGTCTCCCTTCTTAGACTTTAGAACAGTGTTTAGGCAAATGGAACAAAATTGAGCAGACGGGCAAACCACATCCTCCTCACAATATAAACAGGAATTATTAATCAGTACAGAAGGAGCGGAACCTTCTAATGTAGTATCAGAGTCCTCCATAGCTTTGTATATACCCACAGAAGGACAAGCAAAAAGAAACGCTTTTATTTAAAAAAACGGCACCTTAATACTCCCAATGGCTGGGGCACTCACCACCTAGTAGACCCAGACAGCTAACAGTCAAAACCTTCTCCTCAGGAGTGATGTCTGCAGCAGGATCTTAGGAAATGAAAGAGACTGCACCTGGTCACGTGGTACGTAAGACAGGACTTCCCCTGCTATGAAAAAGGGCGTCAAACCCGTTTGTTCCAACTAAAAAAACACAGTCTATGAGACTAAAAAACTCTCACATTAAGCAGATATAAATCCCCAAACTGTTCAAATAATCTCTCTGAAGGAGATATTAACCCTTGATCCTATCAAGGTATAATGGAGCCACACTGTGACCATGTACAGCATTTTAAACAGCCCTCAGTTTTCGCCAGGGTTAGGTTCCAGAAGGAATGGTTGTAAATCGAAAACCGTTGTAAATTGAAACCCAGTTTATAATGTAAGTCAACGGGAAGTGAGGGAGTTAGGTCCCAGGCCCCTCTCAAAATTGGCATAAGTAATACCTAATACATTATTTTTAAAGCTTTAAAATGAAGACTTTAAATGCTAAACAGTATTATAAACCTAATAAAATAATCACACAACACAGAATATATAATTAAACTAAGTTAAATGAACAAAAACAATTGCTAAACAGCATTATAAACCTAATAAATTAATCACACAACACAGACTTTACTTGCATTTTTCTGCAAACAGTTCTTTCTATGCATTCCAATCTTGACTGATTTATAGACAGGAAGTTCCTTTGCAAGCTGCTCGATAGCTCAGGTCTGGTTAAACTGATTAATTTCAGCTTGCTTGGCTTGCATATCTTTGCTGCAACACAAGCGGACAGCTCTACCTACTGGGTAGTTTAATCAATGCACTGCTTCTCAATGCTTTTCAATAGCAGTCACATGACTGAAAAAAAAGGTTGTTATTCTGAAACGATGCAAATTGAACCGTTGTAAACCAAGGGCCACCTGTATATATAAAAAACGGTCTTACCCTAAAGGATTCATGCTGTGGAACAGACACAGCCTCTCAAGTATAATAGTCTTGCAGCAGCGCCTCTGACATGGACTTGAGTGTGTAGCAGCAAGCAGTGAAACTCGTCAACACTGATTGCTCAGGAGCTGTTAGCCACAGTCTGGATGGGTTCGCAGAAAAACTTTCCCTGCATCTCCAGACTCTAACTTTCATCAATACTCTCACTGAGAGGTTGACATGATTACTTAAAACTCCAGTCCTTTCTCAAAGGGAACATACCCGTTGCAGGACTATCCAAATCTTCTGACACTTCTCTGCCACTTCCTATAGTGACGAAAGGCAAAGAATGACTGGGGGATAGGAGAAGTGAGAGGGATATTTAAGTCTTTGGCTGGGGTGTCTTTGCCTCCTCCTGGTGGCCAGGTGTTGTATTCCCAACAGTACGGATTTAGGTCGTGGACTCACCCTGCCTTATGGAAGGAAATATGTACACATATATATAAGTGCATTGGAGCCCTTTACAGTAAAGTAGACGAAAACAAGTAAAAACATAATTATGCAATATTCATTTTTAATAAAATGTTATACTGTGTATTTACTAATGTTTTAGTGTGTGTGTGTGTATATATATATATATATATATATATATATATATATATATACACACACACACACACACACATATACATATATACACACACATATACATACACACAGAGAGAAGTGCACTCACAGGAACGAGCAACTGGCTCAATACCATTGTTAGCCTGTTCTATGGCGATTTACCACTTGGGTGCAACTTTTTAGCCCAGTAATGCTTTTCACAGAGGAGATCAGACTGATATACTACAGGAAAGTTCCAGCCTATTACGGTCAGTCCAGTGCCGAAATACCAGGCAATTCCTCTCTGAACAAGGAACACAGCAACCCCAGACGATCGTTTCGGCCTTCATTGGGCCTCGTCAGTGAGGTGTAGCCATATTCCTCTAAGCACACTGAGCAAGGAGTCCACGTCTGGTTGCCCCTTTTTCCCATAGGGAGACTAAATACATACAGAGGCCCAATGAAGGTCGAAACGATCGTCTGGGGTTGCTGTGTTCCTTGTTCAGAGAGGAATTGCATGGTATTTCGGTGCTGGACTGACCGTAATAGGTGGGATCAGACTGATATACTACAGGAAAGTTCTTCTCTGTGAAAAGCATTACTGGGCTAAAAGCTGCACCCAGGTGGTAAATCGCCATAGAACAGGCTAACAATGGTATTGAGCCAGTTGTTCGTTTATATATATATATATATATATATATATATATATATATATATATATATATATATATATATATATATAAATATATATCTCCAAAATACCATCATATATATGTGGAAATATGTATTTATAAATTAATAGAACATATTCTGCTATATGAAGAACATTGGAATATGAAATATTCCTATTTTCATGATGGGTTAGAACAAATGAGAATATGCAATCTGGGGTGCTTTGACCATTGACTTCTATGGGGGAATACGTGAACGAGCACGCAATACTCTAACTTTGGCTTTTCGCGCTTGTTGGGTTAGCGTGCGAGCGGAAAAAAAAGTTTCATTTCAACTTTTAATACGAGAGCAAAAATCTTACTTAGAGCGCAATAAACACTAAAGCAGAAGTGTTACATTTGCGCTCCACATGTAACCTGGCCATAAGTGAGCTATAAATTTATAATTTCCAAAGGATTACAATACGATATTTAAACTTTCTACTATCACGGCATTGTTTTTAAGATTATGAACTTGACTTTTTTGAGACAGGCAATTCTAGTGAAAAATGTCAAAAACCTTGGCATTAAAATAATATTATCTGTTTTAAGAGAACCAGAAACAAATTCTATTTAATTTTCCCTTCATACCTGTGGCTTCTGTGTGAAGCAAAGCATCGTCATGGCTTCGGATCTGACAGCTGGCATATATTTTTCGCCCTTCTACCTTGTCCACCTGACTATCCACAATTACAGTACTTCCCAGTGGTATTGGGCTAGAAAGAGGCAAACAAATAAGTTAAAGGGACAGTCAACACCAGAATTTTTATTGTTTAAAAAGAAAGATAATCCCTTTATTACCCATTCTCCAGTTTTGCATAACCAACACTGTTATAGAAATACACTTTTTACCTCTGCAAACTGCCTTCTTATTTCAGTTCTTTTGACAGACTTGCATTTTAGCCAATTAGTGCTAACTCCTAGGTAACTTCACGTGTGTGAGCTCAATGTTATCTATATAACACACATGAACTAACGCCCTCTAGTGGTCAAAATACATTCAGATTAGAGGCGGCCTTCTAAATCTAAGAAATTAGCATATGAGCCTACCTAGGTTTAGCTTTCAACTAAGAATACCAAGAGTACAAAGCAAAATTGGTGATAAAAGTAAATTGGAAAGTTGTTTAAAATTACATGCCCTAGCTAGCTAGGAAGGAGGAAGCTGGTGGGAGGAGCACAAGTGCAAGGACGTGCAACGCTTGTTCTCCGGCTCCCTGTAAGAGCTACTGGCAGGAAACCCTGTGCTTCAAACCCTGGTCCTAGGGTGGCTCTTTCTAAGTAGTTACCACATACTTCCAGCACTCCAATAGTGGTATTCCATCTCACTAAGCTGCTATTAGCAGCAATTCAAGGGACTGACCAAAAATCTGCTCCTTATCCCCCCCCTGTATCTTACCTGCTCCCCCCCTTCCCACCGGTGCTGCGTGAAGGGGAGAGCAGCAGTGGCTTGAGTCATATGCTGAAGCATTATTCAGTGAAGCAAGGGGAGAGGAATCTTTGAGACCGGACTTTACCTATTACGGCGCTGCCTAGGCAAGTTCTGCTCCGGTGATTGGTGTTGCTCCCTGGTCGCTTCTACGGAACACCGTTGGTATTGGCTCTGAGACTGGGAGCCTCCACGTAACCGGGACGGGCGGTCCTCCCCGGTTTGGACGGAGGCTGCGTGTGAGTCCTAATGGCGCTGCTGGCGGCCCTTTGCTGAGTGGATCCTTGCTGTGCAGGACCGGCGTTATCTGCCGGAATCAGAAGAGGCTTGATCTTGTCTCGCTCCCCCCCACCGATGCTGCGTGGGGGAGCCCTGGCTTCAAATTGAAGATTACCCTCCAGCAGAATCGGCTTCCAGGGAACAAGAGGTCCTGTGAACTGGGTCAGGTACTAATTCGGAATCCAGGATCCCTGGGTAACTTCTTATATTTTTTTTCAGTAGCCGGACTGATTTAGGCTTCCATTTCTTACCATATAAGTGACTCTGAACTTATTGCTGGCTCATAAGCTGGGGAATACTAAAGGATCTATGTGAAGTTTAAAATAAACTCTCTTAAGACACGGCTTCCCCATAAATGAACATAAATGACTAAGTGAGCTTGAAGGGAAAAATTGTTTGTGCTTAATAATATTTGATTCATAAGTGTCTTAGTAAATCTTAACTAAGTTCAGTAACAGTTTGGCCAGTGGCTGTTCTTTTTCTTCTGTTGTATGTTTTTTTTTCCTTTTTTTTTTACATACTTATCCTATGTGTGTGAGACCGATACATACTTTTTAAAGCAACAGCTGCTGAATATAAAAAGAGAAATTGTATTTTTGCCATACTAGGAGATGCTTGTTATTAATATTAGATCTTTAACTACTAATTTCCTAGGTGTATAGAACTCAATGAATAATAGGCAAAAATGATATATCAGAAACCTATTTTTGTTATATCTAGTTAATTGAGCAAAAATAATTGAAGTATGTATAATTGAGCAAAGGGCTCACTGATCTAAACTGCTACATCTAAGGGTTAATATCACCTCTTATAAAAAAAAAAAATTTTTGTTACATAGTGAGACAGAACTACAGGTGTATAAACTGATTTAATTATACAAGACCCTTTTTAAACATAGTGGCAAAGGGAATAGTATTGCATGCACACCTAATAGAATAAAATCAAAATTATATTGCCTTATTGACTACGCCCTAGTTAAAGTGAAAAATATACTAAAAAGGGCTGAAAATTAACATTAGGCCGTCGTATAAATATATTCTTGTCTTCTTTATTTATTACATTTAAATACACTCTCTCTGTATGCTTCTGATCTTAATTAGTTTTGATTTATAATAGAAAGTGCTGGGGCAGTATATATTTTGAGCATTAATTATACCTAAGCTCAAAATCTTAATTTTGCACTTTGGTGTTAAAATTAAATAGCACATTAATTTATTGCCAGGTTGAAAAATTGCCTAAGGGAATTTATAAATTAATTTTTTTTTATTTTTTTTTTTAAAAGGCAGGGTGGAGGGAGAGGAAGGGAAAGAAAGAGAAATTCCACCAGGAATTCCTAATTAATTAAAAGTGTTTACAAAGACTGGGTCTAACAGAAATTGAGCAGATAACAGCTTAGTACTGTGATTATCAGGATTGGATGAAGCAGTTCTCTGCTCTATAGAGGAAAATTGTTAATAGTATTTCTTACAAGTTTCTTATAAATATTCCGAAAATATACTAAATTGGGTACTCCTTAAGTGAATATATTGCATAGCCTAACTAGATCTCTGCAGGATTTTGGAAGGACATAGAAAGAAAGAAGGGGAAAAAGGGCAATTCTGCTACCACCACATATTCAAATAAATAAGAGTAAGGAAAGGGAAAGAAAGGGAAACAAGGGGAAAAAGAAAAAGATAATAATATATCTTGATTTAGAAATATCCCCAATTAACATGAAAATTCCATAACTGAGATGTTCTGAAATACACGGATTGATTCCTAATCCCCCCCCTTTTTTTTTTTTGTTCGTTTCCTCCCTTGCTTTCCTTTCCTTTTTAATTCCTTCATTGCAATCCTTCACGCAATTCAACAGAGCACTATACTCACTGTCACTTATTCACGTGATATTCTCCTCCCCTCACTCACTCTCCCCTCTTTTTCCTTTTTTTTTTTTTTTTTCTTCTCTCTTTCTTCTCCCTCACTTACGCATGGGGATTGGAAAATTACTTTCCTTCCCCCTTTATTAAACCCTATCACTTAATCCACGACACAGATACAGAATTTTACACAATCTATGGATAAATATATCACTGCACAAGCCAGAACTTCTCCCTCAGCCATGGCAACAAAACAAAGAGAGAGGAAAAATAAGAACATGCAAGATATTGTAGCAGAATCTCGCCCAATTAGTCCACTAAATGTAAATGAACAATTAGATATACAGACATTAGTTACCAAAATTTCAGAAGCCCTCTCCCCTAAGTTTGAGCAGTTGAAAGAAGAAATTAAGCAGGATATCAATTCCTTAACTAAAGAAGTACAACAGTTCTCTAAAAGAATCTCTGAGGCAGAGCAGAGAATCTCTGACTTAGAAGACACCACACTGAACCAGAACTCTAATCTAGACGAAATAAACGCTAAAGTACTGAAAATGCAATTAAAAATAGAAGATCTAGAAAACCGGGCAAGAAGAAATAATATTAGAATAATAGGTATTCCCGAAAATAAACAGTATGAGGATCTAAATAAATTAATTACAGAAACTATTCCACAACTTATGCAGATGCCCCAACCATATCCACGTATAATAGTTGAAACAGCTCACAGGTTAGGATGGTATCATTCGGAAAGAGGTAAAGATCGACCTAGACCCATTATAGCTAAACTACTCAATTACCAAGAAAAACTTACCCTGCTCCAACACTTTAGACAAAAGCAACCCATTATGCTGGGCAGCACCAAAATTATGCTTTTCCAGGACTTTTCAGCGGAAACTACAGCTAAAAGGCGAGAATTAGCACCAATCTGTACACGCTTGATAAACCTGGGATATCAAGCTACTCTAATATATCCAACTAAATTTAAAATAACAATAAACAACGAAGCGCAATTTTTTGAGACAGCTAAAGAAGCTGAGAAATATATAAAACAAATTGCTCCCCAAGCACAAGGTAAAAGCTGAAAACAAACTGTTCCCTAAGTATAAGGTAAAAACTGAAATAGTAACTAAAACTATAAATAAAACATTAACACGAACAACTGTTATATAAGATGTATAATGAATATTCAGTCTGTAAATAGGGTAGATACCGTGATAAGAGATACCTTGGTCATTAGGTTATCTTATAGGGGTCTAGGTTGCAGGAAACCAATTACGACAGGGTTGGGGGGGGGGGGAGTCGAGAGGGTTGTATGTTTTTTTTTTTGTTGTTTTGTTTTTGTTTTTCTCCCTCCCTTGTTGGTCTTGTTTTTATTTTTTGGGTATCATGCCTGTTTTAATTAAAAATTACAGTAAATGACTGTAAAATGATTTCTTGGAATATCGGTGGCCTTACGTCCCCAATAAAAAGGAATACAATTATCTCACATCTTAAAAAGCTGAAGGTAGATATTGCTCTTCTTCAAGAAACCCATATAAAATTAGAAGAAGTTCATAAATTAAAAAAATCATGGGTGAAAGAAGTTATAGCTACTCCAGCACTAGGAAGGAAACGAGGGGTAGCAATTTTAATAGGTAAAAAAATAAAGGCAACAATTACGGTTATTGAATCTGATCCAGAGGGAAGGTTTTTAATTGTAAAAATAAAACATGGTAATTCTGTGTATACACTTTGTAATTTGCATGCGCCAAATATTATTGATTATGCTTTTTGGGAGACTTTACAAAATAAGATCCTTTCCAAGATAGAAGGGATGTTAATTATTGGAGGAGACTTTAACATGTCACCTAACTATGCCTTAGACAAACTTAGACACAATCTTAAAACACTGAAAACAAAAAAAAGATAATTTAGAAGCCAAAATTTTTAATAAATTATTTAATAATCTAAGAATAAAAGATATATGGAGATCCCAAAACCCAGAGAGTAGAAACTTTACCTGTCTATCAAAGGCTCACAAATCTCTTACGAGAATTGACTTATTCTTAGTAGATGAGAAATTATTGAACTTACAAATTAAGGCCAGTATCTTGCCAGTTACTATCTCGGATCATGCCCCAATAACACTTGAAATATATTCACAAAATGCTAATTTTAGAAATAATCGATTTTTTTTCCCTCAACATCTTGCTTCAGACCCAGAATTTAAAATGATAGTAAACTTAAAATTTGAAGAATATGCTCATTTTAATAGGGAATATGAAGATCGCCCAATGCTATTCTGGGAAACTGCAAAGGCAGTTATGAGGGGAGAGATACTGGCTTATAATATTAACAGAACTAAGTTGTACAAAAAAAAGAGAAGAAATCATTATGAAATCCTTATCAAATGCTTACAATAATTATATAGTCAATAAAACAGCTCGAACCTGGAATACATACGCACAAGCAAAAAAAGAGAGAGATTCTCTCCTATTACATAAAGCCACACAACAGGAATTAAGACTTCAATCACAATTATATAAATACGGGAATAAGGCAGGAAAATTACTTTCCAGATTAGTTAAACAAGACAAAGGGAATACTCCAATTGAATTTATTCAGAATAATGATAAATTAGTCTCAGAGTCAGAAGAGATCTTAAACATAATGGTAAAATATTATCAAGACCTTTACTCTTCAAACCCGTCAAATAATTCTGAAAGAGAAGACTTTTGGAAAAAAAATTCATATTTAAAAATTTCAGAAGAAATGAATGAATTAATCAACCTTCCCATTACAGAACTAGAAGTTAAGAAGGGTATAGAGGATCTGCCTATCAACAAAGCGTCAGGCCCAGATGCCTTGCCCGGCGAATTTTACAAACTATTGTCGCCGGCTATAGTTCCATACTTAACAAAACTATTTAATTATTTGTATAAAGAGGGCAGCACACCACCAGCCAGTTTTTCAGCTTCTTATACAACTCTTATCTTAAAACCTGGCAAAGATAAATCTCAAAAAGAATCATATAGACTTATTGCTCTACTAAATGTAGATTATAAACTGCTGACATCCATACTAGCACAGAGATTACAAGCCCCTCTTTCACACATAATGCACAAAAGTCAAGCAGGATTTCTGACAAATAGAAATTCTTAAGCTAAAATCCGCGAATTATTTCTTACTATTGACTATGTTAAAATAGAGCCGACCCAAGCCCAAGGTGGTGAACAAAATGACTCAGACAAAGCAATAATCTCAGTCGATGCCGAAAAGGCATTCGACTCGATTCATCATGACCATTTACTACATACACTATCTCAATTCGGGTTCAAAGGACAATTTCCTAAATTTATTGATAATCTCTATAAGAAAGCACACACAAAGCTGTTAGTTAATACAAGGCAATCAATAGATATACATCTTGCGAAGGGCACAAGGCAAGGCTGCCCTCTTTCCCCATTGCTTTTCAATATGGCAATTGAACCACTAGCAATCTTAATTAGGCAGGACATTGAAGGAATTAAAATAAGGAAAAAGGAATTGAAAATCTCATTATATGCGGATGATATCCTAATATATATGAGTAATATCCAGAGAAATATCCCCAAATTATTGTCTATTATATCACAGTTTAGCTCATTCTCGGGATATAGGATAAATACTAATAAGTCTGAACTGTATTGGTTAACTCACCCGAAACAAGCTATAGAAAATATTCCGCTTAAGATTGCAACTGATTCATTTAAATACCTAGGTATTATAATTTCCTCAAATCCAGAACAGTGGTATTCTCTTAATATTTCTCCAATCTTAGAAACTACTAGAAATACATTGAAGAATTGGCAGAACCTTCCCATCTCTCTTTCTGGCCGAATTGCTTTATACAAAATTATACTATTGCCAAAAATCCTTTACATATGTCAGAATATACCGATCCTATTAAAGCAAAAAGATTTAAAGGGACACTCAGGTTTTATTAAATTTTCATTATTCAGATAGAGCATGTAATTTTAAACAACTTTCCAATTTACTTCCATTAAAAATAATGTTCACAGTCTTTTATATTTACACTTTTTTTGAGTCACCAGCTCCTACTGAGCATGTGCAAGAACTCAGACTATACGTATATGCATTTGTGATTGGCTGATTGCTATCACATGGTACAGGGGGAGTGGAAATATACATAACTTTGAAATGTGTTAGAAAAGAATCTACTATTTATTTGAAATTCAGAGTAAATGCTATTGTATTGTCTTGTTATCTTGCATTTGTTGATTATGCAAATCTGCTGCGTTTACTGGTCCTTTAAGACTCTTAAACATATCACTTAGAAAATTTATATGGCATGGCAAGAAACCTAGAATTGCTCTTGAAAAATTGTTCCTTCCTATAAAATATGGAGGATGTGCCTTACCAGATCTATGTTTATATAATCTTGTCTTTTTAGCCCGCATAGTAACAGATTGGATTCATTGTAAAGATTACGTAACAGACAATGACTTAGAGAGGAGTATAACCTTCCCCTATCTCCCTACAGCGTTAATTCATAATAAAATCACTGACATACCAAGAGAGATTAAGAAATTTCACTCTATTATTGTTCCAATAAAAGCGTGGCTAAAGATCTGCAACCTATTAAAAGTTAACGAAAAAATTTCAAATTACTTACCCCTAATGGGTAACCCGCAGTTTGAATTAGGATTACAAATATCACCCCTCCAAAGATGGCAAACAAAAGGACTCGAAAGGGTAGCACAATTAATAGATACAACAGGGAACTGCATTAAATCATTTAATGATCTTAGGAGTGAATTTAATATCCCACAAAAAGATTTTTTTATCTACCTTCAGTTAAGACATTATATTTGGAAGTTAACTAGTACATCAGGCTGGAATTGGTCGTTAGGATCATTAGAGAAATGGTTATTGCTGGTTAAAAAAGGCCAGATGTCTATCTCTCCTTGCTATCAATTACTCAATGCAAATAAAGGACCAATTAATATAACAAAAATAGAATTGAAATGGGATTCAATTATAGACCCACTTCGACTAGATGAGGGATTTTCCCAATTATCCATATCAATCGTTAAACAGACAACACTTTCCTCTACATGGAGGGAGTCACACCTGAAATTACTATATATGACATATATTACCCCGGAAAAGGGATATAGATGGGGGAATATTCAATTTAATAAATGTTCAAAATGCTCACTTGTTGCAGCTAATCTTAAAGGGACAGTCAAGGCCCAAAAAAACTTTTATTTTTCAAATAGGGCATGTAATTTTAAACAACTTTCCAATTTACTTTTATCAACAATTTTGCTTTGTTCTCTTGGTATTCTAGTTGAGAGCAAACCTAGAAAGGCTCATATGATAATTTCTAAGCCCTTGAAGGCCGCCTCTAATCACATGCTTTTGTATTTGCTTTTCACAGCAGGGGAGAGTAGTTCAGGTAAACCATATAGATAGCATTGTGATCACGCCCGTGAGTTGTGGCAGACACTGCACTAATTGGCTAAACTGCAAGTCAATAGATAATAACTAAAAGTCATGTGATTAGGGGCGGTCAGAAGATGCTTAGATACAAGATAGTCACAGCAGTAAAAAGTGTATTAATATAACAGTGTTGGTTATGCAAAACTGGGGAATGGGTAATAAAGGGATTATCTATCTTTTTAAACAACAAAAATTCTGGGGTTGACTGTCCCTTTAAGCATATGCTATGGGAATGCCCAAAGGTTAGAGCAATGTGGAAGAAGGTGGAATTTTGGTTTGATAGGAGAATAGGTATTACCCATGTTGCGCTTTCATATATAAAAATAATATTTCTTAGAACAGAAGAAGGACCTTCTTTAGATAAAGAATTTATTGTTAATATTACTATATTAGCAGCAAGATATTTACTGTTTAAAAAATGGAAGGAAACTTCAACCCCTAGCATATCAGAAATTATAAATTGCATAAAAAAGCAATGCATCTTAGAACAGTATGACTCAAAACTATTTGAACCACAAGATATCAATAGATTTTTCCAAAAATGGGCAGCATTTATAAAGACCCTTCCAAAAGAAGAAATAGATCATTTAATCTATCCATTTAGGAATTCAGATATAGTTCTCCTAGGAATTTGGTAAAGACACTGAAAATGAAGATGTGAAGAGAAAGTAACAACTAGACTATCCTCCCTCTTCCAAGAATCATTTTTCTTTTTTCTTTTTTTTTTTTTTCCTTTTCTCTCCCTCTCGTCCCCTTCACCCTTGCCCCTCCCTGGGTTGCCCATCCCCCCCTCCCTCCTTCCGGTTTATACTAATCATAATTAATTCTCCGAGCGCCCGCAAGGGAGTAGCTGAATTGCAAATTTAACCAAATAATAGTTAAGTAACAGATTACGGAACTATATAGGTAAAATTACTCAGAATATAACAACGGGCCAAGATAAGATAGTTGAAATAGAGGACCCACAAGGGTCAAAAGGTTATTATTTAGCTTAAATTCTTGTAAATGGTATTATCAGAATTAGTCTACAGATTGTTCTTAGATATAGGGCCCTTATTAGATCCAACTTATAACCCCTTCTCAGAAATCAATAACATTGTCGCTCCTAATATTAGGAGAGCTGCCACAACAGTAGAGGGATAATTGGAGAGGCAGTGGGGAAGAATCATAATTATCAAGCAGTATGTTATCGGTGGGGTTGGTGGGGAGCAGGAGCTCAGGGGAGAGGGGTCATCTTTTTTTTTTTTTTATTATTTATATATATTCTGGTTCATTATGGTTATAGAGGTAGCTAATTATGAAAGTCAAATGTAAATATAGAATAAGACATTACACTGATCAAGTTATGTTCAGAAATTGTTTATTTTCAAATTCGGAGCTGTGTCTCCAAGACAATGACAGAACAAACTGGAGCTGCGTCTCTACAATTTATGTCTATTTTGCTAATTATTTTCTTTTCTGTATGTATTGACTGAAAATGTGAAAAATAAATATTTAATACAAATTACATGCCCTATATGAATCATGAAAGTTTATTTTGAAAATGACTGTCCCTTTAAACATGTACCACTTATAGAATACATGTTTTAAAAATTAACAAGTACAAAATATACAAACAACCACAATGTTCCCAAACCAGGGAATCTGTCTGCCCATGTTCAGGCTTTTTAAGGCAGCATCTGGCCACCTTCATTCATCAGTTTGAAAAAAACGGATGAAAAGGTGCCTTTGTTTCACCATGGTTTCACTGCAAAGCCTATCGGCTCTAGTAGCCAACGGCACTGCTAATTTTTTTAGTGCTGTGGGCCATCAGACGCTTAGCTAAGCAGTGAAGCCACGGCAAAATAAAGGCACATTTTCATCCTTTTTTTTTTTTTTTTTTTTTTTAAATGATGAATGAAGGTGACCTTTATTTTTAGTGATGGTAAATCCGAGCATTTTTGAAACTCTAGAATTTACCATCACTTTAACATTGCAAAGCAACTGCTTGTGCAACCAACTGTGCAAGGGCAAGTCTTGTCAGTCATCCCGCTGTGTAACTCATCTTTGCAGGCTTCCATGAGCAAGTCTGCCCTGCAGGGGCTCCACAGCTGCATATGCAGCTGAACTCATAACGCTGCAAGGAGGAGGCTCAGATTTACTCTTTCAGGTGTTCAGTTACTATACTCAGAAAACAAGTTAAACATTTTCGAATAAAAAACGTAATTAAAATTTTGATGTGAGTTTATTCACTGTACCATGTGACAGCCATCAGCAAATCACAAATGCTTACACATACCATGTGACAGCAATCAGCCATTCACAAATGCATACACACTTATTCTTACACATGCTCAGTAGGAGCTGGTGACTCAAAAAGTTAAAATATAAAAAGACTGTGCACATTTTGTTAATGGAAGTAAATAGGAAAGTTGTTTAAAATTGCATGCTCCATCTGAATAATGATTGTTTAATTGTATTGAGTGTCCCTTTAAGACTGGCTTCTTTATTAGCCACAGAATAATCACATACCATAAGGCCTACACTTCAAACACAAAAATTATTTCAGAGCTTAGTTATGGTTTAGAATTAAGAAAAACACACACACAGAAGAGAGACTGGTGAATTATGGCACTTAATCTGTCCTGGGATGATTTCTCAGTTTATTTGATTAATTTTACACTACTTAGCCCATTTGGACATAAAAAGACAACAATGTCATTATATTGCAATATTTAAGTTAAGGTTAGCATTAGGGTTGCTCGATTAATAGCATATGCGATTTAAAACCACAATTAATCGCCGCGATTTTAAAACCGCGAGAGTTCGCGATTTTTTGCTAAATAAAAAAATCCTCAGAAGTGGCTGTAATATTGATTTGTTTGTGATTTCTTGCAAACCAGCTCCATCTAGTGGTTGCTTTTAGCACGCATTTGTAAAACAGCTGTTTTTACTTTCACTTTCTGTTCTCATAAGCAGCCGATCAATCTAGAAGTCTAAAAGCAGAGCACATGCAGGAATGAACAGGAGAGAAAGCCACTTACTTATATTTCCCCCTAGGGACGTCTGTAGTCTGAAACTTAGGGTATGTAAACATTATGGAACCTCACACACAATCTCCTGCTCCTCTGAGAAACGGCTCAAATACATAGCAGATGCAGTTAACCCCACGGCTCCCAAAAAGGCTAAAACTGCAGTCCCCTCTGCTACTGGGTTAACTTAACTGCATCTACAATGTGTATATATATATATATATATATATATATAGGTGTGCAACTGTGTATGTGATTGTATAGTGTGTGTGTGTGTGTGTGTATATATATATATATATATATATATATATATATATATATATATATTTTAGAGCTGCAACTAACGATTATTTTCATAATCAATTAATCGGCCGATTATTTTTTTGATTAATCGACTAATCGGATAAAAAAAGAAACAATAATTATTTCCCATATTTTAAATAAAATCAACATACTGAGTGTTACAAATATAAACTTCAGACTAAAACTTTACATTAACACAACTGTTTGTCCAATTTTTAAGCAGCAGAGCACAGTTTTATAATTAAACAAAACCAAACCAAAAACTGTTTGAAAAGAGGTAGAACTAGAAAGAGTTAGACTATAACTGTTAATAACATTCTGTTATTCACTCTTTCAGAAACTGCATTGAAATGTAAAAATCTCAACATGTCCACATGCTTCTGGCTAATGCTGGTTCTCTGTTTGCAGCTATATTTCCTGCAGCAGAGAAAAGCTACTCAGATGGTGTTGAGGTGCTTGAGATGTATAAGTAGGGTTTTGCCAATTTCACCAAAGTGGGATATTTATCTTTGTTAGCTCTTCACCAATGCAAAGTGTTTTTCACCTTGGCAAGGGGCCTCTCAATAAAGTAACCCTTGACTTCATTCTAACATAAAAAATATCTTGAATATCTATATGCAATGGTAAATAACCAGCTATAAGGTTAGGGGAAAATATCTAGTCCGCTCTAAAAATAACAGATATATACTTATAAAGGTTAAATCTGGTACATATCATCACAATTTATTAAAAATATAAAAAACAAATCAAAAGCACTAAGGACTATATATCAATAACAGGACAAAGCCTTACACATTTATTTATACAGTACATATAATCAGCAATAGTAAGCAATACGCTAATAATTGTGCAAACAGATAATAGTGCACATCAATTTAAATAACTCCCATCAATCTAGGGGCTAGGTGTAAATAACAAGCTTGGCACTATATCATGAAAAGCATAGTTCCAAATCACCTGATTTACTATAAACAATCCAAACGATGACTATTATATCTGGGTTGCACATAAGCCAGGGGTAGTTGTAAACGTATACTGTCCTGAAAAAGTGAAAAGTAGATGTCTGTAGACGTCCTTTAGGCTAAGGACATAACCATAAAACACAATACCATATGCAGGAGTTCATTGGAGTGAAGCCGCTGGTGTTGTGCAAAGACCAACTAATTGAGATTCGTTGCCAACTATTTTCATAATCGATTATGACGATTAGTTGTTGCAGCTCTAATATATATATATATATATATATATAAATAATTGTGTGTGTGTGTGTGTGTGTATGTGGCTTATACTGCTTCATTTGTTAATCATACCACTGTCCACTGTTAGAATGACTGTCCAAGAAAACATGACAATGTTGTGTGTCATAAGACCTAATAACTGGCTAGTGGCTACATCACAGGCAGCAAATTTTTTTTTTTTTTTTTTTAGGTTAATACTGTTTATTTAAAAAGTGGTAAAAAATCCCTTTCATAAATACTGCACTCACACTATGTGCCCTCAAAGACAATATGAGGTATCACAGATATAGCTAATCAGAAATGCAGTTCACAGATACAGTTCACATAGAAATAGTGTATCAATGGTAGCAGGAAATACTTTGGTTGCCCTAGATCATACCCAAGTCTGAAGTATAATACAAGTAGAAAAATACAGCTATTCCTGACACGTTTCAAAGGGTAGTAAAGTTCTTCTTCCTCAGAAATAATTGTTCTTTTACTTACCTATCAATATTATATATTTTGTTTAAGTAGAAAACCCAAGGTTCTGATCTAGTCCCATTTTGGTATATCTCATGCCACCCTTTTGCCGCTAAATGCGATCATATAAAAAAAAATCATTAACGTTTTCACAAACTTTGTGTTTCTCACTGAAACTATTTACATAGCACTTGTGCAGTCATAACAAAAATTGTTGTAAAAGCTTCATTGGGATCTATTCATAAAAATTCAGAAATAGCAGAGATGCATGGCTTTGCCATTGATTTTTTGGTAATTAGAAGGCCGCTAATTGCAACTGTGCACCACACTTTTTAAATGCCCAGCAGTGAATGGGTTATTTAATTAGCTGTTAAGGGTAATGGTATAGTAATTAAAGTATTACCCTCCCATCTGATACTTCCCATCTCCCCGATCTCTTACTGATTCCTCCCAAACAAACCCCCCCCCCCCCCCCACCTACACTCCTCACCAAAATCTTAGGTACTGGCCGACAGTCTGGCTTTATGCAGCTTAAGGCTTTTTTGTTTTTTTACTTTTCTTTTTTTTCCTGCAGTGTAGGGATCCCTCCTCAACCCTCCCACTTCCCTAATCTCTAGCAAACGGCTCTCTAACCCTCCCCCTCCTACTAGTGACAGCCATCTTAGGTACTGTCATCTGGCTGCCAGTACCCAGTTCATACGGTTTTGTGTGGTATTTATTTATTTATTTCCGTAGACTAGGGGTCCTTCCCCACCTTCTCTCTCCCAGCAATCATTTTGCAGGGCCCCGCTCTGATGTGCATTGTTTTCTGTAGTGTAGTGACCCATCCCTCCCTCTCCCTTCCAAACTTTGTTTTCATAATACAGGGCCAGGGACCCTACACTCCCTGTACCTAAGTTTTTCTTTTTTTATAACAAAGAATTCCAAGAGAACAAGGTTTATTTTATGAGCAAATTTTATTTTAACTATTTTGTGGTTTGTATTTTTATGCTCCAAGAGTGTATTGGACATTGAAAAACATGTACATTAAGATTCTGTAGTGTTTAATAAACTTTAGAATGCAAAATGAAAGTGTTATAGTCATTTATAAGAAAATTGCGATTAAATCGCAATCGCGTTTTTTTTTTTTCCCAAAAAAAAAATCACAATTTTTTTGTTTTGCCCATATCGCCCAACCCTAGTTAGCATCTTTCTTTGGAGGAAGCTGCACTGAAGCTCTGTCTCATAGAAAGCACTTACACAAAAAAAAAAATCAACAGATGCAATTTTTTAATTTTATTTCAAAGTTACCCAAATGTTGAATCACTTGAAAGTGATGCAGCAAATCTGTGAAAAGCTGATAAAAATATCCCATGAACATTTCTGTGTAAAAAATGAAGATATTTTACCTCAAAATGTTCTCAGCAACCACATCCTATTGTAAAGGGATTACAAGGTAGAGTGCATCTGGTATATCCAGACACAGCCTCTTTGTTTCCCTCCCCATTTTATAGAAGGTCACTATGAAAACTTGCAATATTCTAGTGAAATGCCACAAGATCACAGTAAAGCAAAGTGTGATGATGCTGATTGGATAATGTTTTTTGTTACCATGCAGGTGACAGTAAACATTGAGCTGAAGAAAAGTAAGTGATTGAGTATATGGGTAACACGTCCCATTAAACCCTAATGTGCAATTATTACTATAATTATTCAACTTAAGTTAACTATGTTATCTTTGAATAACACAGAAATTTAAAAAAAAATGTAAAAAGATGTTGGAATAGCAGATGGATCATGAAAGAAATTGAGTTTCATGTACTTAGTTTTCATCAGAATAGACAATAAATAAGAGAAATGACCAGAGGTCAACAAGGTATTAGGTACCATCATTTCACAGCCAGCATTTCAGTATTATCCTTGGAAGATTACAGTTTCCAAAGCTTTGACATGATTAAATCTGAGGTAGCTGCAATCAGCCACATCTCAAAATCCACCAATGCATTGGTCATATTTACACCTATTAGGGAAAGACCAGCAAAGTGAATGGAAGATGGCTTGTGGATTTCTGTTAACAGACAGATTTTGCACTGGAATATATTTTAATATACAGTATAATTTGATTAAACACTGCTTTACACTAATAAAAAAAAAAATCATAGCTTAAAGGGACATCCCGGTCAAAATTTAAATGCACATAGATAAATTACATCTTTGAATAGAAACTTATTTGCAATATACATGTATTGACAAAAATGCTTATAGTAAAATGTATTACGGTTTTAGTGTTAGCAATCCGTATGTTGTCTCTCTCACTATGTTTTACATATATGGAAACAAGACCATGACCTGTCTTCACACAGCTTTTTGTCCTTTTAAAAATCAGGGTTATGTATTCATTCCTAGATCCCACCCTATACGTTTTACATAAGTAAGATTAGATATCTAAGTTCTAACCAGTATATCGCAAGGCTGTGGCCTCAGTTAAAAAAAGGTTTATTCAGCACAAGAATATCACGCTCCGTGTTACACAAGAATCAATATTATGTACAAGTTTAGATTTTCCAGATTCTTAGCACATGGCATCACACTGACAAACGTCACAATAACACAGACCCATTCTCACCAAAATATATCCCTGCTTGAAGTGAAATGATTCCTACATGTTTATAAAGGGAGTAAAGATAGATTTGCCTACCATCAATTTACGCATTATGTTCAAACACTTACTGCAAATGGCTCCCTTCAATGGGATTTGTGCTTGTACCATCTGGTATTGACTCAATTTGTTAATTGCTGACATGATACAAGACCCACTATCACTCTGAGCAGCTACAGTATTTAAAATTTTGGTGAACCGACAATATCTAGCTATGCTTCACATGCACGTGCAGAGAAAAATGCTAACACTAAAACAGTAATAACTTTTACTATAAGCATTGTGCAGATCTATTCTACTCTAAACAATCCTCTATTCAGTGAGCTTCTTGAAACGTAGTATGGGTTGATTCTGTGTACATAGATTTGCAGGGAAGCAATGGCATTAAAAGACACGCATAGTCAAAATTAAACTTTCATGATTCAGAAAGAACATGCAATTTTTAACAATTTTCCAATTGACTTCTCTTATCTAATTTGCTTTGTTCTCTTGTTATCCATTGTTGAAAAGTCTGCATAGGTAGGCTCAGAAGCAGTGTACTGCTGTGAGCTAGCTGCTTGTCACTGTCTCAACCAATGTGTCCAGCTAGGCCCCAGTAGACCATTGGTCTCCTTCAACAAAGGATTCCAAGAGAATGAAGCAAATCTGATAATAGAAGTAAATCTGAAAATTGTATGAAACCCAAGTTATCTTTCATGATTTTGTTCCTTTAAAGTCTATTTATCAACTCTGTGTGTTAATCGTATAACATTTTGCTGTGAAGAAGCAGCAAGTTGTAATTTCTGCAAACACAAATTCACAGTTTTGAGAACTAAAACAAACAAACAATAATATGTGATAATATCTTAAAGCTAGAAAAATTGTCCAAAATAATGTTACAGAAACCTCTGGGAGAACATGACATTGCGAATGGTTTAATGGGATTAATTTAGCAATATAAAAAAAAAACACATTACAGCCATGAATATACAGCATCTTGCTATATAATTAAAAACTAATCTATATTGCAGGATGAATATCCTTTGGAATATAATGTATCTTAAATAGAAACTATCTTAAGATAGATTTTTCCTCAAAAAGCATTTTAATTTAAAAAAATCTGATTTAAATAAATAATCAGAATTAAAAAAAAAAAATGATGATTGTTTTTTATCCACCCTGATATCTAAAACAAGTTTATGGTTGTACAAATAGATATTTTATTACATTGCTGAATACCTGTGCTACACAGGTTTTCCTTTACGTACATACCTAGGATCTTGTTTTGTGTTAATGATTAAATCAATGAACTTACTTGCGGTAGTTGACATTTAGATTTGCTGTCATGACACTCCCATAGGTGCACAAAACACAGGCTCCAGCTGTGCTGTCAATGATGGTTGCAATGCAGCCTCCATGTGTGAGCCTGAGCATAAGGTGACAGCATAGGATGAGTTAAAAGATGTGACATTTGAAAAATAATGTAATATATTTTTTGCAGACAATAAAAAAAAACAATGTTAGCTTGGCGTAGTCTTAGGGCTAAAGTGGCGTTTGCAGGCAGACAGGTTCACTAATTACAAAAATACGTTCAAAATAAATAAATAAGTAGCGAGGTTTTGTGCAAAGAATCTACATGTGATACTATTTTAGACTATAGGTCTTGTCATCCTAAACACGTCAAACAAGCTATCCCGAAGGAACAACTGATCAGGGCTAAACGATTATGTTCACAAGAATTAACATATCAGGGACAAGCAGGTGAATTGTTGGAGAGGTTGGAAGTGATATCATGGGTCATATCAGATCATGTTTAGTATTGATATTGTTGGTCCTACTAAAGCACATGATCTGCATCATAGTCCTGTCGCTCTTCTACTACTTATAGATAATTCTGAGTTCTCTTTTATCTGTAGCGCTAGGGAGATTGGCTTACTATGCTGCATCTCCATGTGTATGTAGTTAGAAATATTGCATGTCTCAACTCTGAGGGTCACTACTGTCTGTTTACTCTGCAGGTTGCATAGTTTTTTCTAGGAATTGTCTATGATACACAAACCAGTTTATAATAGGTCCTTATAAATCTCTAAAAAGAGTATAGCTGAGAAAGACATTTGAGGACCTGTAACAGAAAATCTGAATATTAAGAAATAAACATACTTTAGTTACACACAACTGTGGCTCATTGCAATGCCATACCAGAATGATACACCCATTATAATGAATATTGGGGGTTTGTCCTCTTCTCCCCTAGACAAACATTAGGTGGTATGGAGTTTAACCCCTTAATGACCGGACCATTTTTCAATTTTCTTACCCTTAATGACAATGGCTATTTTTACATTTCTGCAGTGTTTGTGTTTAGCTGTAATTTCCCTCTTACTCATTTACTGTACCCACACATATTATATACCGTTTTTCTCGCCATTAAATGGACTTTCTAAGGATACCATTATTTTCATCATATCTTATAATTTCCTATAAAAAAAATATAAAATATGAGGAAAAAATTGAAAAAAACACACTTTTTCTAACTTTGACCCCCAAAATCTGTTACACATCTACAATCACCAAAAAACACCTATGCTAAATAGTTTCTAAATTTTGTCCTGAGTTTAGAAATACCCAATGTTTACATGTTCTTTACTTTTTTTGCAAGTTATAGGGCCATAAATACAAGTAGCACTTTGCTATTTCCAAACAACTTTTTTTCAAAATTAGCGCTAGTTACATTGGAACCCTGATATCTGTCAGGAATACCTGAATATCCCTTGACATGTATATATTTTTTTTTAGAAGACAACCCAAAGTATTGATCTAGGCCCATTTTGGTATATTTCATGCCACCATTTCACCGCCAAATGTCATCAAATAAAAAAAAAAGTTCACTTTTTCACAAATTTTGTCACAAACTTTAGGTTTCCCACTGAAATTATTTACAAACAGCTTCTGCAATTAAGGCACAAATGGTTGTAAATGCTTCTTTGGGATCCCCTTTGTTCAGAAATAGCAGACTTATATGGCTTTGGGGTTGCTTTTTGGTAAGTAGAAGGCCGCTAAATGCTGCTGCGCACCACACGTAAATTATGCCCAGCAGTTAAGGGGTTAAATTAGGTAGCTTGTAGGGAGCTTGCAGGGTTAATTTTAGCTTTAGGGTAGAGATCAGCCTCCCACCTGACACATCCCACCCCCTGATCCCTCCCAAACAGTTCTCTTCCCTCCCCCACCCCACAATTGTCCCCGCCATCTTAAGTACTGGCAGAAAGTCTGCCAGTACTAAATAAAAGGAGTTTTTCTTTTTTTTAATAAAAAAAAATAAAATGTTTTAGCTGTGATGGACTCCTGCCTTAGCCCCAACCTCCATGATCCCCCCCCCAGCTCTCTAACCCTCTCCCCTACCTAATTGCCGCCATCTTGGGTACTGGCAGCTGTCTGCCAGTACCCAATTTGCCCCCCAAAAAAGTGTTTTTTTGATCTTTTATTGCCATTGTAAATGTTTTCTGTAGTGTAGCAGCCCCCCACAATACCCCAACCCCCTCCCCCTCCCAGATCCTTATATATTTATTTTTTCCCCCCTCTTCCCTCCTCATTGGTGTCAGTGTGGGTAGCTAATCGCGCGCACGCGCACGCGCGCCCCCGCACGCTCCCGGCACCCGGCGTGCACATTGCACTTACAGGAGCCGGATGCCGGGTAGCGATGGGCCGCCCACCCGCCTCCCTGTTGCGCTCCCACCCACCAACGAACCGGCACCATCGCTACCGGTGCAGAGAGGGCCACAGAGTGGCTCTCTCTGCATCGGAGTCTTCTGAAAGGGTATTGCAGGATGCCTCCATATGGAGGCATCACTGCAATACCCTGAGAGCTGCTGGAAGCGATTGCGATCGCTTCCAGCACTCTCTTAGACAACTGACGTACCAGGTACGTCTATTGTCATTAACTGTAAGTTAATGCATGACGTACCTGGTACGTCAGTTGTCATTAAGGGGTTAAGTGAATCTTGGAAGGGCCATGCACTCACTAGGCTTTTAAATAGTAAAATAATGAATTTGTTTAAACAAGCACTGCTTTGGACACACTTACCGCTTCCTCAGACATGCTGATGAAGGGGATTATTTTTTCAATAATCAATATTTGATATTTTGATATGTAAAAAATGTAATGAGGGTGGGAAAACCATCAGATCTCATAAACCATCAGTACTACAAGGTCCTCCCAGGAATTTTAGAAAGGCAAATTAGCTTGATAACTTTTAAATCTTGCTATGTAGGGTTCTGGGATTGAAGTAGACAAACCTACATTACAATAAAATGCTAAAAAAAAAGCCCACAAAGATTTTGAGTAATTTCTCGCCATGTCGGTGAAGTGCTGATCAACAGGCTCTTAGACTCGTTAAATATTTTTCTAAAACAGACTTAAAAAAAAAAAAAAACAGTATGAACTAACAAATTTCTAAATGTATAATGCAACCAAAGTTTACCTGCAAAACGGATTCTGTTTTAACCCCTTTAATTCAGGCACAGTTTTGTTTGCAGCAATTTTAGGTTTCTCACTGAAATTATTTACAAACAGCTTGTGCAATCATGGCACAAATGGTTTTAAATGCTACTCTGGGATCCACTTTGTTCAGAAATATCAGCCATACATGGCTTTGGCATTGCTTTTTGGTAATTAGAAGGCCGCTAAAAACAGTGAAGGGGTTAATTAGGTAGCTTGTAGGGTTAAATTTAGCTTTAGTGTAGAGATCAGCCTCCCCACATTCTACCCCCTGACCCCTCTCTGACCCCTCTCAAACAGCTGTCTTCCCTCCCCCCACCTCACAATTGTCACCGCCATCTTAAGTACTGGCAGAAAGTCTGCCAGTACTAAATAAGTGTTTTTTGGTGTGTGTTTTTTTAATAAATATTCTGCAGTGTTGGATACCTCCTTAGCCCCCAAATAGCTCTCTAACACTCCCCCCTCTACCTATTTGCCGCCATCTTAGGTACTGGCAGCTGTCTGCCAGTACCCAGTTTGCTGCAAATTAGGCACATTTTTTTTACAAAAAAAATTTAAAATAACCTTTTTTTTGTTATACTGTAGCTGTCCCCCTCAATACCCTACCACCCTCCCCGATCCCTTTATGGCAACATATCCCACATAGGATCCGCCTCATTGCCCCTACCTCCCTCCTACCCCCTCAATGACGCAGGTAATTTTTTTTCTTTCTTCCCTGTAGCGTAGAGGTCCCACCCGCTGCCGCCTCCTACAGCGATGGGCCACCCATCCGCCTACCTCCTTACCCTCTCACCCACCAATGATCAGCACCATCGCTGTCCGATGCAGAGAGGACCACAGAGTGGCCCTCTCTGCATCGGTAACTCTGCAAATCTATTTTGAGCGAGATCGGGGCAGAGAGAAGCCAGGGTACGCCGCTAGTCATTAAGGGGTTAAGCAATTTTCCAATTTACTCCTAATATATCAATTTTTTTTTTCACTTGGTATCTTTATTTGAAAAAGCAGGAATGTAAGCTTATGAGCAGGCACATCTTTGGTTCAACACCTGGGTAGCATTTGCTGATTGGTGGCTAAATGTGTGTATATTTAGTATATATATATTCTCTCACTTAAATATTACTGCAACAACCATAGGAATTCAAAAATGTTTAATGACACAATCTGCCCTACATATGGATAGGTTATTAGAGTATTTATTAGATTACCCTAGTTCTGTTTCAGAACTATTTTATACTGAATATTAAACAGGCCTTCTATTGATATAACTTATAAGCAAGGAAGCTGGGTACATAAAATGTTACTTCAAGCAGTATTCTGTGCTTTAAACACTCTTAGGCCTAGATTTAGAGTTTGGCGGTAGCCGTCAAAACCAGCGTTAGAGGCTCCTAACGCTGGTTTTAGGCTACCGCCGGTATTTGGAGTCAGTCAGGAAAGGGTCTAACGCTCACTTTCCAGCCGCGACTTTTCCATACCGCAGATCCCCTTACGTCAATTGCGTATCCTATCTTTTCAATGGGATCTTTCTAACTCCGGTATTTAGAGTCGTGGCTGAAGTGAGCGTTAGAAATCTAACGACAAAACTCCAGCCGCAGAAAAAAGTCAGTAGTTAAGAGCTTTCTGGGCTAACGCCGGTTTATAAAGCTCTTAACTACTGTGCTCTAAAGTACACTAACACCCATAAACTACCTATGTACCCCTAAACCGAGGTCCCCCCACATCGCCGCCACTCGATTACATTTTTTTAACCCCTAATCTGCCGACCGCCACCTACGTTATACTTATGTACCCCTAATCTGCTGCCCCTAACACCGCCGACCCCTATATTATATCTATTAACCCCTAACCTGCCCCCCACAACGTCGCCGCCAGCTAACTACAATAATTAACCCCTAATCTGCTGCCCCTAACACCGCTGACCCCTATATTATATTTATTAACCCCTAATCTGCCCCCCTCAACGTCGCCTCCACCTGCCTACACTTATTAACCCCTAATCTGCCGAGCGGATCTCACCGCTACTATAATAAAGTTATTAACCCCTAATCCGCCTCACTCCCGCCTCAATAACCCTATAATAAATAGTATTAACCCCTAATCTGCCCTCCGTAACATCGCCGACACCTAACTTCAATTATTAACCCCTAATCTGCCGACCGAATCTCGCCGCTACTGTAATAAATGGATTAACCCCTAAAGCTAAGTCTAACCCTAACACTAACACCCCCCTAAGTTAAATATAATTTAAATCTAACAAAATAAATTACTTATAGTAGACATGCTCTTCAAAATCTAATAGCTACATACAATTAGTGCAGAAAGTTACTCTAAGGATGGTAATATGCGAAGTTAAAATCTGTGTTCAAGTAGTATAAGCCAGAGCGTATCCAGTTTAGATTAATGTTGTTATATTTATTTTAGTTCTAATTGTGTTTTGTTTTGTTTTACACACTAAAGTCCACGTTACTAGTGGTGTGCTATTGGACTCAAACTTGTAAGGCAGACTGCTTAGTGCACGTTTTACAAATTGAAGATAAAAAGTTAGTGTGCAAGCAAAATCCAATGCATGCTTGAGGACTTTGGATATCGTGACCGTGTTAACTAATTCTTCCCATAGACTTCAATGAAACATGCTCACGCGCTAACCCGACTAACTGTATATTTTGCTTATCACGACCCGTGCTGACTTTAGCTCACAAATTGTAATCTAACCCTTACCAGATCGTTAAAATGGTAATCCACTGCCAAGATATCTTCATTTTTTTATTTTTCATCTTCTTCCTTGTTCCTTTGTCCCATGTGACACAGCGTGAATGCGCCCTGAAGGTGAAACTATGCACAGTTTCCCCAGAATGATCAGCTGCCGGATTGACCGATTAACCAGTCCAACGCCTAGATTTAGAGTTCTGCGGCCAAAGGGGTGCGTTAGCTACGCGTGCTTTTTTCTGGCCGCACCTTTTAAATACCGCTGGTATTGAGAGTTCACAGAATGGCTGCGTTAGGCTCCAAAAAAGGAGCGTAGAGCATATTTAACGCAACTTCAACTCTCGATACCAGCGGTGCTTACGGACGCGGCCAGCTTCAAAAACGTGCTCGTGCACAATTCCCCCAAAGAAAACAATGGGACCTAACACTCTAAACATGTACCCCGAGTCTAAACACCCCTAACTTTACACTTATTAACCCCTATCGCTGACCCCTGCATATTATTATTAACCCCTAATCTGCCGCTCCGTAAACCGCCGCTACTTACATTATCCCTATGTACCCCTAATCTGCTGCCCCTAACACCGCCGACCCCTATATTATATTTATTAACCCCTAATCTGCCCCCCACAACGTCGCCTCCACCTGCCTACACTTATTAACCCCTAATCCGCCTCACTAACCCTATAATAAATAGTATTAAACCCTAATCTGCCCTCCCTAACATCGCCGACACCTAACTTCAAACATTAACCCCTAATCTGCCGACTGGAGCTCACTGCTATTCTAATAAATGTATTAACCCCTAAAGCTAAGTCTAACCCTAACACTAACACCCCCCTAAGTTAAATATAATTTAAATCTAACAAAATAAATTAACTCTTATTAAATAAATTATTCCTATTTAAAGCTAAATACTTACCTGTAAAATAATCCCTAATATAGCTACAATATAAATTACAATTATTTTATAGCTATTTTAGGATTAATATTTATTTTACAGGCAACTTTGTAATTATTTGAACCAGGTACAATAGCTATTAAATAGTTAATAACTATTTAATAGTTACCTAGTTAAAATAATTACAAAATTACCTGTAAAATAAATCCTTACCTAAGTTACAATTAAACCTAACACTACACTATCAATAAATTAATTAAATAAAATACCTACAATTACCTACAATTAAACCTAACACTGCACTATCAATAAATTAATTAAATACAATTCCTACAAATAAATACAATGAAATAAACTAACTAAAGTACAAAAAATAAAAAAGAACTAAGTTACAAAAAATAAAAAAATATTTACAAACATTAGAAAAATATTACAACAATTTTAAACTAATTACACCTACTCTAAGCCCCCTAATAAAATAACAAAGCCCCCCAAAATAAAAAAAATGCCCTACCCTATTCTAAATTAAAAAAGTTCAAAGCTCTTTTACCTTACCAGCCCTGAACAGGGCCCTTTGCGGGGCATGCCCCAAAGAATTCAGCTCTTTTGCCTGTAAAAAAAACACATACAATAACCCCCCCCAACATTACAACCCACCACCCACATACCCCTAATCTAACCCAAACCCCCCTTAAATAAACCTAACACTAAGCCCCTGAAGATCTTCCTACCTTATCTTCACCATACCAGGTTCACCGATCGGTCCTCGGAAGTCTTGATCCAAGCCTTGGAAGTGTTGATCCAAGCCCAAGCGGGGGGCTGAAGAGTGACGTCCATCCTCGGGCTGAAGTCTGGATCCAAGCGGCGACTGAAGAAATCCATCATCGGGCTGAAGTCGGAAGTCCATCATCGGGATGAAGTCTTCTATCAAGCAGCATCTTCAATCTTCTTTCTTCCATCATCTTCCAGCCGACGCGGAACATCCTCTTCTCCCGACGCCTACTCGCCGAATGACGGTTCCTTTAAACGACGTCATCCAAGATGGCGTCCGTCGAATTCCGATCGGCTGATAATTCCGATTGGCTGATAGAATCCTATCAGCCAATCGGAATTCGACGGACGCCATCTTGGATGACGTCATTTAAAGGAACCGTCATTCGGCGAGTAGGCGTCGGGAGAAGAGGATGTTCTGCGTCGGCTGGAAGATAATGGCTCCGGAAGAAAGAAGATTGAAGATGCTGCTTGATAGAAGACTTCATCCCGATAATGGACTTCCGACTTCAGCCCGATGATGGAGTTCTTCAGTCGCCGCTTGGATCCAGACTTCAGCCCGAGGATGGACGTCACTCTTCAGCCCCCCGCTTGGGCTTGGATCAACACTTCCGAGGCTTGGATCAAGACTTCCGAGGACCGATCAGTGAACCTGGTATGGTGAAGATAAGGTAGGAAGATCTTCAGGGGCTTAGTGTTAGGTTTATTTAAGGGGGGTTTGGGTTAGATTAGGGGTATGTGGGTGGTGGGTTGTAATGTTGGGGGGGGGTATTGTATGTGTTTTTTTTACAGGCAAAAGAGCTGAATTCTTTGGGGCATGCCCCGCAAAGGGCCCTGTTCAGGGCTGGTAAGGTAAAAGAGCTTTGAACTTTTTTTTTAATTTTTATTTTTATTGAGGGTAAACATTTACAAGACAACGAATTTGCTCATTCATCGTATAGACAAAAAAATAAAAAATAAATATCTACCAAATACATGGGATACTCGAACATCATTTGTTACCAAACATATTAATTTGATTATTGCACACAAAGAAACAAGGAAAAGGCATTTCAGGAGCAAATAACATAACTACCCCCATTTTTTCCCTCAGAAACCGGAGAGGCCACTCTTGGACCCCCATTATCACACTCATTAGCTAGGGGTTAGAAGCGAAACAGGCCACTTATGGACCTGTTTTTCTCAGTTGCACCTCCCATAATTACCCAGACCCCAAATGGGTCCCAATGACACCAGATGCGAAGGAGGGCAATGGACAGGTAAGATGAATGAAATGATAGGGCCACTCTTGGACCCTTAATATTGTATGAACAGAGAAGAAAACAAAAAAAAAAACACAACAAAACAAAGAAAAAACATTGCTATAGTACATGACCAGAACCATCACAAACATTATATGGGCACAGTGATATTGTCAGGTAAAGATTAAGCAAATATAGGCTCTTACCCTATGTGCTTTCATGTGCCTGGCGAGAAGCTATTAGCTGGGTAGGTCCAGAAAACTAAAAGATAAACGGAGGGCGGGGGGGCTAGACTAGTGTGAGTTCCCCCATGACTTGGGCCATTAATATTAAGGAATTCCTATTGACTAACTGTTCCTGCTGATATCTCGAAACGAACCCTATATAGCAAAAAATCTTAGTTATCTATTGGCATTTGCACCACAGAGTACCGCGGAGCAAAAAAGCTCTGGAGGGAGTTCTGAGCCCAGTATAGTAGACCAAAACAATGTGTAACAGGTTTTGGGCCCCATAAATAGCGACAGGGACCGTTAACTAACATTAGCAATCGTCACACTTAGTAAAAACTTGATTTATATAATACAACAACTATGGGAGACTACCCAACCAGTCAGCCCCCTTTTGGACCCTCTAGAGAAGTTTATTTGTATATGGCATAAAGACTAGTAGCTTCAGTATATCTCTACCATAAGTAACATTCTTGTAAAGCTTTTAGATTGTCCAGTAGGTGAAACAAACATTTATAATACACTAACATTGCATAACTGTATACACATAACTGAGTATTTGTGATAAGAAATGTCATCATGGGGCATAAGATAACTTCATATTGAGAAAACAGTAGCTGGCATTGTATGCATTGTCTCATCCACAGCGCTAGCTGTACTGCTCTGTGAGGAACTATAAATTTAGGTAATAAAAAGTTAAACCAGTTATATACTTTGAAACAACTTAGGTAGCTAGGCTAGAATCCCCCAAGTCAAATGTGTCCAGAAGCCCCATCAGGCAAGTTCTCAGGCCTCAGGGCGGTCATTTATATACACAAAACATCTGGGGTGTAACAGGAACATACTTGAAAAAAAAAAAAAAAAAAAGTGCAGAAATTTACCCCACACCAACCCGGTCTTCCATGTCGTTGCTTGCATTGTAATAGACGTGGGAAGTCCAGACCCCATAAAGATCACAACACCAAAAAGGCATAGCTGGCCAAGGAGTAGCTCCAATCCACAGGTATCTAGTAGCAGGCAATAAGATATGGACCCATCGGTCCACCTCTGAGCCGCCAAGCGCAGAGACATCTCCTATTTCTTTCAAGAGAAGGTGGCCTAATGACGATATCTCCATCCCAGGGTATGAGCTCTCCGTATACTCACTTCCCCAGTCACCCTCCTGTGAATCAAACTCGCCTCCAGCGGAGGGAAGCCTCCCGGTCTCCCAAGCATCTATCACATGGGTCAGCACATTACGATCTAGCAGGACCGGCACTCCACAGATTTCGGCAAGACCTCCCACACTTCCATCTCGTAGTCGCTCCATCTCAGGAAGGTCAGGCACGATACAAAAGTTCCCAGCACTCATCTGCACAGCTCCTGACTTCTCACCAACATCCACCATTCCCTCCTCATCGGCTAGAATACGTTTCCCTGATACGTGTGCTGCTTCAAGCTTTGTGAGTAAATCATCAAATCTATTTAGGATCGATTTCTCATATGCGGCAAATAGGGTCTGTAGCGTGGCGTAGCTGGTTTCCTCCATAGTCAAAGGGAAATCTGCGGCCTGCTGTTATCTCCAAAATCAGCGATGCACCAGTGTAGTCGCCTTATTCGTTCAGCCAGATGCTTTACATGAGCCCCCAGATGTTCTTAATATTCGTTCAATGTCCCATTACTGTTCCACAAAGGAAAAATTAGATAAAATTAAAGTAAATTCAGGAGCCTCCTAGGTACACGTCTTATTGCTTTGGCTGCTGGCTCCGCCCCCCCAGCTTTGAACTTTTTTTAATTTAGAATAGGGTAGGGCATTTTTTATTTTGGGGGCTTTGTTATTTTATTAGGGGGCTTAGAGTAGGTGTAATTAGTTTAAAATTGTTGTAATATTTTTCTGATGTTTGTAAATATTTTTTTATTTTTTGTACTTTAGTTAGTTTATTTCATTGTATTTATTTGTAGATATTGTATTTAATTAATTTATTGATAGTGTAGTGTTAGGTTTAATTGTAGGTAATTGTAGGTATTTTATTTAATTAATTTATTGATAGTGTAGTGTTAGGTTTAATTGTAACTTAGGTTAGGATTTATTTTACAGGTAATTTTGTAATTATTTTAACTATTTTAGCTATTAAATAGTTCTTAACTATTTAATAGCTATTGTACCTGGTTAAAATAAATACAAAGTTGCCTGTAAAATAAATATAAATCCTAAAATAGCTATAATATAATTATAATTTATATTGTAGCTATATTAGGATTTATTTTACAGGTAAGTAGCTTTAAATAGGAATAATTTATTTAATAAGAGTTAATTTATTTCGTTAGATTTAAATTATATTTAATTTAGGGGGGTGTTAGTGTTAGGGTTAGACTTAGCTTTAGGGGTTAATACATTTATTAGAATAGCGGTGAGCTCCAGTCGGCAGATTAGGCGTTAATGTTTGAAGTTAGGTGTCGGCGATGTTAGGGAGGGCAGATTAGGGGTTAATAAGTGTAGGCAGGTGGAGGCGACGTTGTGGGGGGCAGATTAGGCGTTAATAAATATAATATAGGGGTCGGCGGTGTTAGGGGCAGCAGATTAGGGGTACATAGGGATAATGTAAGTAGCGGCGGTTTACGGAGCGGCAGATTAGGGGTTAATAATAATATGCAGGGGTCAGCGATAGGGGTTAATAAGTGTAAAGTTAGGGGTGTTTAGACTCGGGGTACATGTTTAGAGTGTTAGGTGCAGGCGTAGGAAGTGTTTCCCCATAGCAAACAATGGGGCTGCTTTAGGAGCTGAACGCAGCTTTTTTGCAGGTGTTAGGTTTTTTTTCAGCTCAAACAGCCCCATTGTTTTCTATGGGGGAATCGTGCACGAGCACGTTTTTGAAGCTGGCCGCGTCCGTAAGCACCGCTGGTATCGAGAGTTGAAGTTGCGTTAAATATGCTCTACGCTCCTTTTTTGGAGCCTAACGCAGCCATTCTGTGAACTCTCAATACCAGCGGTATTTAAAAGGTGCGGCCAGAAAAAAGCATGCGTAGCTAACGCACCCCTTTGGCCGCAGAACTCTAAATCTAGGCGTTAGACTGGTTAATCGGTCAATCCGGCAGCTGATCATTCTGGGGAAACTGTGCATAGTTTCACCTTCAGGGCGCATTCACGCTGTGTCACATGGGACAAAGGAACAAGGAAGAAGATGAAAAATAAAAAAATGAAGATATCTTGGCAGTGGATTACCATTTTTTTTTTTTTTTGAATAATTTTTATTTGAGGCTCAAAATAAGGCATACATAAATATAAAACAGTGATAAATGAGAACAATGCAAATTTTGCATGCAGTAAGAGTTTCAGGTTGGCAATAGATACATCATAAAATAAATAGAAAAAAAAAAAAGGTAATATATCAACAGTCTGCCAAATAATAGATAAACCTCCTAAAAAGACACAATAGGTCACTTTTGGGCCTCAGCAGTGTAGAAGAACACAAATCACAGAAGATTATTTTTGATCAAAGGAGACCACTCTTGGGTCTCAGATGAATGGCCTCATTTTCCAATTTTGATACACAGTACATAGAAAAAACAATAAGCTGCACATATATTACATAACCCAGAACAATATTAAATATACATCGTTAGGTTTGGGGAGAGGCAATACTATTATTGACATAGCCTATATTAATAACTTTCCTACAAGTTTAATCCCTCTATAAACACTTTAAAGAGCTACATGCTAGATAGAAACCCATCAAGCCTCCTCTCTACCAACCGTTATCAGAATGGGAAGTACAAAGGGAAGGTTTAAAGGCCATATGAATATATTCAGGAGCAAGGTATTAGCCGAGTATGATAAGTATTATGTGAGTGAATCTCCTGGGGTAGGCCATTATATTAAGCAGCTTTGGTCAAACAATAGTAGGGATTTGAGCAAATAACATTATATCTAACATTAGGAGAATACTAGAGCTTGGATCTAAATAAAGAACAAAAGAAGAAACATGGCTCTCAATGCTACATGTCGTTATGTCTAACACAGAGAAACATATGTGCCTCCTGAACAGTCCAATGACAGTAACTTCGACAGCCTAACATCAGGAGAAAAATAAAAGATAAACACAAATGGCATACAGTAACATTAATTTGTGGAGCCTGTACGGATCATACAGCCGCCATGTATACATCACAGTTCTGAGGGCGTCACTGTCATTTCTGGAAAGCATTTTTCAGCCCATCCATAATGTCCCTCAAATCTTAAAGAGTCTGTAAGTATACTTAGGGGTGTATTAATGGGGTAGCCGAGTCTCTAGTGTCACAACTGGAAGGACGGGCAGCCCTAGTGTGTAACAGATTTACCCAATGCCCATTTTCCAGTGGCTTTGACCCCAGATGCGTGTACCGAGGGTGTATCGGAGAGCAGGTGCTAAGCGGCTACTCACTCCAACTCCGGCAGCTAGTAGAGTGGATTACCATTTTAACGATCTGGTAAGGGTTAGATTACAATTTGTGAGCTAAAGTCAGCGCGGGTCGTGATAAGCAAAATATACAGTTAGTCGGGTTAGCGCGTGAGCATGTTTCATTGAAGTCTATGGGAAGAATTAGTTAACACGGTCACGATATCCGAAGTCCTCAAGCATGCATTGGATTTTGCTTGCACACTAACTTTTTATCTTCAATTTGTAAAACGTGCACTAAGCAGTCTGCCTTACAAGTTTGAGTCCAATAGCACACCACTAGTAACGTGGACTTTAGTGTGTAAAAAAAAAAAAAAAAAAACACAATTAGAACTAAAATAAATATAACAACATTAATCTAAACTGGATACGCTCTGGCTTATACTACTTGAACACAGATTTTAACTTTGCATATTACCATCCTTAGAGTAACTTTCTGCACTAATTGTATGTAGCTATTAGATTTTGAAGAGCACGTCTACTATAAGTCTTTTCACATAAATGCACAATCACAAAATTAGCAACAGGTTATTTTGTTTTTCCCAACACATAAAACAAAAAGACACAAGATTTTCTAAAATACCATTTTGAAACATTGGCTAGTATTGTCATTGTTTATAAGTATTGTATTTATGCTCAAATAACTATGTATTGTGGAAAATAAAATATTTTATATTGTCTTTTTCTCACCTTATACAGGGAATTCAAAACACTAATTTATCTTTCTGTCATGATAAAATTTTAGGGTCATGATACCTTTCTTTTAAATAAGAGGGTTACATGACCCTCTAGTATCCAGGTAATCATTTGGTCCACAATGCACAAAGGGACATGAGACCCTATTTCGCACTGAGGGTGGAGCCCCTGTAATTAGTAGGCGACTGTCAAAAAAAATGTACATGGTAAACAACAGCATAGAAGTCATTATCTCCTAAATATTTGAAACACATTATTTATGGTTCTACCTTTCAAATAAGAAATACCAGCATCTAATACCTATGTTTTTTAATAAAATTGGGCCTCCATTTGGTAAGCCCTATGTTAGTAGAAGTTTAATATGTATGTGCCATTTTATTTGGGTTGGTGGTAGAAGAGGTGCTTACCCAGGTGGTCCTTCCAAGTACGGCCCAGATTGAAAAAGGGTAACCATCCTCTTCTTTGCAATGTTGTAGAACATAGTGTACTCAAACCCAACACCATCTTTATCTAAGTTCCTGGTAAAAAGACGTTTCTCTTGCCGTGGCTCCACAATGTCACCTAGGCAAGGAATGGAAGGGCCTTTGAGTGGTAGAAGGAAAGGTTCCACAGCAGAGGTGACGAGAAAAAGATGAAAAGTATGAGTATGTAAAAGAAAGTAGACAGCTAGAAGACAATACAGATAAAACAATGTTTAAGTTAGGTTGGAAATATGGACACAGATGCATAAAAATGTGAAAGGTTAAAGAAATTTGTTCCCTGCGCCTCAGAACTTCATTATGATGTTAAAGCTATTGTGCCGGCACAAAGGGATTAAACAATTCACAATTTACTTTTATCATCATTTTGCTTTGTTCTCTTGGTATTCTTTGTTAAAAGATAAACTAGGTAGGTACATATTAGGGTTGCACCGATGCCATTTTTTTAAGACCGAGTACAAGTACCGATACTTGTTTTCAAATACTCGCCGATACCAATTACTGATACTTTTTTTTTATGTCATGTGACAGTTAACCAAGCACAATACAGACTAATTATTTAAGATTCCTTCTTTATAATTATGAACTGTAACTTAAAAGACATTATGAAATAATAAAACAGTTTTATTTGTCATAAAGTTCACAGAACATGTTTATAAATAAAAATATTACAATAAAATATATTAATAATAACAACAAATATAAAATCACAACCAACCAAAAGTGCAATACAGTAAAAAATTGAAAAATAGTAAAAATAGAACAGTGCACTGTTTAATCATGGGGAACAACACTATGGGCTAAATTACATTTGACTGGTAAGTTTTACCAATGCTATGCTAAAGTCTATGGAGTTGGAAATCTGAACAAAGCATTGATAAAGTTTACCAATCAAATGTAATCTTAATCTAGTCCTATAATTGCAGGATGAGTGTTCATTGGAATTAACTTAATGTTTGCCATGAGTACTCTTCCTGCAATTATATAAGTTAACCTATGGATGTTCCTCAGAGTACAGTATGTTTTGAACATCATTGTGCAAGATGAGAACTAGCAGTAAAAAAGGCAATTTAGCAATTAGAATAATTTTTCAAAAGTTAGTGGCAAGTTCTTTTTAAGGAACAGAACAGAAGCATCTCTGCATGTTCAGCTATTAGTCTGCTTTTGCTATCAGTAAGGAGGTTTGATTCTAAGTTGAACAGTCTTTCACTTTCCACACTACTGCATGGGGCAGAAAGATATTTTTGGCCCATTTTAGCCAGAGCTAGAAATCTCAGTTTATTAACTGACCAGTACTTCAGGGGTTTGTCTGAACGAGGTACAGTGATCTCTCCTACAATAATACAGATAACAGCAATTTGTATTGGCAGAACAGTAGTAAACAATTTTTAGTTTAGGCTCCACTTCAGCTTAAAATGAAATGGAAACATGCAGTTTGAAAAAACGCCACAAGATAGCATATGGGTAGGAAGTGGAGGTATCGGTATACTCATGCAAATACTTGGTATCGGTACCGATACCAATACTAGTATCGGTATCGGTGCAACCCTAGTTCATATGCTAATTTCTAAGCCCTTCAAGGCCACCTCTTATCACAGTGCTTTTTGACAGTTTCACAGCTACAGAGTGCTAGTTCAAGAGTGCCACATAGATAACATTGTCAGAAACTTGACGCCAGAAATAATTTTAAGAAGCTAAATTTAAAAAAAAGAAAAAAAAAAAAAAAAGACCATAGATCACATACATGTCCGTAGCAACCACACAAAAAAAAAAAATTAACATTAGGTCAGATTCAGGTTCAAAGCAACCCCTTTAAGAAGCAATACACCAAAACATCAGACCTCAAGTGACAAGGAGCAGGGCTACCCTGTGTGCAGGAGGAGAAACCCTATGGCAAGAAGCACACAAATCCAAAGCAAGGTACAGATAGGGAAGATCCAAAAAGGCGTAGTCAGAATAATATAGGTCAGTCCAGGCAGCAAGTATCATACACGGGAGTCAGGCCAGGGGTCAAAACCAGGAAATCTTATATCAGGGAAAAAGGAATAGATACAGAGAAAATACAACGCTTAGTTATGCAGATAAACTGGCAAAATAACTCAGCAACAAGCCAGGGCTCAGGCCAGAATCTAAACTTAACAGGGCCCAGGAACGCCCCCATATCCAAGACAACGACATCAGATACCTAGTACCCAATAAGAAGGCAGAGAGAGGCGTGTCACAAAGATTACCCTAGCAGATGGAAAGCACCTGCGACGTCAACCCGCGTACATACGCATCCACGCATGCGCACAAACACGTAACATCAGTCGCAGTCAAGGCCGCAGAGAAACTTGCGACGGCACCCTCTGCCTTACCCACCGGCAAACAGGTAAGGAGGCATCCCTGGTACCCCTGGTCCCATGACATCAAGTCAGAAGCATATGTACAGAAACCCCTTTAATAAGCAACATCAACAAAACATGACCCATATGACACACAATACCAAGTGAGATTTGCTTTAACGTGAAAAAGAAGGCAAAATAATAGTATGACTGTATAATTTCCAAATTAATGTGGCAATATTATTCACAAAAGTCCACTTGTCAGAATGCTCTTCATAATGAATTCAAGACACTCCTTTTCTACATTAGATGTACATCATATGACAAGGAAAACATTGAAGTAAAACTTGAATTAAGAAGCTTGTAATATAGGTAAAAGTTTGTTACAACATCACATTAAATTGGGGATTATTTATACAGACTTGCAGTATTTATTTTGTATTCTCTTATGTTCAGATGCCTCTTCTTGGTGTTCTATGTTCTTAGAATAATTGAGTTTGAATGGCTGCTGCTGAAAGGAAAAGATTATTCCACTGCATTACTTCCGCTCTATGTATTTTTTTTTTGCTGCCATAATAGTATTTATATTGTTTTCCAAAGTAACACCGTTATGTAGAGAGCTCCGAATTAGTCACTATTTGTAGGAGCCTTCTAATTTGGAGCTTTGTTCCACTGTCCACTCCCCTGCTTCTGTGAATCTTATGACCATAAACCATCTCTTACACTAGGATCACATTGCTGGATTTCATCCCAGACCTCAAATTCTGCTTCTGAACTTGCATGGCCCCATTCTCTAAACCTCTCTGCTCAGGCCAGATAAAAAATAAAATCAAATAAAAACATCTTCAATTGCTTCAAAGTTCTTTGCAGGTTTATTCAAAGGCAATTTTTACCTTAAAAAGTATGACGTAAAAATTGCAGTTAAAATTTGTATTAATAGTACACATTAAAATGCCAAAATACAAAGTTAAAATCCTGTCAAAAATTACAAAATACAAAGAGTAAATATTTTACTTAGGTAAGTGAAGTTTTCCCACAGGTCTCATCTCAAACCTACAGGTCTCAATGTTTTAGCTCACCAAATGTAAGCTAGTTACATTTGTGTTTACTTATAAAAACCCAAAAAAATGCTGGATGCTCCCTGTCACATTCACTCTACTCTGTGAAATTCTTTGATCGAAAGTGTCATAATTTTTTTATAGGGGCAGTTCACTGCTTTCCACTTTGGCTTCCAAGTGTCCTTTTTTTAGAGAATTAGGCCCTCAAGCTCTGCCCCAGACCACCTTAACCCAGTTGCCCAGCCATAGGTTATTACTTCATAATTTAAGTATGAAGCTAAATTTCCAAATCATAGGCCTACAGGTTAAAAGTGTGTCCCAAATAAACCCTTTAAGAAGGTTGATATCTAAAATATGTGAGCATGGATCACACCCCTTTCAGTGTGATGTGGCCAGTAAGGGACAGACATCAATGAGTTCAAGCAATCACTGCATTGCACGTAAGTGTGTTAGGGTACTGAATTTCATGGAATGCACTCCAGCCTCTCTGAGGGCAGTGGAAAAACTAAATTTTTTAGATTTGAGGGGACAAAGTTAAAATTAAAGTTTCATGATTTAGACAGAGCATGCAATTTTAAACAGCTTTCCAATTTATTTTTGTTATGTATTTTGCTTTGCGCTGTTGATATTCTTTATTGAAATGCATACTTAGGTAGGCACAGGAGTAGCAATGAGCTACTGGGAGCTAGCTACTGATGGGTAGCTGCACATATTTGCCTCTTGTTATTGGCTCTACCGATGTGATCAGCTAGCTCCCAATATTGCACTGTTCCTTCAAAAAAGGATACCAAGAGAATAAAGCAAATTTGATAATAGAAGTAAATTGAAAAGTTGTTTAAAATTGTAGCCTCTGGCTAGAGGACTTCCGGAGGAGGAGCCCAGGTGAATGGTCATGTGAGACACCTGCTCCGGCTCACCTCTCCTGCAAGCTCACTGGCGGGAACTCTGCGCCCAAGCCCTGGGACCCTGGGCGGCTTGCATTAGCCAGAACTACCGCTACCGGAATTCCCTCTGGTGCCACTCCATTGCACTTTGCTGCACGTAGCAGCCATACAAGGACCTAATCTCTCCTACCATTCTCCAGCAGAGATTTAATTAAAATTGCCATACCTTGGCAGAAAGCTGGGAAGGAGGACAAAAATAAAGAGGACGACTCTCTGCCTGCTGTCCAGACTTAACGCCGTTACTGCCCAAACTACCTCCTTTCTAACAGTGATGCACGTATAAAGCCCTACCAGCTTTAAATGCAGAATGCCCTCACCTGCCTAAACATAAAACAAGACATGCCTAACACCGGGGACCTCAGCCACCTGGGACTTTAACCTACTCTTATCCCTTAACAATCTGTGGCAGTGGAGCTGAACCTAACAGCGTAACCCGGCACTGATCCCTGGTACAGCTTTTCCTTTTGCCCCGGCACTCTTACCTGGTTCTGAGGTGGGAGCTCCTGGCCGCCTGGAGGACCTTGGGCGAGTGCGGCACACCGGATGCACCGAGCCGCGGCGTCCCTGACGACGGGACGGTGAGAAGGCGCAGGGATCCACGGGGCGCTGCTCCCCATTGGCCCGGACGTCCCCTCCCACCGGTGCTGCGTGAGGGGCCCGGGTCACGTCCATCTGCTGCGCTGCTGGTCCTGTCTTGAATCGCGGTGATTCCTCCTGCAGTCTCTCCGGACTGGTTCTGGCGTGCAATGGTCTCTGGAACTTCCTTACCTACCTCTGCCGACTGAGTGCTCCCCCTCCCACCGGTGCTGCGTGTAGGGGGAGACCGGTCTCTCAAGGAAATCTCCACGGACATCCCTTATCTTTGGCCAGAGGCCGGTAAAGTATCAAATTGACTCATTCTTATGTCCTCTTGCTTCTGTTTGTTTCCCGAATACAACCTCTCTGCATGTCAATTATTTATTACAAGTAAACTGCCATTAATGCACTTGCTTGAACTGTTTTGGCTCTGTACCCTTTAAAGAAAGGGAAAAAGGGAAGAAAAAGGAAAGGGAGAAAAAAACCTTCCTAATTAGGCTAATACCCTAAAGCCGGCTGTTAACATCTTCTATGACAAGACTTTGGGCAAAAGTAAGGGAAGGGAATCAGAAAAGAAGGGAAGAAAACAAAGGGGAAAAAACACTGAACCGCAAATTACCAAGAATTCAACCTGGGACTTTATTATATCTGTTAAAAAAATGTGCAGAACTTAGATATATGGACATAATTTGTATGACTCCCGTCTCTCTCAGTGCTTCTTAAACATAGAAAAAGAGAGAAAAAAAAAAAAAAAGAAATCACTTTGAGAAATGCTCTAATATAACTATGCTGATACTGCACTTATAATCTTATAAGAGTATTATAATTTTGCTGTTTCTCTATTATAACATAAGGCTATAGCTCTAGATCTTTTTATAAATCCCTATGAACAACATGACTACATTACTAGATTGTCACTATATAGGATCTTAAATGTACGTTGAGCCTGAGTTCTACCCAGCAACACTGGCCTATTATTACTAATAAAGGGGCCACACCTATACCAACAAACTAGTAATTATTACCCTAGCACTATATAGGCCTATAAAAAGCTGCTTGGCCAATATTTTATTAGCCCTATACTACTACCAATTAATGATATTGGTGCATATAGAAATACACAAGTAAAATTATACTCCTTAGATAGGATCAGTACATTACTCTAAGACGATACCACACTGTCTCCATTTTTTCTGTTTATCTCACACATTATGAACACAACTCTCTAAACGCTTTCCTCTCCAAAACTGCTCATAGGCTCTGTTATCACTAAGAGAGCGAATAACTATTACCTACCTTGGCTACCCATACAGTACTACTACCCATTAGACCACTGTTTGTAAAGCAAAACTTCAAATCTTACCATAGAAATGCTACTGTTTAAAAAACATTTGTTATAATGTCTCTCATATTACTTGTGGGCTAAATGAAAATCCCTGGTCTTTTCACCTGTATCTTTCTGTAGTTAAAATTATAAAACTTAAACACACAGAAAACCTGACTATTTCTATAAGAAATCTATAACCAGAGTACTTGTTAAAATAATCTAGTGCTGACATCTAGAATCAACTTATATAGAGAGTGACCAACCTATACTGCTATTCCTTAGCAGATTAGAAACCCCCTATCTTCTGAAGAAGAGAGGAACTGAGCATCTGCCTAAAATCCCCTTACTCCCATATCAAAGAATTATGTAATTGTCTGCTTTGGCTATAACACTAGGGACAAAGCACATTGTAGAATCCTATTAATTGTAACCCTCACTAATCACACAAAATTGCTATTCTGCCACAATCATAAACACCCCAACGTCACCTGCACTAACACCCTATCACTTACTTCGGTAATTAGACTAAATTGATTCTTTACAGAACTTCACATTAGCCACCTTAAACTAGCTTAAATACACGACACCTCACTTCTTCACTTACTACCCTTGATCACAAATATTGTTTCTTGAAACACAACTTACTCCCACTATTCCTCACCTCACTGTGCCCTCACATTCTGTCACTTCTCCGGATCAATCTCATATAAGAACACACCTTCACTCAATCCCCTTGGCTCCCCCCCTCCACTCTTTTGGAAGGGCCCTTCACCAACACCCTCCCCCGTCACTATCACAATTAGACACGTGGCTTATGGATAAATTTGTATCTATTGCATCTAAGACACCCTCTCCAAATATGGCAGCTAGACAAAGGGACAGGAAACCTAAAAATACTCAGGACTCTACCACTGAAGCACAATCAACCTTAGCCCATACAATAGCGATGCCGGAACTCTCTACCCCACAGAGTCTGGTTGCAAGCATTACAGAAGCACTTACACCCAAATTTGATGTTCTTAGGGCAGAGATTAGGCAGGACATTTCCTCACTCACCCAAGAGATTAGACAATTCTCCAGCAGGCTGCAAGAAATGGAGCAGCGAGTATCAGATCTAGAAGACCTAACATTAGGGCATAGCTCTAAATTAGAAAGTTTGAACAATAATACTCAAAAAATTTATGATAGGCTGGAGGATCTGGAAAACCGCTCCAGAAGAAATAACATTCGGATAATTGGTCTTCCAGAAGACAAACAATTTGACGATTTATGTTGCTTTATTTCAGACACACTCACAAAGGCCCTTAAAATTCCTCCAACCTATCATTCAATTCTGGTGGAGAGAGCCCATAGGTTAGGCACCCCCCGTTCAGATAACAAAAACGGCAATCGCCCTAGACCGGTTAATGCAAGACTACTTAACTTTCAGGACAAAAATATGATATTACAATATTTCCGGAAAAACCAGCCCATATACATAGAAAATGCTAAAATTTTAATTTTCCAAGATTTCTCTGCATATACAGCTTCCAAGAGAAGAGAGTTGGCCCCAATCTGTACCAAATTCATACAGGATGGTCACCATGCCACTATAATTTATCCCTCCAAACTCAGACTTATAGTTAATAATACAACACATATATTTGAAGATGCCCAGTTGGCTGAAAATTTTTTCAAAACTATGAACCCACAACCTCACTAAAAAATGACTTCGCTACACATTGAGAAATTAGGCCTTGTGATTAGGGAACCCCCTTGGGATAGGGTGGTCTTTGTCTACTGTATGTATGTGCTCCTTTTTTTTTTTTTTTTTCCTCTTCTTCCCTCTATCTCGACCTCTCCCCCCCCTCTCCACAATCTAGATGACACAAGGGATTAATAAATTAAAAATAGTATCATGGAATGTGGGAGGCATCTCAACTCCCATTAAACGAAAGGCGATACTTACACATCTGCGGAAGGCTCAAACCGATATCGGTCTCTTACAAGAAACCCACCTAAATTCAGAAGAATCTCTAAAACTAAAGGCGCAATGGGTCAAAGAGGTCCTTGCAGCACCGAGTGTTGGAAAAAAGAAAGGTGTGGCTATACTGATTGGAAAGAAAGCCAAAGTAGAGATATTGCACTCTGAGGCTGATCCCGGGGGGAGATACATTCTGGTAAAGCTGAGGAACGCACAGATAACTTATACAATATGTAACATATATGGACCAAATACCTCCGACCCAGAGTTCTGGAATCTAATCCAGTCAAAACTCCTATTAACCACTGAAGGACATTTGATCCTAGGAGGTGACTTCAATATGGCACCACATTGTCCCCTAGACAGACTTAGAAACAATGTCAAACAGTTAAAACAAAAAAAGATAATCTAGACTCCAAAATATTCAATAAAATTAAGCACAACTTAGCATTACGTGACATCTGGAGAGTCCAGAACCCTGGCGCCCAAGACTACACCTGCCTTTCAAAAGCTCACAAAACCCTCTCCAGGATTGATTTATTCCTAATTGATGAACGTATTGAAATAACAAAAGTAAAAGCAGGATTAATGCCAATCCTTCTATCTGACCACGGACCCATTACTCTTGAACTTTACTTTGATCAATTTAATACGAATACCTCACGATTTTTTTTTCCTTATCATCTAACTACAGACCTAAAATTTAAAAAATGGTTGAGGGATAAATTTGCCGAATATGTTAATTTTAACAAAGAATATATACAGCGCCCCGATATATTCTGGGAGACTGCGAAAGCAGTTCTCAGAGGAGAAATTATCGCCTACTCTGCCATCCTATCCAAAAAGGTAAAGTTAAGAGAGAGGGAGATGAATAATTCCCTGATCAATTCATATAACTGTTTTCTACTTGAAAAAACTCCTTTAAACTGGGCGAAATATATTCGTGCCAAAAGCATTAGAGACACTTTTGCAATGACCCAAGAAACCCACAGAGAACTTAGGTTTCAAGCTAAACTTTATAGATTTGGTAATAAATCCGGAAAAATGCTAGCCAAATTAGTTAAAAATGAAGGAAAAAAACCACTGATAGAAAAACTAACTCATAATGGAAAACAGGTAACGAACCCAGAAGATATAGCGGGTATATTTATAGAATACTTTCGTGACATATATACATGCAGAGGCTATGATGCTGTGAAAGCATCAGAATTCTGGAGTAAAATCACCTATCCTTCAGCCTCGGACGAAGAGACATCCAGTCTTAACTCTCCCATTCTAATAGAAGAGATAGAGGAAGTAATCTCTAATCTTTCCCTTAATAAGGCAGCAGGTCCGGATGGACTCCCAAATGAATTTTTCAAAATTCTATCAGCTCAAATAACACCTTACCTGAGCAATCTCTTTAACGAGATGTACATTAACGGCAAATCGGCCTCACCTTCCTTCTCCTCCTCATTTACGACCCTGATTCTAAAAGGAGGGAAAGATCCATCTCAAAAAGAGTCATATAGACCCATTGCCCTCCTAAATTCTGATTACAAAATCATGACATCTATCTTATAGGCCTGTCAAAAATAATCGTTTTGACGATGCATCGCGATGCGGCATGAAACGATTCTGCATCGATGCGCTGAGACGCGATAATCGATTAACGTTACCCACGTGACCAGCCTCCAGGAAACGTAAAAGAAAGTGCGCGAAAGTGCGCGGTACATCGTTTTGACGTCACTGACGTCACGTCACCCAATAAAGCAACATGGGCGCTCATGGGCGGTCTCTTGAAGTGCCGAAGTTACGCAGGAGGAGACCTATGGTGAGAATTAGACTAACTAACTGTTTGTTTAGTTAATAGTTACCAAAACGTTGTACATTTTGCCAATGCCATGCCATAATTGCCATTGCCATGCTTGCCTATTGCCTCAACTGCCTACTACTTGCCAATAGGTAAACTAATTATTAACTTACTTAAAGAGCAAATCAATAAGGGGTACACAATCACATTTATTACACAATAAGGGGTAACAATTAAATACTTGCCTTATTTACTTAACGTAGTATGCTGAGCTGACTGAGGCTCAGGCTGCTGCATAATTAATTGCTGCATTATTGAATAATATTGCATATATAAAAAATGTATTATAAATAAATATAGTATACTATTATTGTCTAATAATGTCTCTATTAGTCTAATCTGTATCTATTATCTACATGTTTTTCACATGGATGGATGGCCTGGTCTGAAGTTCTAATATTTTAATAATATATTAATTCAAGAAAGTGCATGCAATTTTAAACAACTTTCCCTATTATATAATTTGCTTATCCTTTGTTGAAATGCATAGCCTCCTCCTTGTGCACAAAGTATTATATACTTAGTAAGTAATGTGTGTGCTGTGCGCAATGCATTGCTAATATGTCATCAACAAACGATATCTGAGAAGTATGAAGCAAATTAAATAATAGAAGAGTTAGTTATGATGTTTATTTAAAATTGTATTCTCTATCTGAATCATGAAAGTAAATGTTTGGGTTTTTGCACCTTTAAGTGTGTAATATATTACAGTAACTGTGTCAGTGAGTGAGTGATGTCCCCTGCAATTATCACAATGCAATTTGTTTTAAAATTTATGTTCGCAAAATGTATGGCATTGGCAAAGTAGTTGAAGTTACTAGTACTTGTTGATTTTACATTTGCGGCTTGACATTTTGACAACTGGAACTTAGTGTATTTTCTTTTTTTTTTAACACTGACAGAGTTTGACGTTGACAACAACATCATCCGTCACATATGTACATGTCATGCTAAAATGACAGAGGGAGACAAAAAAGATAGAGAGATAAAAAAATGCACCTAGCATTTTAAAAGCAAGCATCTGGGCACATTTTGGATTTTATGAACATACTGGAAAGCACGAATTGGACAAGACACACGCGGTTTGTAAAGCCTGTCACACAAAAATTAAATACCTAGGGAATACTACTAACTTGAGAAATCACGTTAGACGTTTTCACTCTGAGATGCTAACCCCTGCCGCTGTCGCCAGTGCCACTGCCAAGGAAATAACAAGACTAGCTGAAGCTCATCAGCCAAGAATTGATGCAATGCTGTCAACTTTGCCACCCAACTCTGAAAAAGGGAAGAGAATAACCAAAGCTGTGGCAACTTTCATAGCGAAGGACCTACGGCCTTACTCTGTTGTGGAAAACCTTGGGTTTCGCAACCTGTTGAAGACACTAGAGCCACGTTATAAGATCCCGTCACGCAATCACTTAACAGAAAACGTTATACCTGCACTCTACCAAGAAACAAAAGCTCAGGTAATTGCATCAATGAGCCAAGCCAGTCGAGTCGCACTAACGTGTGATTCATGGACTTCAGTCACGACGGAGTCTTATGTAACAGTAACTGCACATTACATTAGCAAGGACTGGAAGATCTTGTCGCATGTGCTGCAAACGAGAGCAGTTTATGAGTCTCACACGGGTTCTCATCTGGCGGAGCTACTGTCTCGTGTCGTGGAAGAATGGCAGCTGTCCGATAAATCTGTAGTGCTTGTGACCGACAATGCTTCGAACATGATTGTTGCTGCTCAAGTTGGAAAATTCCCTCATGTAAAATGCTTCGCCCATACACTGAATCTCGCATCCCAGCGGGCGCTGAAAGTGGCCACGCTCTCCAGGCTTTTAGGCAGAGTGCGACGAATATCAACATTTTTTCACCGCAGCACTACAGCAAACCACTGTCTGAAAGAAAAACAGAAATGTCTTGGCCTGAAGAATCATAAGCTAATAACTGATGTGACAACAAGGTGGAACAGCTCATATGACATGGTCGAGAGGTTCCTAGAACAGCAACCTGCAATCTGTGCCACATTGTTGTCTCCAGAAGTCAGAAAAAGTGAGTCAGATCTCTGCACTCTCAACGAAAGAGATGTGTCAAATGCAGAGGATGCTGTGAGTGCATTAAAGCCAATGAAAGATGCAACCACACTGATGTCAGAAGAGCGCAATCCAACTGTTTCTCTCATTGCCCCTCTAAATGCACAACTGCTCCAGAACATGACAGACACCATGGGAGACACACCCATGATCCATGAGATCAAGAATGCCATCAAAACAGATCTCCTGAAGAGGTACAGCAGTGAGGCAGAGAAGAAGATACTTTATACAGCCTCTGCCCTGGATCCTCGTTTTAAGGGACTGCCTTTTATTCTCACAGAGGAGGAGAGATTGGAGATATACAGAGGAGTGACTGAGGAGGCTGCATCCTTGGAGGTAATTTTAATTGCATCATGTTTCTTGAATAGATGTGAGCTGTTGTATGCATTTATTTATGCATTACTGTCTCTCTGAGCACACACATAGCATTAGCTGGCTGGCTGCTCGAGGTAATAATGAATGCTATTTTTTCTATTCTTTTGTTCAAACACAGATTGAGTGTACTAGTACAGTTACATCTAGGAGGACAAACGTGGATGAAGTGCCACTGCCTGAGGGAAAAGAAACTCTGGAAGAAGAATCAGCCATCGAGGAGGATAACCCTTCTCCTCCCAAAAGAAAGTCCACATCGCTTCTCATGACTTTGCTGGGACAGTCTTTCACTGACACTGAAGGTACAATAGAACCCAAGACCCCCTATGCCAAGGCTGAAGAGGAAATAGAGAAATATTGTAAAGCCCCATCTCTGCCTCTCACTGAAGACCCTTTGAAATGGTGGCATGTACATGAGGTCATATTTCCCCTCCTCTCTCATTTGTCAAAGCGATACTTGTGTATCCCAGGTACAAGCGTGTCTGCAGAGCGGGTTTTCTCCACTGCAGGAGATGTGGTAACGGCTAAAAGAAGCACCCTCAAACCAGAGCATGTGGATCAACTAGTGTTCTTACAGAAAAACCTACATATTCCATAATTCTGAGTAGTGATTCAGGTTTATAATATTAATATTTAATGTTTTTTGGCACATCCAGAAGAAAGTGCTGTGTGCCCCACTGCCCAGTGCAGACTACTGTTAAGTTATTTTATATTTGTTACTGTTATATAGCTTATAGCTTTTTGAAAAATGAAGCTTAAAACCTTGAGTAAATCTTTGTTGGATCACAAAATATACTAGTACACTACACGACACGACCGACCACGTCACTCTGTCACAGTCACACACACACACACACAATACAAAAGAAACAACACACAACTGCACACACCTCATGTGTGCGTGTCAGTCAGTGTCACCCTTCACCATGATTCACTCTTTTTATGATGTGTGTTTTTTTTGGTATTGTTTGACTGTGACTGTGTGTGTGTTGTGTAACAATATATTTGTGATCCCATAAAGATATTGATAATCAAAGTTAGTAAATCTAGTAGTTCAATGCTACTTCTTGTATAATGTCTATTACTACTTCTAGTGTTACTGTGATGTTTGCCAATCAGGAAGTGCTCTGTTTTGTAGATGTTGTGCTATTGTTACAGCACACCCCTGTATTGTTTGCAATGCAGTGAGTGCATAGTGCACACTGCATAAGGGATTATTAATATTATTCATTCACACTAAAAAATTGTCTATTTTAAATAGACCCTTTAAGAAAGATATCATATGTTTTTGTTTATGATCCCAATCCCAAATGCCATCCCACCCACTCCCAGGCAGATCTGTAGGGGTTAACCGAATATAACCAACCAGTTAACAATAACAATGTGTGTACTGCAGTGTCTAACTGTCTCTTTATGAGTGTGTGAGTGTGTCTGTGAGTGAGTGAGTGCCAGTTTGAAAAGTTTGTATGTATCTCATTCTCTATGAGTGTGTGTGAGATGAGTGTATTAACTGCCTTTGAATTTTTTTGTTTGTATGTGATTGTGTGTCTGTCCCAGTGTCACTGTCTAAGTGTCTATGAGTGTGAGTGTGACTGTGGCTGACTGTGGTGCCATTGAATGTTTTTGTTTGTGTGTGTGTCCCACTGTGTCTCTAGTGTCTGAGTGTCTAGTGAGTGTGACTGTCTAACTGTCTATGAGTGCACTATGCAGAGAGTGAGACTGAAGCCAAACCCCACTATAGGGGAAGGAAAAGCCTTGAGTAAACCTTGAGTAAATCTTTATTGGATCACAAATATACTGTACACTACAGACAGTACAGCACACACACAGTGCCACACACAACAGCACAATACAAAAATAAAGCACACACACCTCAGGTGAGTGGCGTGCCACCCTTTCTTCACCATGATTTACTCCTTGATGTCTGTGTCCTTTTTTATGTATTGTTTGTTTGTGTGTGACTGCTGTGTACTGTTCAGTGACAGACTCAGTCACTATTCAGTTGTGTGTAGTACTGCTTTAACAGTAACTAATAACTAACTAATTATATTTGTGATCCCATAAAGATAATATAATCATCAAGAAGAAACTGTAGTTATAGTAGTTCAGTTCAATGCTACTTGTTTTAAATGTCTCTCTCTCTAGTACTATTGTAAGTCTGTAACTGTGTAAACTAATTGTATATGTCACAATCACATGTGTGTTGTGTGCACACTCTGTGCTGTGTGTTGTGTTCCAGATTCTTCACGTGATGTTTGTTTGCCACAAATTGACAGTCATGAAGGCACAGTGGACTGCACCTGTAATTTTGTACCTATAAGGGATTTATGTTTTGTTTTCTGAGGACAATTTTCACACAAATAAGGTATTATGGTGGTAACTTAAGCTTAACCTATCTATTTGGGTTTTAATTTAATGTCTATTATATTATTATTACTAAGTAAGTAAAGAAATTAAATTAAAACCAACATAGATAGGTTAGACATTTATTTGTTGTTCATGTTTCTTTACAAGTGTATAGTGTACTACTTACTAATATATAATATATACATTTAAATATTTTCTTTTACTGAAGAAGTACACTGTGAGCACTGCACTTTTTACACTACGTACTCTGTAACTACAGTTTGATGCCATAATATTGTTTCCAAACCAATACAACAATTGCCATTTAGTATTTACTGTTCTATAAACTGTTGTTGTCTGCTGTGTTCAGACTTTGCCACAGGAAGAGTGTCCTTTTTTGAGCTAATAAAATAAAAAAAGAGTTTATTTCAATACTTTGACTTCTTGAATTTTTTTTTCTGAAAAATTTAAAAATTGGGCAGAAATAGTGCAGTAATCGTGATGCATCGCGATGCATCGTAGAATCGAATCTTATCGAATTGTTACGATGATAATCGTAATCGAATCGAATCGTGAGACAGGTGAAGATGCGCAGCTCTACTATCTTAGCAAACAGACTACAGAATATCTTAACAAAAATAATCCACCCGGATCAAGCTGGCTTTCTTAATAACCGAAACTCTGCTGCAAAAATTAGAGAACTTCTTGTCACTTTAGACTATACTCAGAACCCTCCCTCTTCTGAGGTGGAGAGAGAGGGCACCCCTGATTTAGCTATCCTGTCAATCGACGCAGAAAAGGCGTTTGACTCGGTTATTTTTAACCATATAATAACATCTTTATCAAAATTTGGGATTACAGGAAATTTCTCTAATTTCCTAGAAAATCTACATAAACAATCCCATACGAGATTAATAATAAATAATATTAATTCTCCTCCTATTATAATAGGTAGGGGGACGCGCCAGGGATGCCCTCTCTCTCCGCTTCTCTTCGATATAGCCATTGAACCCCTGGCCATTATGATAAGAGCATCTTTAGAAGGCATAAAAATTCGGAACTATGAAATAAAAATGGGACTATATGCAGATGATCTTTTAATCTATCTCTCCAATACAAAGCTTAATATACCAAAACTTCTCCAATTAACCGATCACTTCGGTCTATTTTCAGGGTACAAAGTAAATAAAACAAAGTCTGAGATTCTCTGGCTGAGGAGAAATAATAGTTCCATTCTAAACACTCCATTTAGGGTGGTTCATGAATCCTTTAAATATCTCGGGATCCACATACCAATTGATTTAAAAGACTTATATAAACTTAATATTACGCCCATATTAACTACCTTTAAGGAGAAATTAAAAAATTGGCAACATCTGCCTCTATCCATATCTGGCCGATCAGAGTTATTCAAAATGATTCTTCTTCCTAAAATTCTCTACATTCTGCAGAACGTCCCGCTAATCTTATCAGAGAAAGACATTCGCTTCTTTAATACCATGCTTAGACAATTTTTATGGCAAGGGAGAAGATCTAAGATATCCCTTGCCAAACTTACTGCACCAAGGGATCTTGGAGGCTTAGCATCACCCAATATCAGATTCTATAACCTTAGCTTCCTAGCACGAATAACTACGGACTGGATCTTTACTAAGAATTATATCCTTAACAATGAGTTAGAAAGGAATGTCTGCGAACCATACCTTCCATCAACCATGATTCACTGCCAACCAAAGAAGCTCCCAGCAGAGATCAAGAAACTTAAAACCATATATAACCCAATCAAGGCTTGGTGGAAAACAACCAAAGCCTTCGCAATAAACACCACGGTTTCGAATTATTTTCCTTTGACAGGGAATCCACAGTTCCAAGCAGGTATAAATTCAGCAGTCTTTAATCGATGGCACAATAACGGCCTTGTCAGGATATCCCAATTAATTGACAGTGATAGAAAATATACTAAAACCTTTGAAGAATTGAAGAATGAATTTAATCTTCTTAATAGAGATTTTTTTGCATATCTGCAAATAAGACATTATATTGCCGAATTAACCAAAGAGGCGGGCTGGTCTTGGGTGCTAGGTAAACTGGAAAGCTGGTTAACTTTAGTTAAAAACGGACACACATCTATTACCCCGTGCTATCGCATACTCAGCGCTAATCAGGGTGCTTCCACTCTGGATAAGATGGCAGTGGTATGGTCCTCCCTAATACCCCAGAGTAACATAGAACCAAAAACTCTTCAGTTATCAATTAACAAAGTATCATCCACCACCCTGTCAGCCACCTGGCGAGAGGCACATCTTAAGCTCCTTCACGGGGCCTATTTCACCCCGGAGAAAGGCCTCAGAGTGCACAATCAACAATTTAATAAATGTCCAAAATGCTCTTATCTTGCGGCAGATCTGGTACATATGTTTTTGAAATGTCCTAAAATTAGACGGTTCTGGAACAAGTTAGAATACTGGCTTAGAACTGTCTTGAAAATCGAGACAATTACTTTATCACTATACCGAATCATATTATGTTTGAATACAGAAAATAGTTACCAGAGGAACGAAAAGTTACTAAATCTCTCTATCTTTGCATCTAGATATTTAATCTGTAAAAAATGGAAAATGAAAACACTGCCGACTATTACCGAAGTTAAGAACTACTTAAAAAAACAATGCGTACTAGAACAGAAAGACACAAACATTGACAAGGAATCAGATATAAAACATTTCTTTAATAAATGGGCAGCCTTTATTAAAACATTTCATGAAAGGGAAATTGATTACTTGATTTTCCCATTTAAAAACTCAGAAATAGTCCTCCTTGGCATTTGGTAGCTGGAGAGGGGGGGTAGAGAGTAATTGATATTTTCTCCCTTCTTCTGGGGTTTTCTTTTTTTTTTTTTTTCTATTTAGTTTGTTCTTGTTATGTAAATATAGATGACGTCATGGAGGTCATGACGACTGAGAGTATTGGTTTAAAGTTTCAAAAAAAAAGGAAAAAAACCAGCAGAGTATATAACTCATTTATCTGAAATACGGATAATTTTGTCAATTATTTTTTTTTTTTTAGGTCTGACTTCATGTTATCTTTATCTTTCTGTATAAGCCCTGCGTGGCGCAAGACATGGTTTTTTATTTTTTGCCTTTTCTCTGTATACATTGCTGGATATAAATAAAAGTTTAAAAAAAAAAAAAATTGTAGCCTCTGTGTGAATCTTGAAAGAAAAATTAGGTTTCATGTCTTTATAATTAGAGGAAAAAACAGGCAAATACTCACAGTGCATTGAAATGCATTTTAACTTTACATAAACATTTAAAGGGGATTTCATTTTAAGTTTACTAACCATTTAAGTTATATAAATACAAAAAAAAAAAAAAAAAAAAAAAAAAAAAAAAAAAGCAGTCTGCCAGGAACAAACAGCTTGTTCTATGGCCCGGTTACCACCTGGGAGTAGCTTTTTTTTGCCCAAATGTGCTTTTCACAGAGGAAAACTTTCCAGAAGTATATCAATGTCTGATCCCGTCTAGCAAGGTCAGTCAAGCCCCAAAATACCAGGCGATTCTCCACTGAGCAAGGAAAACGGCAACCCCAGATGATAGTTTCCGTCTCCTTTGGGCCTCGTCAGTGAGGTGCAGCCATATTCCTCTAAGCACATTGCGCAAGGAGTCAATTTTCTTTTACCATCACCCTGGGGAGGTCTCCCTAAGGATGATGGGGGAAACCAGACATGGACTCCTTGCCCAGTTAATTTCTAACAATCTTTAAAGCAGGTCACATTTTCCTATTGTTGAACGTAAGAAAATGAAACCTTTGTTTGAAACAATGATTAATTAGAATGTTCTGCAAACATTCAAAAATTGTTTAAAAAGGACAAATGTGGACAAAATGTGATGTTTTAAATAAATGTACCAACATTTCACCCATGCCCTATGTATGCAGTAAAGTAGTAGATACATAAAAGGCTTCCTACGACCAAGTACTGGGTAGAAACCCATAGGTCGAAGAACCATGCTATAAAGATTAACATAATAGGTCTTATCTCACTGTCACTTATTCTATTTCACCAATCTGTTATACTAAATTCCTTTACTCTAGTATTGCTTAAACGCTATTCCATGAATTCATGACTTAACGTTCTATAAACCTCCCATCTGTGTCTGCTATATAACAATTATTGTGCTTCTGTCTGTGAAACATGAGCCCTTGCTGGGTTCTTCTTGGATAAATCTGACATCTACCTACTCTCTTCTCCCATATCTCTTCCTATCCAACATCAAGAGGAGTTGGTACCTACCTTCCATGTGATGTACAGTGGTGTTGAAAGAAGGAATCCGCCTCCAGCTGCCATCCTTACTCAGTTCCAAAAATCTATTATATAAATTCACCATGTTCTGGCTCCATGTATCATTTGGGAAACCAAAATCTCGCAATGTCCCAGAAGAATATGGATGGCTGACCTGGAAGAACAGATTATGTTAAGTGCACAAGCTCTTGGAATCTCAAGCAATCACAGTAATATATTTTGACATACCTGTAGTATCCTCAAGATAGCCTAATACATATGTCAGACATTCTAGCAATCTCTTACTGCAGGGCTCAACATATACAGTGCACAAGGAAGCTTGCCATTCCCATTGGTAAAAGGCCTTTAGTATGGTCAAGGAAAGGAGTGGCAGCATAGCCTCTCTTTACCCTTTGAGGTGAGCACCTGCAAAGCTGCCTGATACTTCTGCTAGCTTTAACATGTTAACTTCCTTCCTTTCTTCCCCTAAATGTCTTCATGCATGGCAGCATACCACATGCAATTCACAGGAAGGGGAACAAAGGGGTTACTTCACTGCTCCATGTGTTCAGTACAATCAAGGGGTGAAATGAGTGCTGCAACTGTGTAATGCAGGATGATGTAATCTCTCAAATTATTCTGTCCTGCGTCTGTCTGGGGGGAAAAAGCCAATTAAGGGGCCTAGGAGTACAATTTTAGAAGCCAAATTCTGTTCCAGATCATGTCTTATTTGGTAGTTCTTCTTTGTTCAAGTTTGAAGTTTATGTACTTCTTGACATATGTTTAAAAAAAACACACACAATATTCAGGATAAGAACTAACTAGATATCTATAGTGATATGAGTATCTTACTTTTTCTTCAGCAATTAATTATTTTGCCCCTTTTTCTGAAATTTAAAGGGACAATAAAGATGTATTTCTCTTTAATAAGTACTATGTGCAATACAAATAGTATACATCACAAAAGCACATTTCTAGCTGTGATATGCAAATTCTACATGGTTACAGGTCCTTAACTGGCCTTAGCAGGGCAGAATATAAGTTTTTAAACTTATATTTTGATAACAAAATGACAATTACATATTTTTTTTAATATTTTATATGCAGACATTCTGCAATGTAGTATTGTAGTATTAAAGTAGTGATTTTATATATATATATATATATATATATATATAATTTTCCTCTTCTATTGATGTCAGAAACTATTGAGTCTATAATTTACTCTTGGGTTTTTCATCCTAAATATTAAATAGTTTTGTTTTGTTTTTTATTTCACTATCTTGTACAATCCTCCAAGTGTTAAATACCACTACTCATCTGATCACTGTATACAGTCTTGTGTTCCCATTATCAGAAAAAAAAAAGGATGGTGAGATTTGTACTCACTGAGAAACATTGTGGCATGGAAATGGAAGTTTGTTTCAGACTATTTTGATGGCAGAGGGTAGACCCAACCCGCAGTAGCCTAGCACAACTCTGCAACATGGTGGTTTCCGGATAATAAACTCCACAAAGTACTCTACTGTAAAGAAATGGTTATAAAGGTTATAGTACACACAAAGACTAGATACACTAATAAGTGTGCTAAGCAGTTGCTGGATTTATGACTCAGCATTCTATGCAGCATGTGGCAAGTACATATGGCATACAAAACTACAGACTTGTGAATGTAAAGCAGGTGAGAGGTACACACTGATCACAGATAGCATATTGGGTGAGAGGTACAGACTCACATAATCTGTACTTTAAAACCCAGGCAGCTACAGTAACAGTAGAGCATACCATATAAAGATTATTATTAAATTATTCATGATCCATCTATATATATATATATATAAAAGTGTAAAATCTGAGTTTAGCTTTCTAAATTATTTTCTCGGCCATATCGCATTATTTTACTTCAAACATTGGTGTTGGGGTTTAGATGTGGGCTACCAACAATGCTGCGGTGTTTGTGTCTCCGGGAACAAAAAGGGGAGCCATATTTTGGGGTGTAAAGTAAACAGTTACAAATGTATAAAAACCTGTAGGCTGAGGGTTTGATACAATGTATCCATGTAGGTGAGCAGAGCTGGCTGGGAAAAGTCTATGGGGAGAAGAGGGACTTTACACCCCAAAATATGACTCCACTTTTTGTTCCTGTAGACACAAACACTGCAGCATTGTTGGTAGCCCTCATCTGAACCCCCACACCAATTGTTAAAGTGAGAAAATAATTTAGAACGCTAAACTCAGATTTTACACACACACACACACATATATATATATATAGTGTAAGCCCATTTACAGTATATAATAAAACAGAATTTCCAGCACTATAATTGGTCTAATTTCTTAATTTGTTTCATATAAACTACCCTTTATTTTTGTCTACCCGCTGCTCATGTGCATGATTTGCCACATAACAGTGATATTTATCTAAAATTTCGCATTTTTCACCTCTTTTTCCTTTGTTATCTTCATACATTACTTTATAAAACCCCTCTCTCTTCGATCGCCTCTCGGTTTTCTTACCTAGATCATTATTTTACCCCAGCTTTATTATTCTCCTTCCCATATGTTCTCTTTGATCGCGCTAGTCACTGCCAACTTTGCCATGTTATGCTTATATTTAGTTATCAATCATTGTCACTGTATATCCTTTACGTATCACTTTTATCTTTAAGCCTCATTCTTCTCACCAATTCTTGATCTTTCTCTGGCTCCTCACTGTTGTGCTTCCTGTCCGCTCTCTTTGCTCTTCACATCATATTCATCCTCTCACATCTCTCTCTGAACGGTGTTGCAATCACCTTCACCAAGGTAAACACAGTGACAGGTCTCTTCTTGACGTCACCTCATTCAAAGCTTTGCGTCTCCCGGCAGAACGTCATCACGTATACGTAACGCCTCCTAATCAGATCTCATCACATGCATTGCTTTCGTTGTCTTGGTTCAAGGTTGGTTGGACAACCTATTACCCTGGCTTCTAGGGTCTGGGTGGTGGCACTCGGGAAGCAACATTTTAACTACTGTACATATTTTTAACCATCGAGAGATGTGAAGTAATAGTTTGAATAACTAACCATTCGACTTTACAACACAGATAGAGGTCCCATTTGTATAGTCTTAGCTTAGGAAAAATAAGTCTCGCAAAACGCTCGGGGCTGGTATAACATTTGCAGTTCGCAGTTTTGTAATATTGTTAATTATTAATAATATTAATAATTATGAAAAGTTTTGGCTATTAGGCTGTTAACCTGCCTCTCACAATGTTATAAAACGTGTTAATTAAAGGGACGTTTTCAGAAGACGACCCCCCCCCAGCAATTTAGAAATGCATTGCAATACAACTGCATACTACATAAATATTTAAATCTGTCATTGTGGAATTACAATTTGCCTTGGTTTGAAGTCCAATGAAAAGCCTCCTAATAAGTATTTGTTGTGACCAGTGCAAGTTACTTATAAACATATGGCAATACCTCCCAACATTTGTGGCTGAGAATGAGGGACACAGGAGGTTATTAGAAGCTGTCGTATTGGAAGGAACTTGGAAGTGATCATGGGTTGTTAGGCGGGATTGTGAGTATTTCTGGGTGTGTCAGGGCAGTTTGTTGGCGTTTCATGGGTGGGGCTAAGGGAAATTCTGTAAAGAGGGACATAAGGTTGTCTCAGACTCAGAGGGACAGAGCTCAGAATCAAGGACTGTCCCTCTCAAATAGGAACAGTTGGGAGGTTTGATATGGGAGTTACATTTTAGGTTTAATGTCACTGTAAACATCATTTTCAGAGAAAATACACCTGTTACAGAAATGTAAAATTTTTGGTATTGTTGGATTTCTTATTAAAATTAGGTGTTTTCCCTTTAAAAGAGAACTACCATTCAAAAATAGGAACATTTGTGAGTCATGAGGTTGCCACATTCACGAGATCATCAAGGTTAACTACACTACATCGCTGTTTATCACAGGTTTGCTGTGTGACATACTTTTGAAATTAATATGACACGCTATATAAATGGACTTCAATTAGAAATAAATAATCCATTGGACCAGCAGTGGAGATATTACTTAATGGCAATACTTTATTTATGAAGCAGCACTGCCCATGGATACAGTTCATTTAAATAAAACAATAATATGCAAACAATTCCGATCTGCAGCAGCTTGAAGCAGTGCTCCAAGACCAGTTCACAGAGGTAGAAAAGTGGATCTCAAAAAACAAACTCTTCCTAAACACTGACAAAACTGTCACAATGATCTTTGGAACGAGACCTAAATTACACAAATTACAAAATTCCCATCTTCGCATCAAAACAAAATCCAATTGTACGCTGACCGCAGTCCACTCTTTCAAATACTTGGGTATGTTGTTAGACCCTAATCTATCTTTTGGCCTCCACATAGAAAAACTTGCATCTAAACTTTATCCAAAACTAGGTGCCCTGTACAGAAACAAATCTTGCCTCAGCCCTACAGTAAAAGAAAAGATTGTACAGCAAATGCTGATGCCTATCTTGGATTATGGGGACATAGTATATGCACCTGCACCGCAAACTCACCTTAATAAACTTAATACATTATATAACTCGTTCTGCCGCTTTGTGCTACAATGTAACTACAGTACCCACCATTGTGACATGCTAAAAGAACTAAACTGGCTGACGCTGGAATCCAGACGCACCCTCCATCTTTCCTGCCTTGTGTTTAAGAGCCTTTCTGGAAAGCTCCCACCCTACCTGAGCAGAATGCTCTCCCCAGCTATTCCCACCTCCTATAACCTCCGATCCAGTACATTATTTAGCTTGCCTCAATACAATAAGAAAGCAGCTCGATCCACCTTTTCCTACAGAGCGCCACAGTTATGGAATGACCTCCCGCACACTTTCAAATCTTCCCCAAGCCTAATATCCTTTAAGAGATCCCTCTCTATATATCTCAAAACAGAATGCACCTGTCATGGTTGATTATATATTTCCTACCTGTTCTATGTTATTTTTTTCATATATTGTGTATTATTATTGTTTTTGTATTTTATTGTACCCTATTGTATCAATGCAATGTTTTGTGATCCCAGGACATACTTGAAAACGAGAGAAATCTCAATGTATCTTTCCTGGTAAAATATTTTTATAAATAAAAAATAAATAAATAAAACTTGTAAGACACAGGACAAAATTTACAAACACATACAGGAGGAATTGAGGGCCCTATTCCTGTGGGAACTTACAATCTAGAAAATCACATAAATTAAATAAGAACAGGACTTTCTTTAAAGAACTGGTCAAGGTTTCCATATGTGAGATATAACCTTTCCATAGAAGTAGATCAAAAGAAGAAAATCCAGCTATCCTTGGGTAAAACAAAAACTCTTTATTGAGTCCTTTAAAAGCAACATATAGAAAACAGCAAGCAGCAAATACTGACAGTGTAGAGGGCGCAGCACTGAATGGCTTACATGTTTCGGATCAATCCGTAGTCATAGCCTCAGGCTATGGCATGTAAGCCATTCAGTGCTGTGCCCTCTACACCGTCAGTATTTGCTGCTTGCTGTTTTATATATGTTGCTTTTAAAGGACTCAATAAAGAATTTTTGTTTTACTCAAGGATAGCTGGATTTTCTTCTTTTGATCTACTAACTTTTCCAGCCACCAGCCTATCCGTTCCTGCTATATTCAACCTGGAGCACCTGTGCAGCCGAAGATACTTGCTCCCTTACCTGCATTGTGATTGGATCATCACTATTTGCCTGTGCCGCAGCCTGGTCTGTGGGTTTCCTGACCTCCCGATTGGAGGACTCCTGGTAACGTAACGCCGGATAGATCCGGTACTCGTGGCGGAGGGATTCCGAAAGGAGCCAGCGGAGGACACGGACGCCAACGAACAGCCGGGACAAGTTGAGGCAAGTGGTCTGTACCATTAGGTCTCGTCCCAGGCAGACAAATTGACGTCGGAACTTGCCAGCTTAAGTACAAGGGGTGAACACTTCCCGGTGAGTTGCCCGCTGATTGCCAGTACACACATTTGGGACTTCTCTTATTTCAAGCAGCACAGGTTTTTGTTCTGCAACTTAAATATAATTACTTTACATTTAACATGCAATTATGTGATACTGGGTTTCTCTTTTTTCTGTGACTCTTTCCTTAGAAGGATTATTTTTCTTTGTTACCGTTTAATTTATATTTGCCTTAGGAGCCTCAGCTCTTTGTGTTCAGTTGACTGAAGGTTTTGAAAACAAATGAGCGAGAAAATGAACAATAGCCTCATGATTGGCTGTATAGAGATCAACATCCTTTACCAAGCACCGACATAGCCACATAGACCAAGCCAATATTTCCCACATTCCTGGTACTCAAAAGACCCTAATGACAACATGTGCAATTCGCCAAATGCTTGCTGATAAAAAGGATTAGTGAAAATCATCAAGAAATTTCTAGTTTTTAAAGGGTGTATGAAAGCTCCAACTGGATTAAAGGGACATTATACACTAGATTTATCTTTGCATACATGTTTTGTAGATGATCCATTTATATAGCCCATACAGTTTTTTGTTTTTTTTAAATGGATAGTTTTGCTTATTTTTAAATAACACTGCTCTGATTTTCAGACTCCTAACCAAGCCCCAAAGTTTTAGGAGAATACAGACGGATACCTACTCCAACTTGCTCCTGTTTGTGTAAAGGGTCTTTTCATATGCAGGGGGAGGGGGAGTGTGATATTTCCCACTTGCAGTGGGTGTTCCAGTAAACTTTCAAACAGAGTTAAACTGGAAGCTTCTAAGTAAGTTTTTTAACTGGATTTTTATATCAGTATCTGTGCATATTATACTTTATAGTAGTGTCTATTACATGCAGTAAAATGAAAATTGTATACTGTCCCTTTAACCTGACTTTTGGTAAAGGAAAATTGTGCTGAGATGAAATCTAGGTTGAAACTCAGAAGCACTGTGTGGGTGAAAGGATTGATTTCACCTTCTTGATGACAAAGTCTCGGAGAAAAAAAATGATCTTACAACCATGTAACAAAAGTCTATGCTGATTTTACTATAGTAGATCATTGTCCAGCTAAATTTTAAGACTAGTTTTTTGTCAACATAGAGCTGAAAAAATGTCGAAATGATTCAAAATAGTCAAGGATATTTGAGGTACAAAGGCATTACAGTTGAACAATCTCTTAAAGCATATATATCAATTTCAATATATATATATTCAATTAGAAAAAAATAATCCATTGGACCAGCAGTGGAGATATTACTGAATGGCAAGGCTACATTATTATTATTTATTATTATACTTTATTTATGAAGCAGCACTGCCCATGGATACAGTTCATTTAAATAAAACAATTAGGGATGCACCGAAATGAAAATTCTGGACCGAAACCGATACCGAAAATTCAGGATGATCCTGGCCGAAAACCGAAACGAAACCGAAATTGTTTTTTTCTTTTTTAACTACAGTGTGTGTGTGTAGCTTAGAGAGCTTGTAGGCGGGAAAGCTCCAATAAATGGACATGGTCACTTGTATAGTAGGGCGTGATCTGCAGTGAAACTGGAGCTCTATAAGGGAGAGCGTGGTTATAGCCAGACAACAATACGAGGTGGACATGTGTTTTATTTTTGGGTGTAGTTATCCGTGCGATGAGCGTGGCTGCACCTGATCGTCTCTCATCGTATCTCTGCCTAGTTCGGGTCTCACACTGACCCGTCAGATTATATGTCCAGAGCCCCAAATGGAGTCTGCCTGTCACCTATCACCAGGACCACTGGACTTAGCTACAACCTTACGTGCAAGGTGGTTATAGAAAGTTACTGTGCTTTTTTGTTTACACTGTCTGGTGGGTGCTAATTTGTACCAACTGTGTGCGAGCTTGGGGCTTATGCTTATAAAGTGTGCACGCATATTTGCCTCTGATAATATCAAGTGTTTATAAACATGTTACTTATCCTCCTTTGATATTTGTATTCACTATTCAGAACTTTGGTTTCCTTCTCTGCTGGTTTCAAATATAATCATGTAATGGTACTTATGTGTGTGCTCTGTGTACCATGCCATTGCTGTGCTGCTCACCTTATGCTAAGGATAGACATGTAACTCAATAGAACAGGGGGGGGGGCTGTACATTTTTAGCCATTTTGGGCCGAAATTGCAATTGCACATTTTCGGCGGCCCAAATTTTGGTGCATCACTAGTACTATTTTTTTATTTAGTTCTGTGTAACAGAATCAGATTTAACCGTTTTTGTTTTGTTACCAATTATCAAAATAAAGTATAGTCCTAGAAAACTATTATTATATGCAAAACAGTAAGTCAAGTAATGAACTCAAACAGCAGCTCTAGGCTGGCATCAAATTTAAAATATGCTACACAATAATTTTGCCGAAAATAAAAGGCAAAAAAACCGAAAACCGAAATAACAAAAAATGCTATTTTCGGCCGAAATTTCGGTGCATCCCTAAAAACAATAATGTGCAAACAATTCCGATCTGCAGCAGCTTAAAGCAGTGCTCCAAGACCAGTTCACAGAGGTAGAAAAGTGGATCTCAAAAAACAAACTCTTCCTAAACACTGACAAAACTGTCACAATGATCTTTGGAACGAGACCTAAATTACACAAATTACAAAATTCCCATCTACGCATCAAAACAAAATCCAATTGTACGCTGACCGCAGTCCACTCTTTCAAATACTTGGGTATGTTGTTAGACCCTAATCTATCTTTTGGCCTCCACATAGAAAAACTTGCATCTAAACTTTATCCAAAACTAGGTGCCCTGTACAGAAACAAATCTTGCCTCAGCCCTACAGTAAAAGAAAAGATTGTACGGCAAATGCTGATGCCTATCATGGATTATGGGGACGTAGTATACGCACCTGCACCGCAAACTCACCTTAATAAACTTAATACATTGTATAACTCGTTCTGCCGCTTTGTGCTACAATGTAACTACAGGACCCACCATTGTGACATGCTAAAAGAACTAAACTGGCTGACGCTGGAATCCAGACGCACCCTCCATTTTTCCTGCCTTGTGTTTAAGAGCCTTTCTGGAAAGCTCCCATCCTTTACCAAGCACCGACATAGCCACATAGACCAAGCCAATATTTCCCACATTCCTGGTACTCAAAAGACCCTAATGACAACATGTGCAATTCGCCAAATGCTTGCTGATAAAAAGGATTAGTGAAAATCATCAAGAAATTTCTAGTTTTTAAAGGGTGTATGAAAGCTCCAACTGGATTAAAGGGACATTATACACTACAGGGAGTGCAGAATTATTAGGCAAGTTGTATTTTTGAGGATTAATTTTATTATTGAACAACAACCATGTTCTCAATGAACCCAAAAAACTCATTAATATCAAAGCTGAATAGTTTTGGAAGTAGTTTTTAGTTTGTTTTTAGTTATAGCTATTTTAGGGGGATATCTGTGTGTGCAGGTGACTATTACTGTGCATAATTATTAGGCAACTTAACAAAAAACAAATATATACCCATTTCAATTATTTATTTTTACCAGTGAAACCAATATAACATCTCAACATTCACAAATATACATTTCTGACATTCAAAAACAAAACAAAAACAAATCAGTGACCAATATAGCCACCTTTATTTGTAAGGACACTCAAAAGCCTGCCATACATGGATTCTGTCAGTGTTTTGATCTGTTCACCATCAACATTGCGTGCAGCAGCAACCACAGCCTCCCAGACACTGTTCAGAGAGGTGTACTGTTTTCCCTCCTTGTAAATCTCACATTTGATGGTGGACCACAGGTTCTCAATGGGGTTCAGATCAGGTGAACAAGGAGGCCATGTCATTAGATTTTCTTCTTTTATACCCTTTCTTGCCAGCCACGCTGTGGAGTACTTGGACGCGTGTGTCCTTCTTTTGACCCATTTTGCTAAAGGAAAGGAAGTTGCCTAATAATTATGCACACCTGATATAGGGTGTTGATGTCATTAGACCACACCCCTTCTCATTACAGAGATGCACATCACCTAATATGCTTAATTGGTAGTAGGCTTTCGAGCCTATACAGCTTGGAGTAAGACAACATGCATAAAGAGGATGATGTGGTCAAAATACTCATTTGCCTAATAATTCTGCACTCCCTGTAGATTTATCTTTGCATACATGTTTTGTAGATGATCCATTTATATAGCCCATTTTTTTTAAATGGATAGTTTTGCTTATTTTTAAATAACATTGCTCTGATTTTCAGACTCCTAACCAAGCCCCAAAGTTTTAGGAGAATACAGACGTATATTACCTACTCCAACTTGCTCCTGTTTGTGTAAAGGGTCTTTTCATATGCAGGGGGAGGGGGAGTGTGATATTTCCCACTTGCAGTGGGTGTTCCAGTAAACTTTCAAACAGAGTTAAACTGGAAGCTTCTAAGTAAGTTTTTTAACTGGATTTTTATATCAGTATCTGTGCATATTATACTTTATAGTAGTGTCTATTACATGCAGTAATATGAAAATTGTATACTGTCCCTTTAACCTGACTTTTGGTAAAGGAAAATTGTGCTGAGATGAAATCTAGGTTGAAACTCAGAAGCACTGTGTGGGTGAAAGGATTGATTTCACCTTCTTGATGACAAAGTCTCAGAGAAAAAAAATGATCTTACAACCATGTAACAAAAGTCTATGCTGATTTTACTATAGTAGATCATGGTCCAGCTAAATTTTAAGACTATTTTTTTGTCAACATAGAGCTGAAAAAATGTCGAAATGATTCAAAATAGTCAAGGATATTTGAGGTACAAAGGCATTACAGTTGAACAATCTCTTAAAGCATATATATCAATTTCAAATATTGCCTGTTTGGGCTTTGTGACATGTTATAGCTAAGGAGTTGGCCTTCTATATCTCCCAGCAATGGCAAGAACACTTCCCTGACACACAGAATGTGTTTAACAGAGGATTGGGCCTTAACAATATGCAAATATGGCAAATATTTATTGAGCTCCTTGAAAAATGGGAAATATATATTTGAGAAGCGCTATTCCCTGGTGAGGACGGAAGAAAAAGACAGAGATAAGAACTTTGAAAAACACTACTGAATCCGTGGAAACCCGCTGGCCGTAAGAAAGGTCTAACAAATCCTGGATATACGCCAAAAACAGCGTGAACTAAGAGAAAACAAGGTAAATAAGATCTGGGCCAGTAAGGGGCGAGAATAAGTAGTGAATAGACAAATACGGCATAACTGTCTATGAATATTGACATTTAACAGTATTTCAATGTGATAAGAAGATAAAGGAATTGACAGTATTTATGCTACATTGGTTATCACCACATCTTTTATCGGTAGCAACATACCAACCAGGGAAACATTTGGATACATATACAGATACAAAAAACGGATACATTGTATTAAGCAAGAATCTCTAATACACTGGATATTGGATATAAACCGCCTGTTGCATAATTAAACAACAGATAACAGTTGCTACATTTGAATTGTTAATTCTGACATTCTACTGGCCAGTAGCAAGACACATGACTTTGAGGGACATTCCCATATTTGAACGGTCACTAAAATTACGGAACAAGATGGTTTTTTAGGTTGATTGGTTATTATAGAGTGCGCACTCTCTTCGTCTTTTTTTATAATAATTATAACCATGTGCATGGATATATTTTTATGTGAATATTTTAGATGTTTTTTCAGTCTCCTATTTTCCCTATTTTATTAAGGGATTCTTTGTAAGTTTGATTGTTGCAGCAATAATAGGATACTATATTTTATGTATATATTATCCCACGGGTATATCTGTAATCACATACAGGCCCATTTATCAAAGGGCTTGCGGACCTGATCCGACACTGCAGATCAGGTCCGCAAGACCTCGCTAAATGCGGAGAGCAATACGCTCTCCGCATTTAACATTGCACCAGCAGCTCACAAGAGCTGCTGGTGCAACGCCGCCCCCTGCTGACTCGCGGCCAATCGGCCACCAGCAGGGAGCTGTCAATCAACCCGATCGTATTCGATCGGGTTGATGTCCGGCGATTCCTATCCGCCTGTTCAGAGCAGGCGGACAGGGTTATGGAGCAGCGGTCTTTAGACTTTAGACTGAAGTCTTTAGTCTGAAGACTCGCCAGAAACACGGCCCTTCAAGCTCCGTACGGAGCTTGATAAATGGGCCTGTTAGGCTTTATGTGCCATTATAGAAGTAGTATAATTTTCTATTGAACCATATAGGTATTATATGAACACAAGATAAGTCTTTTTGAAAGTTATTTATAATTAAACATGTGTAATTCGTTTCGGATCGATTCGGAAATTCAGCAAATTCGGAGATTCGGATCGATCCGAATTTCCGAATTAAAATACTGCTGAATTTACCGAATAAATCCGAATTAGTTCTGATTTATTCAGTAAATTCGGATGGCCATGGATTACACTAGTATTGTACAGTATATTAGGTTATATCACTCTGCTATGGGTTACACCTAATATACAGTACATAATACTAGTCTAATACACAGCACACATACCGAAATTCCGAATACAGACAATTTTTTTTTAATCCGAATGAATCCAAAACGAATTCATTCAAAGTTTTCCGAATTCGAATCGATCCGAAACGAAATTCGAAAAACTCAGAATCGATCTGAACCGAACCAAATTTTTCGATCATGCACATATCTATAATCTAACATTTTAATTAGTGTCTTTAGCTTACTTCTTAGCGCTTCTCAAATATATATTTCTTATTTTTGATTAAAACTATTTCTGGTTGACAGGTACAGCTTTTTGAGGAGTTTGACATCTATTTCTTATTTTGTTTTATTTTCCATACTGCTTGAAAAATGGGTCTATATTATTAAGCCTTGAGCAGGCCGGACAGATAGCTCAGCATGCACTGTGATTGAGCTCTGTAGCAACCCGAGGGTTGCAGGTTTGATCCCCGGCGAGGTCCACTAGATAAAATGAGCAGCGCCTTGAGACCCTTACGGGTGATTAGCCGTGCTTTACAAGTACCCAATACATACAGGAATGTCCTGGATTTCATCACATCTCAGCCAATTTTGCTTCCAAATGATCCAAGGAAGAGCCAGAAATCAGATTTATTCATTACATTTAAAGTCACCTTCACTGTATCAGCTAAAATAGGACCCAAAACTTATGATGAGTTTATCTAGTGCTTTAAGAATTATTATTATTATCGTTTTTTTGCAGAGCGCCAACAGATTCCGCAACGCTAATCAATTTTAAGATACATTTGCAAAAATGTGGAGTACTATTCCAAGTAGCAGGGAAGACTGATGCTACTTAGATCAAAGAAGGGTGACCAGCATAGTCAAATATGATTATTATTATACTTTATTTATAAAGCACTAACAAATTCTGCAGCACTATCCATGGGTACAAAAGATAAAAGTACAACAATGTTACATTATTTTTAAGAGACAGGATAACATTTATAAACAAATACAAGAGTTATTGAGAGCTCTACATGCAGTCCCCAGGTTACGTACAAGATAGGTTCTGTAGGTTTGTTCTTAAGTTGAATTTGTATGTAAGTTGGAACAGGCACTTTTTTTTAGGTGAAACTCTAGCCAAACATTGTGTTAGTTTTGGATAGCTTAGCGAAAAGTTTGTTTTGCAATCTGTGCCCCTGTTCAGAAAATTTCACATCACCTTCTGCCCTTGTGACAATTGGATTTTGAGTATTTTGGCCCAAAATATTATCCTGGAAAGAAGGATTGGCGATAAAGCTCTATTTTCTCAGTTTGTAAGTACGCGTTGAACTTAAGTCGAATGTCTGTAACCCAGGGACTGCCTGTATTTCCGTGGGAAGTTATACTCTAGAAGGCTGAGGAACAGGAGGGGGGGGGGCTGCAAGGGTAAGAATTATGTTAGTAAAGAGTTAGATGAGGGCAATTATTAGGTAAGTGGAGTTAATTTGTTACTGAGTTGGGTGGTAGGCTTCCTAGAACAAAAATGTCTTTATTGAATGTTTAAAGCAGGACAGATTAGGGGAAAGTCGGACAGCGTGTGAAAGTGCATTCCAGTGGGTTGGTGCCGCATGAGAGAAGTCCTGCAGTCTAGCATGGGAAGAGTTGATGGTAGAAGATGCAAGGAGCAGGTCATCATTTGACCTTAGGGGGGGGGCTGGAGACTATTTGTTGATTAGTGAGGACAGGTAGTGGGGGACAGCTTTGACAAGGGCTTTCATTTCTCCTTCGGCAATGGTAAAGAATTTCTTTAGATATTTTAAATCAGGGATGGTAATTTGAAAAGTCTCATACTTTCAAATATTCCAGAAAATAAAACCCAGTACAGGTAAGCCTAGTATTTTATGGAAGTCTTGCACCAGAGCCTGGAGATCAGCTAATATGGGGTCGCCAGGTTATATTTGCCACCTGGGCCAAATGTTGCCTGTACTCCCCTTTCTCTACCTTTGGAGATAAGCGAAAAAATGAAAAACATTAGAATGAGCAGTGTTTTTCTCAGTGTTTTATCTAAATGTTTTGGAACATATGGAGTAGAAGTGCGGTTACATGATCATTTTCTGTTGTATCTTTCATGGCTTTATTTCACTCTGTGTGCCTGAAATCGTGTGGATGCAATGCATTTATGGGAGTTAGCTGAACACTGGTGAGCTAATGACAAGAGGGATAAATGTGCAGCCACCAATTACCAGCTAGCTCTCAGCAGTGCATTGATGCTCCTGAGCCTACCTAGGTTTGCTCTTTAACCCCTTAATGACCAGCGACGTACAATATACGTCGCTGTTCTTTCTATGGGGGTGCTGCTTTCAATAGCCTGGTCTCACCACCAGTGGCGAGGCCACGCTATTTAAGCAAGCCTTCCGGAGGAAGGGCGCTATTATAGACACACAATCCCTTAACAACTAGCAACGTACAGAGTACGTTGCGATCTTTAAGGGGTTAACAAAGGTACTAAGAGCAAATTTAATAATAGAAGACTATTGAAAAGTTGTTTAAAATTGCATGCTCTGATTAATGAGTCTTATTTTGACTTTACTGTCATTTTATCAAACAAAATTATAAAGAGAGGCTCTACCTTGTCTGTTCCTGTAGTAAGTAAGTGCTATTGTAAGCCATGCACTATTAGCTTGATTTTTGTGCACGGAAGCCCTTTATGATTAGTAGCTCTTATGAGTGCTAACATGCAGGCCTGATCCAGTGAACAAACCTTGCAACTGTCTTAAAGGAGAAGGAGGAAACATTTACATTTTTAGTATGGAACTGGCATAAACCACAAGTAAATATTTGAGAGATCTGGCTCTGTGCCATTTATTTCAAGGCAATAACATAATTTTACCAATCTTAATTACCCTGATGAATAAATCTTTTAAAGGGACATGATTTTTTATTTCATGATTCAAAAAGAGCATACAATTTTAAACAACTTTCCGATTGATTCATTTTCAGTTTTGTTTCACTCTCTTGGCATCCTTTGTTGAAGGAGTAGCAATGCACTACTAATAGCTAGCTGAACACATTGGGGCAATAGAATGGCCCCGAGCCTACCTAGGCATGTTTTCCAACAAAGGATTTAAATGGAACAAAGCAAATTAAATAATAGAAGTAAAGTGAAACGTTCTTTAAAATTGTATGTTCTATCGGTATCATGAAAGTATTATATCTTAAATATCAAAGGTAGGACACTCATACTTGAATAGATAGACTCAACACACATATTAAGCATCCCTTCCATGTGTGACCAATCTATGTATTCTATCCTCTTGCATCTGGTGTCTGGCACCGTATCATTTGCTTTTCTTAAGGTAAGAGAACCTTTCCAGCTACAGTATAGTTTGTACTTTTATTAACCATTGCAGGTATTTTGTGGACATACAAGGCTTTCTAATTTAAAGTGATAGTAAATCCTGGCATTTGTGAAACGCTAGGGTTTACCAGTGGAACAAATAAAGGGGACTTTCAGTCATGAAGTATAAAATACTTCATGTTGAAAGTTCCTTAATTTGTCTGAGGCGTTTGCCATGCTGAGCTCCTCAGACAGCCCACGTCACAACTCTATTTTTCAATGAGGTGACTCTTCCACCTATTAGCCAATAGCCGTGCGACCAGCTGACATTATGCTGGATAGCTAGCACACTATTGGCTAAAAATCACCTCAGTGATAAATTAGCGTTCTGCCATGGGCTGCCTGAGGCGCTCAGCACGGTGAATGCTGCAGACAAATAAAGGAACCCTTTATTTGTTCCACTGGTAAATCCTAGCTTTTCAAAAATGCTAGGATTTACTATCACTTTAACATAAAGCTGTGTTAAAAGGTATCATTATACTTCCAGATTTTTCCAATATTTTTTTCTTCAAATGTGTAACAATATCATATGGTGACAGGAAGAAAATGAGATATAACAATGTATACATTTTGAATATGGCAAAATTATGTTTGAATTGTAGCATTTGTTTTACAAATTAATGTAAATCAGGGTTGCCTGTCTCCTGCTTGTCCACTAGGGGGTGTTACTATACTAATACTATATGAAACAAAAACACAAGATGTTAGTTACTTTGTCTGACACACCCCTGAGACACTCAGGGACTGGCTGCCTATTTTTTTATTTTTTCATTCTTTGTTCCATAGTTTAAAGGGACGTGAAACTCCAAAAAATTATTTCATGATTCAGATAGAGAATACAATTTTAAACAACTTTCCAATTTACTTTTATTATTTAATTTGCTTCCTTCTCTTGTTATTCTTTGCTGAAAGGTTTATCTAGGAAAGCTCAGGAGCAGCAAAGAACCTAGGTTCTAGCAGCTGATCGGTGGCTGCATATATATACTGAGTCATTGGTTCACTCATGTGTTCAGTCAGCAACCAGTAGTGCATTGCTGCTCATTCAAAATATCATACCATACCTAATAGAACAAATAAATATTGATAATAGGAGTAAATTAGAAAGTTACTTAAAATTGCATGTTCTATCTAAATTATAAAAGATACAATTTGGGTTTCATATCCATTTAAAGGGACAGTCTACTCCAGAATTGTTATTTTTCAAAAAGATAGATAATCCCTTCATTACCCATTCCCAAGTTTTGAATCACCAACACGGTTATATTAATATAGTTTTTACCTCTGTGATTAACTTGTATCTAAGCCTCTGCAGACTGCCCCCTTATTTCAATTCTTTTGACAGACTCGCATTTTATCCAATCAGTACTGACTCATAAATATTCCTTGTAAAATATTTTATAAATAAAAAAAATAACTCCACAGGAGTGAGCACAATGTTATCTATATGGCACACATGAACTAGTGCTATCTAGCTGTAAAAACTGTCAAAATGCACTGAGATAAGAGGCGGCCTTCAAGGGCTTAGAAATTAGCATATGAACCTACCAAGTTTTAGCTTTCAACAAAGAATACCAAGAGAAACAAAGCAAATGTAATGATAAAATAAAATGGATAAAGTAAAAAAAATAACTGGAAATGAAAGTCACAATAAAACCGATAATTTGCTATTTATTTCTAATATACTAATTTCTTTATTTCTTTAGATGTTTCTTGAGCACTATATGGCAGCAATGTCTGCAACAAGTGCATATATATTATATATTTTATTTGAATCATGAAAGTTTTTATTTTGATTGTCATGCAACAGCTATAATTATTTAAATATAACTTTAAATTAGTGGTGGTACCTTATTTAAATAGCATTAACAAGCTCTTAATTACCGCCATGGAACATACTTAAATAACATGTTCCATAAAGTAGCTACAAAATGCTTAGCTGCAGATTTCTCAGATGCACCGCTCTGACACCTTGCTAGCACTCCCATTTGCCAGATGTTCCTAGAAGCCACAACAGACAGAAAAAGTCTATTAAATAGACGTATAAGAAATTGCAAGCAAAGAAGAGGTTTAACCTTTGTTACTAAATACTCAAAAAAATATTACAAAATCTGTAATATCATTAAGAAATACCTACTTATATTATATGGGGATGATACAATTTATTGGTGAGGGTTGCAACTTTGTATATGCAAAAAATCCAACACTGGTCAATATGATATCTCCTAGCATGCTCCCAAGGACACCTAGTAATAGTACATGGCTACAGGTCTCAGGTACTTATAGATGTGGTTACCCATGCTGCAAAGCATGTGACTTCATGAGTCAAGGTACACACTTTAAGTCACATGTCACAAGAACAACATATTTTACACAAGGGTGTTAAGTGCTCAACCAAATACGTGATCTATTTAATTGACTGTACCCTATGTTTGAAGCAATACGTGGGTCTTACGACCAGAGATGTCCGTACACAGATAAGGGAACACCTAAGTTATATAAAAATAACCAATATTGTTCTGCACTTTCAGAACACTTAATTGATGACCACCATCAAAATGTGGACACATTTAGATGGAGAGCAATAGAGGTGGTGCATACACCCTTTAGAGGCAGTAATAGAATGACACTTTTAGGCCGCCAGGAAATGTACTGATTACACAAACTGCAGACATTAGTATCTAAAGGTTTCAACTCACTGTACGATATAATTAACTATTGGGAATGATAATTACCTCACTTATGGTTAATCCCCAATGGTCTGTTTTATGACTTCTTTTATTCTGAGTACTGATGGTTTAGCACACACTCTGATAAACCAGAGCAGAAATAGGAACAATCATATACACACCTGAGAGATTACTTTTGTATATGAGAAGGGTTTATGGAGTAAGTATTTCTGTATATAATCTGTGTTCTCTGTATTTTTGTACATATATTTTATTTTAGGCTGACTTTTACATCAACTAATTGCCATATGTAAAGTAACTTAATGTGACTAGTAGCTATTAGCCGAGTATTTTGTATTTTTAATGTATGTTTAATTTACCTAATTGTTTTTAGTAGGTGGGGCTGACTTCCCCTTTAAAAGCATACCTCCTATGTTGAGGGTCAGAGCTATAATTACGGCCAAGGGCCGAAACGCGTAAGATCATACTGTTCTTACTCTGCTGATGCTTTTGGCAAACTTCCAGTTTAATGTATACCTAATAAAGGACTTTACTTTTATCTAACGGGAGCCAACATCCTCTTATTTCTTTTCGTTCCCAGAAACTCATAGAAATTGTTTCCTTGACATATTTTACAAGGCAAAAAATGAAGAGGTAAAATGTTATCCTGGTAGGCATGCTCATGCACGTTGTGCTGTGTTACATCCAAATCACATGATCTAACAATTTAGAAGATCCATTTAAAACAACAGATACAAAAAGTGTCTTGTTGCACTATCCAGGATGGTAACTCGTTTAGTAATAGTAATAGTAATATAAAAGTGTAGAATCCAAATGAAAAATTGCTTAATTCCTATCAATAATATATTTAACAACCCCTACTGTAAGAACAAAGAGTTGAGTCAGCATGCAAAATTAAAGGGACATTATGCACTTATTTTTTCTTTGCATAAATGTTTTGTAGATAATCTATTTATATAGCCCATAAAGTTTTTTTTTTTAATTAATGTATAGTTTTGCTTATTTTTAAATAACATTGCTCTGATTTTCAGACTCCTAACCAAGCCCCAAAGTTTTATGTGAATACGCTCGACTACCTACTCCAGCTTGCTCCTGTTTGTGTAAAGGGTCTTTTCATATGCAAAAGAAGGGGGAGGGGGGGAGTGTCTTATTTGCCACTTGCAGTGGGCTTTCCAGCTACCTTTTCAACAGAGGTAAACTGACAGCTTCTAAGTAAGTTTTTAAACAGTTTTATACTGAATTTTTATATCAGTATCTGTGCATATTATTCTTTATAGTAGTGTCTATTACATGCAGTTATATGAAAATGAGTGTATACTGTCCCTTTAATACTCCTGCATTAGAGCATTTGGACATTTCAATCATCAATGGTAAAAGAAATGGAGTATATATATATATATATATATATATATATATATATATATACACACTAGTCCTAAAGCCCATGTACACGGGCCAATTTTTTAGGTACCGCGGTTCCAACCCTTGCCCCCTCTCTCTCCCCCCTCTCTTTTGCGCTCTCTCTCCCCCCTCTCTTTTGAGTTCTCTCTCTCCCCCTTATTTTGCACTCTCCCCCCTCTTTTGCTTTCTCTCTCTCCCCTCTTGTGCTCTCTCTCCCCCCTCTTTTGCTCTCTCTCTCCCACCTCTTTTGCTCTCTCCCCCCTCTTTTGCTCGCTCTCTCAATTCCCCCCTCATCTGCTCTCTCCCCCTCTTGCTCTCTCTCGCCCTCTTTTGCTCTCCCTCCCCTCTTTTGCTCTCTCCCCCTCTTTTGCTCTCTCTCTCCCCCCTCTTTTGCTCTCTCTCTCCCCCCTCTTTTGCGCTCTCTCTCTCCCCCCTCTTTTGCGCTCTCTCTCTCTCTCTCCCCCTCTCTTTTGCTCTCTCTCCCCCTCTCTTTTGCTCTCTCTTCCCCTCTTTTGCACTCTCTCTTCCCCTCTTTTGCGCTCTCTCCCCCTTCTCTTTTGCGCTCTCTCCCCCTCTCTTTTGCACTCTCTCTCCCCCTCTTTTGTGCACTCTCTCTCCCCCCTCTCTTTTAAACTCTCTCTCCCCCCTCTCTTTTGAGCTCTCTCTCCCCCCCCTCTCTTTTGAGCTCTCTCTCCCCCCCTCTCTTTTGAGCTCTCTCCCCCCTCTTTTTTGCACTCTCTCCCCCTCTTTTTTGCACTCTCTCCCCCTCTCTTTTGTGCTCTCTCCCCCTCTCTTTTGTGCTCTCTCCCCCTCTCTTTTGTGCTCTCTCTCTCTCCCTCTTTTGCTCTCTCTCTCTCCCTCTTTTGCACTCTGTCTCCCCCTTCTCTTTTGCGCTCTCTCCCCCCTCTTTTGCGCTCTCTTTTAAACTCTCCCCCCTCTCTTTTGCGCTCTCTTTTAAACTCTCCCCCTTCTCTTTTGCGCTCTCTCCCCCTCTCTTTTGCTCTCTCTCCCCCCCTCTCTTTTGAGCTCTCTCCCCCCTCTTTTTTGCACTCTCTCCCCCTCTCTTTTGTGCTCTCTCTCCCTCTTTTGCACTCTGTCTCCCCCTTCTCTTTTGCGCTCTCTCCCCCCTCTTTTGCGCTCTCTTTTAAACTCTCCCCCCTATCTTTGCGCTCTCTTTTAAACTCTCCCCCCTCTCTTTTGCGCTCTCTCTCCCCCTTCTCTTTTGCGCTCTCTCCCCCTCTTTTTTTCCCTCTCTCCCCCTCTTTTTTGCGCTCTCCCCTTCTCTTTTGCGCTCTCTCTCTCCGTCTTTTGTGCACTCTCTCTCCCCCTCTCTTTTGCGCTCTCTCTCTTCCCCTCTTTTGCGCTCTCTCCCCCTTCTCTTTTGCGCTCTCCCCCCCTCTCTTTTGCACTCTCTCTCCCCCTCTTTTGTGCACTCTCTCTCCCCCCTCTCTTTTAAACTCTCTCTCCCCCCTCTCTTTTGAGCTCTCTCTCCCCCCCCTCTCTTTTGAGCTCTCTCTCCCCCCCTCTCTTTTGAGCTCTCTCCCCCCTCTTTTTTGCACTCTCTCCCCCTCTTTTTTGCGCTCTCCCCCCCTCTCTTTTGTGCTCTCCCCCCCTCTCTTTTGTGCTCTCTCCCCCTCTCTTTTGTGCTCTCTCTCTCTCCCTCTTTTGCTCTCTCTCTCCCTCTTTTGCACTCTGTCTCCCCCTTCTCTTTTGCGCTCTCTCCCCCCTCTTTTGCGCTCTCTTTTAAACTCTCCCCCCTCTCTTTTGCGCTCTCTTTTAAACTCTCCCCCTTCTCTTTTGCGCTCTCTCCCCCTCTCTTTTGCTCTCTCTCCCCCCCTCTCTTTTGAGCTCTCTCCCCCCTCTTTTTTGCACTCTCTCCCCCTCTCTTTTGTGCTCTCTCTCTCCCTCTTTTGTGCTCTCTCTCTCTCTCCCTCTTTTGCACTCTGTCTCCCCCTTCTCTTTTGCGCTCTCTCCCCCCTCTTTTGCGCTCTCTTTTAAACTCTCCCCCCTATCTTTGCGCTCTCTTTTAAACTCTCCCCCCTCTCTTTTGCGCTCTCTCTCCCCCTTCTCTTTTGCGCTCTCTCCCCCTCTTTTTTGCCCTCTCTCCCCCTCTTTTTTGCGCTCTCCCCTTCTCTTTTGCGCTCTCTCTCTCCGTCTTTTGTGCACTCTCTCTCCCCCTCTCTTTTGCGCTCTCTCCCTCTTTTGTGCACTCTCTCTCCCCCTCTCTTTTGAGCTCTCTCTCCCCCCTCTCTTTTGAGCTCTCTCCCCCCCCTCTCTTTTGAGCTCTCTCTCTCCCCCCACTCTTTTGCGCTCTCTCCCCCCACTCTTTTGCGCTCTCTCCCCCCTCTTTTTTGCGTTCTCTCCCCCCTCTTTTTTGCGCTCTCTCCCCCTCTCTTTTGTGCTTTCTCCCCCTTGCGCTCTCTCCCCCTCTTTTTTGCTCTCTCCCCCTCTCTTTTGAGCTCTCTCTCTCCCCCTCTCTTTTGCGCTCTCTCTCTCCCTCTTTTGCTCTCTGTCTCCCCCTTCTCTTTTGCACTCTCTTTTAAACTCTCCCCCCTCTCTTTTGCGCTCTCTCCCCCTTCTCTTTTGCGCTCTCTCACCCTCTCTTTTGCACTCTCTCTCCCCTTCTTTTGTGCACTCTCTCTCCCCCCTCTCTTTTAAATTCTATATCCCCCCTCTCTTTTGAGCTCTCTCTCTCCCTCCCTCCCTCTTTTGAGCTCTCTCTCCCCCCCTCTCTTTTGAGCTCTCTCTCTCCCCCCACTCTTTTGCGCTCTCTCCCCCCTCTTTTTTGCGCTCTCTCCCCCTCTTTTTTGCGCTCTCTCCCCCTCTTTTTTGCCCTCTCTCCCCCTCTTTTTTGCCCTCTCTCCCCCTCTTTTTTGCCCTCTCCCCTTCTCTTTTGCGCTCTCTCTCCCCCTCTCTTTTGCGCTCTCTCTCTCCCTCTTTTGAGCTCTCTCTCCCCCCCTCTCTTTTGAGCTCTCTCTCTCCCCCCACTCTTTTGCGCTCTCTCCCCCCTCTTTTTTGCGCTCTCTCCCCCTCTTTTTTGCGCTCTCTCCCCCTCTTTTTTGCGCTTTCTCCCCCTTGCGCTCTCTCCCCCTCTTTTTTGCCCTCTCTCCCCCTCTTTTTTGCCCTCTCCCCTTCTCTTTTGCGCTCTCTCTCCCCCTCTCTTTTGCGCACTCTCTCTCCCCCTCTCTTTTGAGCTCTCTCTCTCCCCCCACTCTTTTGCGCTCTCTCCCCCCTCTTTTTTGCGCTCTCTTCCCCCCTCTTTTTTGCGCTCTCTCCCCCTTGCGCTCTCTCCCCCTCTTTTTTGCGCTCTCTCCCCCTCTTTTTTGCGCTTTCTCCCCCTTGCGCTCTCTCCCCCTCTTTTTTGCCCTCTCTCCCCCTCTTTTTTGCCCTCTCCCCTTCTCTTTTGCGCTCTCTCTCCCCCTCTCTTTTGCGCTCTCTCTCTCCCTCTTTTGTGCACTCTCTCTCCCCCTCTCTTTTGAGCTCTCTCTCTCCCCCCACTCTTTTGCGCTCTCTCCCCCCTCTTTTTTGCGCTCTCTCCCCCCTCTTTTTTGCGCTTTCTCCCCCTTGCGCTCTCTCCCCCTCTTTTTTGCGCTTTCTCCCCCTTGCGCTCTCTCCCCCTCTTTTTTGCGCTCTCCCCTTCTCTTTTGCGCTCTCTCTCCCTCTTTTGTGCACTCTCTCTCCCCCTCTCTTTTGCGCTCTCTCTCTCCCTCTTTTGCACTCTGTCTCCCCCTTCTCTTTTGCGCTTTCTCCCCCCTCTTTTGCGCTCTCTTTTAAACTCTCCCCCCTCTCTTTTGCGCTCTCTCTCCCCCCTCTCTTTTGAGCTCTCTCTCTCCCCCTCTTTTGTGCGCTCTCTCTCCCCCTCTCTTGCGCTCTCTCCCCCTCTCTTGTGATCTCTCTCTCTCCCTCTTTTGCGCTCTCTCTCCCACCTCTCTTTTAAGCTCTCTCTCTCCCCCCTCTCTCTCCCACTCTCTTGCGCTCTCTCTCCCTCTTTTGCTCTTCCCTCCTCTCTCTGCTCGCATTCTTTCTTTCCTTCCTTCCTCTGTTTTGTTCTCTCCCGCCGGCCACGCCCCTCCCGCACGCTCCCGCGAGGTCACGCCCCCGTCACGCCCTCGCCGGCCACGCCACCATCACGGCACGCCCAACGCCGGTCACGCCCCCACCAGGCAGCTTCCGCAGTTCGCACTACTCTGCAGCTGAAGGCCAGGTGTGTTTGTCCGCGCGCAGTCTCTACTGCGCATGACGGCTTCAGACAAACACACTTGGCCTTTTATAATATAGGATATATAATACTGATATGCAAGAACATGTATATATTATGCATTTTTATCAGGTTAACTCTTACACGCTCTGCATCATCAAGCCTATGGTTGGGGCCTCAATCTTTACTACATGAAGAAACACAAGACTCCTTATTTTAATGAGAATAAGGAGAGGCATCTTTAACTCACTCCCTTAGGCAATCTAAGAGCCATCTAAGGTGCAAGTTTTAGATAGTGTCATTTGACACATCTAGGCTAGTTGGCTTCTACTACTTTGCTGTCTTGCTTGGAAAAAATAAAATCCCAGATACAGCAACATTAAGGGCTAGATTTATCAAAGGCTAGGCGAACTCTGTATGTGCTTCACCTGTAACTGCGCCCCAGCTCGCCTCCGGAGAAGCGCACATGTGCGCCTGAATTTATCAAAAAAATAGACGTAACTGCGCAGGTGAGCTGGGGCGTAATAATGATAAATTTCACCTGTCGGAAATGGCATTTACTCCCTATTTATCATAGTACATCCCTATAAATATTTATGCCGCCATGTTTTGATTATTAAAAAAGCGTTTTTTAAGTTAATATTTAGCTTATATTTATATTATATAATGTTTCTGTGCTGTTTTTGACATATGTTGAAAATTTAAGATCGCAAAAATAAATATATTAAAATATCGATATATATATAACTGTTGGTACCCATATGCGCCAGTGGATGCGCAAATTTCTGGCAATAACAGTCTCTTCTTGGCACTGAGCCTTTGAAAAATTAGTTAAAAAAAGAAAGTACTGCATCACAAGATGTAAAAGCATGTATTATAATGGTGTGCGCCTCAGTCTGCATGGCGAAATAAACAACACGCAATTGAAGCCGAAATTGCAGTTCCCTATCGGCGCAAAGCAATGATAAATAAGAAACTGGGCGTATTTGTATGTCGGGCTGTTAAATTACGCCTATTACTAATGTAATTTGTAGCACTCGGGAGCGCGCCTGTGCGTGTAGGCGAATGCATGCTGAGTGCGAAGAAGTTTCTTTCAGATTTGCGCAATTATAGGCGCAGAGTGCTTTGATGAATATGACAATCAGTTCGTATGAGCTATTTTGGACGGAATTAAAGGAGAATGGCTTTGATAAATCTAGCCCTAAGATGTAGCAGGTAAGTTAGTTTGTAACTTTAGGTTTTCTGCAAAGTTTATTGAACATGGCGGTACGTATATTATATAGCTGGTGAGCAGAGCAGAAAGAACAGAATGCATGTGAGCCTTCCAAACTAGAATGGAAAATTCTACTTAATAACACTTATGAACTGCATATCTTGGACATTTGCAGACTTTTGAAAAAAATCTTTTATATAAAAAAAAGACATTCTTTATTTTTTATTGAGAGTTAAGGGAGAAATACACATGTACAAAGATCATGGAATTACAAGACATTTAGGCAAATGGTTACAATTAAAAACAAACGTGTAGTACATAATAATACAACCACCGTCCTGTCAAAGCGCTACCTGTAAACAATAAGTCTAGTACAAAGTTAAACATAAACCCTCCTTTTTTCCCCTCCTAAAAATCATGTGAAACCACTTTTGGACTTCTAACCTGACTAAAATAATGATTACTAGGAGGATTATGGTATTATAAGCCACTTATGGGCCTTATATACTGTATATATATTATTTATAAGCCACTTATGGACCTAATTATTATAGTATATTTAAATATTAAAATTAGTTTTATAAGCCACTGGTGGGTCTAATATTGATACGTATGTACATCATATGTGGAGTGGAAAGAACATTTGAAACTTCAAAAAGTATATAAAACCATTCTGCTGCCCAAAAAAAAACCTTTGACAAATCTAAAATTAAGCCACATCAAGACCTACCGAGTTAATAAAACTAGATAAAATATAGACTTATTGAGCTATAGCTTAATAACCTGCTATTAACTAATGAATATTAATATAAATAGCTCAATATATTAGTAAGCTTATATTATATAGCCTAATGTGGTAGTATGAAATGAAGAATAGTGCAACAGTAAAACAATTAAAGCATTGATTTAGGGGTCAGGACATTACAGGAGACAGGTGTGCTGAATTTTAGGCAATGCCAAGACATGTATAATTCAGAATTAGGTAATACTACCAATAAGTCTGTTGTAGGAAGGGGTTAACTCTACATCCTTTTACATACAATTTGTTTTATATTCAGGGGACATATATAAAATGGTATAAGTAGCATTAAACATATGGTCACATCTGAGAGGTGTATCAAAAGGCTAATGAATATAAAAAAATGACTTATTTTTAATACTGTATGCATAATTGCCTGAAAAGCTCTGGAACATTTTTCTAAAAGGAATGGCTTAAAAAACTAAACAACTGAGTGTGCACTTTGAAATAAAACAGCCTCATAGATGTTTTGAGACATTAGATATGAGTGTATTTCTATGTTGTGTATTTTGTGTTATATATTAAAAATACGCTATACTATTATGTGTTGTGTGTCTCTCTCTTAAATCTTCAATGAACTTAAAGGGACAGTATACACCAATTTTCATATAACTGCATGTAATAGACCCTACTATAAAGAACAATATGCACAGATAGACAGTATTAAACTTTTTCAAAATTTCTTAGAAGCTCAAAGTTTAGCACTGTTGATGAGGTTAGGCTGGGACAGCCATTGAAAGGGGCTGGGGGGAAAAAGAATAGCAGACCCCCCTTCCCTGTATATGAAAAGACAGATAATACAAACATGTAAACGCATGTATACATCTAGCACTATGGGGCTTGGTTAGGAGTTTGAAAATCATCCCAATGTTATAAAAAAAATAAGCAAAACTATACATTGTTACAAAAACACTCCCAGATGGGCTACAAAACATTTTTGCAAGGAAAAATCTAGTGTGCAATGTCCCTAGAACACAGCAGAGGTGACTCCAGGAGGCACAGGACCACAGCATATGATAAATACTCCAAATAAATGCACTTATCAGTATGTATGGTTTGACCAAGTGTTTTGTCTGCCTACTGCAGGTGTCTTCTGTTTGACTGTTGTAAGTATAGTACATTTAAAAGATCAAATATTTCATGGAGGATTACAGTTTGAGTTTAATGTCCCTTTATAACCCAGCTCATATGGGGCGCGATCCGATATACAGCGTTGTTTTCGGCGCAAGCGCCGCCCGTAATTTCACCTCGCACATCGGGGTATTACATATACTGCGCCGTTAGATGCTAAACTGGCGTAAGTAGGACAAACTGGCGTTCTTCTGAAAAGTGCGCAAATACACATTTTAGTCTTCGCAAGTAACTTACGCCAGTATTTTGTCCACGTAAAGTCTCAATAAAGAGTAGTTTTATGCATATTAGGCTAACACTCCTAAAAATGAACCGCAATTTCAAATAAATGAGCCACATAATTACGCTATTCAAAATTCATATATAAACCCATGCGCAGCCGCCATTTTCTTCAGTGTGTTTGGATTGTTCTTTGAGCTACAGCACACTACAGTGGAGTGGAGGATTAGTTAGAGTAGAGAGAGAGGCGCAAACAGAGGAGTTAGTTAGGTCGCATTGTTGTTTGGTTAAGCTTGTACACTTACACATATTTTTACATATTGCACACATATTGCATAAATACATATACAAAATACACCACACTTTTTTTTCTAACACCTCACACATTTTATTTCAATTTTACAGTGTGATAGGCTGAGTGTTTGATTGTGATTGTGTGTGATTGAACTGGGAGTGAGTGTGAGTGTGTGAATGTGTGTAGTGTGAGGATGGCAGGGAGAGGTAGGGAGGAGGGGAGAGGAGTGGCAGGGAGAGGAGTATTGTAGAGGACAGGAGGAGCAGTGGGGTCCCCGTCAGGGAGTAAGTAGAGTGGGGAGATGGAGAGCTAGAAGGGATGATGGGAGGGGAGATGCCCGAGAGCCCCAGAGACCAGGCACATCTAGAAGAGGGACAGAGGGTGCACATGGGGACAGAAAGGGGGAGGAGGGAGAGGATAGGGAGGAACCCACACCAGGGACATCACAGGGAGCAAGCCAGGTGTCCACGGAGGATGAGAGGAAGAGATGTCCAAACTTCTCATTCGATGAGAATGTTGCCCTAGTCCAGGCCATCCTGGACAATCACCGTGCCCTCTTTGGCCAGGAGAAGGGCAAAGGCGTTGCCAAAAGGCGTAAAACAGCATAGTTGGTGGTAGAGGATGCCGTCAACAGTGTGGCTCCGCAGAGGAGGACTGTTGAGGGCCTTAAAAAGCGGTGGAATGACTGCAAGAGGCAGGTGAAAGAAAAGATGGGGCAGGAAGCTGTACACCAGAGGGGAACAGGCGGTGGTCCACCCCTGGACACAGAATATAAACACCTGGCAGGAGATGATACGCAGGTCCCTGAGTATCACAGCAGTCCGTGGACTTCCAGGGGCTCGTGACTCAGGGGCTGCAACCACAGCACATCATGCTGGTGAGTAACATCCCACACACCAGTATTATATGTATTTGAGATATAACATCCTTTACTATCACACATTCATGTACACAATGAGGAGCATGGTATTTGGCCTACTAACAAAAACATCTACCATTATATTTGACATTAAAGGGACATTGAACCCAAATGTATTCTTTCTTGATTCAGATAGAGCATGTAATTTTAATCAACTTTATAATTTACTCCTATTATCAAAGGTTCTTCATTCTCAGTCTGCTTTTTTGTGTCAGGCTCACAGTGTATACTGTGCCCACTTGCCCAGTGGCACCACTCATATCTTGTTTAATAGTAGTGTAAGTGTACATTTAAAAAAAACAAAAACTTTTTGGACTGTGAAACATCAGTCTGCTTTTTTGTGTCAGGCTCACAGCGTATACTGTGCCCACTTGCCCAGTGCCACCACTCATATCTTGTTTAATAGTAGTGTAAGTGTACATTTAAAAAAAAAAAAAAAACTTTTTGGACTGTGAAACATCAGTCTGCTTTTTTGTGTCAGGCTCACTGTGCCCACTTGCCCAGTGGCACCACTCATATCTTGTTTAATAGTAGTGTAAGTGTACATTTAATAAAAATAAAAAATAAACTTTTTGGACTGTTAAACATCAGTCTGCTTTTTTGTGTCAGGCTCACAGCGTATACTGTGCCCACTTGCCCAGTGCCACCACTCATATCTTGTTTAATAGTAGTGTAAGTGTACATTTAAAAAAAAATGACGGGCAGAGGAAGGCCACCCCGCAGGTGCCGTCGTGGTCGTGGTGCTGTGATTCCCTTTGGCCCTAGAATAATGCCCAGTGTTCAGAGGCCACGTACCATGAACTCGAAAAGTTCTTAGGACATAGTTGACAGGCTAACACAGGACACCCAATCGTCTACAGCTTCCGCTCGGAACCTTGATGCACCATCCTCCTCCAGCTTAGCTTCGGGCACCTCTCAAGTTACCACTCGCCTGCCTGCCGCCACCACCAACACTAGCACCACAGCCGCTTCACTTGATCTGTCAGAGGAGTTATTTACACATCAGTTTGAAGAAATGAGTGATGCGCAACCATCATTGACAGAGGATGTAGATAACAGTGATATGTCTCAGTCAGGCAGCATTACAGACATGGACGTACGGTGTGATGATGATGATGATGATGTTGTACCCGCTGCTGCTTCCTTTGTTGAGTTGTCAGATACAAGTGAAGCGGTTGATGATGACGATGCGTCCGTGGATGTCACATTATATAATGTTTCTGTGCTGTTTTTGACATATGTTGAAAATTTAAGATCGCAAAAATAAATATATTAAAATATCGAGATATATATATATATATATATATATATATATATAACTGTTGGTACCCATATGCGCCAGTGGATGCGCAAATTTCTGGCAATAACAGTCTCTTCTTGGCACTGAGCCTTTGAAAAATTAGTTAAAAAAAGAAAGTACTGCATCACAAGATGTAAAAGCATGTATTATAATGGTGTGCGCCTCAGTCTGCATGGCGAAATATACAACACGCAATTGAAGCCGAAATTGCAGTTCCCTATCGGCGCAAAGCAATGATAAATAAGAAACTGGGCGTATTTGTATGTCGGGCTGTTAAATTACGCCTATTACTAATGTAATTTGTAGCACTCGGGAGCGCGCCTGTGCGTGTAGGCGAATGCATGCTGAGTGCGAAGAAGTTTCTTTCAGATTTGCGCAATTATAGGCGCAGAGTGCTTTGATGAATATGACAATCAGTTCGTATGAGCTATTTTGGACGGAATTAAAGGAGAATGGCTTTGATAAATCTAGCCCTAAGATGTAGCAGGTAAGTTAGTTTGTAACTTTAGGTTTTCTGCAAAGTTTATTGAACATGGCGGTACGTATATTATATAGCTGGTGAGCAGAGCAGAAAGAACAGAATGCATGTGAGCCTTCCAAACTAGAATGGAAAATTCTACTTAATAACACTTATGAACTGCATATCTTGGACATTTCCAGACTTTTGAAAAAAATCTTTTATATAAAAAAAGACATTCTTTATTTTTTTTTTTTTTATTGAGAGTTAAGGGAGAAATACACATGTACAAAGATCATGGAATTACAAGACATTTAGGCAAATGGTTACAATTAAAAACAAACGTGTAGTACATAATAATACAACCACCGTCCTGTCAAAGCGCTACCTGTAAACAATAAGTCTAGTACAAAGTTAAACATAAACCCTCCTTTTTTCCCCTCCTAAAAATCATGTGAAACCACTTTTGGACTTCTAACCTGACTAAAATAATGATTACTAGGAGGATTATGGTATTATAAGCCACTTATGGGCCTTATATACTGTATATATATTATTTATAAGCCACTTATGGACCTAATTATTATAGTATATTTAAATATTAAAATTAGTTTTATAAGCCACTGGTGGGTCTAATATTGATACGTATGTACATCATATGTGGAGTGGAAAGAACATTTGAAACTTCAAAAAGTATATAAAACCATTCTGCTGCCCAAAAAAAAAACCTTTGACAAATCTAAAATTAAGCCACATCAGGACCTACCGAGTTAATAAAACTAGATAAAATATAGACTTATTGAGCTATAGCTTAATAACCTGCTATTAACTAATGAATATTAATATAAATAGCTCAATATATTAGTAAGCTTATATTATATAGCCTAATGTGGTAGTATGAAATGAAGAATAGTGCAACAGTAAAACAATTAAAGCATTGATTTAGGGGTCAGGACATTACAGGAGACAGGTGTGCTGAATTTTAGGCAATGCCAAGACATGTATAATTCAGAATTAGGTAATACTACCAATAAGTCTGTTGTAGGAAGGGGTTAACTCTACATCCTTTTACATACAATTTGTTTTATATTCAGGGGACATATATAAAATGGTATAAGTAGCATTAAACATATGGTCACATCTGAGAGGTGTATCAAAAGGCTAATGAATATAAAAAAATGACTTATTTTTAATACTGTATGCATAATTGCCTGAAAAGCTCTGGAACATTTTTCTAAAAGGAATGGCTTAAAAAACTAAACAACTGAGTGTGCACTTTGAAATAAAACAGCCTCATAGATGTTTTGAGACATTAGATATGAGTGTATTTCTATGTTGTGTATTTTGTGTTATATATTAAAAATACGCTATACTATTATGTGTTGTGTGTCTCTCTCTTAAATCTTCAATGAACTTAAAGGGACAGTATACACCAATTTTCATATAACTGCATGTAATAGACCCTACTATAAAGAACAATATGCACAGATAGACAGTATTAAACTTTTTCAAAATTTCTTAGAAGCTCAAAGTTTAGCACTGTTGATGAGGTTAGGCTGGGACAGCCATTGAAAGGGGCTGGGGGGAAAAAGAATAGCAGACCCCCCTTCCCTGTATATGAAAAGACAGATAACACAAACATGTAAACGCATGTATACATCTAGCACTATGGGGCTTGGTTAGGAGTTTGAAAATCATCCCAATGTTATAAAAAAAATAAGCAAAACTATACATTGTTACAAAAACACTCCCAGATGGGCTACAAAACATTTTTGCAAGGAAAAATCTAGTGTGCAATGTCCCTAGAACACAGCAGAGGTGACTCCAGGAGGCACAGGACCACAGCATATGATAAATACTCCAAATAAATGCATCAGTATGTATGGTTTGACCAAGTGTTTTGTCTGCCTACTGCAGGTGTCTTCTGTTTGACTGTTGTAAGTATAGTACATTTAAAAGATCAAATATTTCATGGAGGATTACAGTTTGAGTTTAATGTCCCTTTATAACCCAGCTCATATGGGGCGCGATCCGATATACAGCGTTGTTTTCGGCGCAAGCGCCGCCCGTAATTTCACCTCGCACATCGCGGTATGACATATACTGCGCCGTTAGATGCTAAACTGGCGTAAGTAGGACAAACTGGCGTTCTTCTGAAAAGTGCGCAAATACACATTTTAGTCTTCGCAAGTAACTTACGCCAGTATTTTGTCCACGTAAAGTCTCAATAAAGAGTAGTTTTATGCAAATTAGGCTAACACTCCTAAAAATGAACCGCAATTTCAAATAAATGAGCCACGTAATTACGCTATTCAAAATTCATATATAAACCCATGCGCAGCCGCCATTTTCTTCAGTGTGTTTGGATTGTTCTTTGAGCTACAGCACACTACAGTGGAGTGGAGGATTAGTTAGAGTAGAGAGAGAGGCGCAAACAGAGGAGTTAGTTAGGTCGCATTGTTGTTTGGTTAAGCTTGTACACTTACACATATTTTTACATATTGCACACATATTGCATAAATACATATACAAAATACACCACACTTTTTTTTCTAACACCTCACACATTTTATTTCAATTTTACAGTGTGATAGGCTGAGTGTTTGATTGTGATTGTGTGTGATTGAACTGGGAGTGAGTGTGAGTGTGTGAATGTGTGTAGTGTGAGGATGGCAGGGAGAGGTAGGGAGGAGGGGAGAGGAGTGGCAGGGAGAGGAGTATTGTAGAGGACAGGAGGAGCAGTGGGGTCCCCGTCAGGGAGTAAGTAGAGTGGGGAGATGGAGAGCTAGAAGGGATGATGGGAGGGGAGATGCCCGAGAGCCCCAGAGACCAGGCACATCTAGAAGAGGGACAGAGGGTGCACATGGGGACAGAAAGGGGGAGGAGGGAGAGGATAGGGAGGAACCCACACCAGGGACATCACAGGGAGCAAGCCAGGTGTCCACGGAGGATGAGAGGATGAGATGTCCAAACTTCTCATTCGATGAGAATGTTGCCCTAGTCCAGGCCATCCTGGACAATCACAGTGCCCTCTTTGGCCAGGAGAAGGGCAAAGGCATTGCCAAAAGGCGTAAAACAGCATAGTTGGCGGTAGAGGATGCCGTCAACAGTGTGGCTCCGCAGAGGAGGACTGTTGAGGGCCTTAAAAAGCGGTGGAATGACTGCAAGAGGCAGGTGAAAGAAAAGATGGGGCAGGAAGCTGTACACCAGAGGGGAACAGGCGGTGGTCCACCCCTGGACACAGAATATAAACACCTGGCAGGAGATGATACGCAGGTCCCTGAGTATCACAGCAGTCCGTGGACTTCCAGGGGCTCGTGACTCAGGGGCTGCAACCACAGCACATCATGCTGGTGAGTAACATCCCACACACCAGTATTATATGTATTTGAGATATAACATCCTTTACTATCACACATTCATGTACACAATGAGGAGCATGGTATTTGGCCTACTAACAAAAACATCTACCATTATATTTGACATTAAAGGGACACTGAACCCAAATTTATTCTTTCTTGATTCAGATAGAGCATGTAATTTTAATCAACTTTATAATTTACTCCTATTATCAAAGGTTCTTCATTCTCAGTCTGCTTTTTTGTGTCAGGCTCACAGCGTATACTGTGCCCACTTGCCCAGTGCCACCACTCATATCTTGTTTAATAGTAGTGTAAGTGTACATTTAAAAAAAAAAAAAAAACTTTTTGGACTGTGAAACATCAGTCTGCTTTTTTGTGTCAGGCTCACTGTGCCCACTTGCCCAGTGGCACCACTCATATCTTGTTTAATAGTAGTGTAAGTGTACATTTAAAAAAAACAAAAACTTTTTGGACTGTGAAACATCAGTCTGCTTTTTTGTGTCAGGCTCACTGTGCCCACTTGCCCAGTGGCACCACTCATATCTTGTTTAATAGTAGTGTAAGTGTACATTTAAAAAAAACAAAAAAACTTTTTGGACTGTGAAACATCAGTCTGCTTTTTTGTGTCAGGCTCGCAGCGTATACTGTGCCCACTTGCCCAGTGGCGCCACTCATATCTTGTTTAATAGTAGTGTAAGTGTACATTTAAAAAAAATAAACTTTTTGGACTGTGAAACATCAGTCTGCTTTTTTGTGTCAGGCTCACAGCATATACTGTGCCCACTTGCCCAGTGCCACCACTCATATCTTGTTTAATAGTAGTGTAAGTGTACATTTAAAAAAAATGACGGGCAGAGGCAGGCCACCACGCAGGTGCCGTCGTGGTCGTGGTGCTGTGATTCCCTTTGGCCCTAGAATAATGCCCAGTGTTCAGAGGCCACGTACCATAAACTCGAAAAGTTCTTAGGACATAGTTGACAGGCTAACACAGGACACCCAATCGTCTACAGCTTCCGCTCGGAACCTTGATGCACCATCCTCCTCCAGCTTAGCTTCGGGCACCTCTCAAGTTACCACTCGCCTGCCTGCCACCACCACCAACACTAGCACCACAGCCGCTTCACTTGATCTGTCAGAGGAGTTATTTACACATCAGTTTGAAGAAATGAGTGATGCGCAACCATCATTGACAGAGGATGTAGATAACAGTGATATGTCTCAGTCAAGCAGCATTACAGACATGGACGTACGGTGTGATGATGATGATGATGATGATGTTGTACCCGCTGCTGCTTCCTTTGTTGAGTTGTCAGATACAAGTGAAGCGGTTGATGATGACGATGCGTCCGTGGATGTCACGTGGGTGCCCGCTAGAAGAGAAGAAGAACAGGGGGAAAGTTCAGATGGGGAGACAGAGAAGAGGAGGAGGAGATGGAAGCAGGGGGAGGTCGTCGCAAGGAGCTAGTGGCACAGTCAGACAGCATGCATCGGCACCTGGGGTCAGCCAGACAGCACGCCAATCAACGCATGCTGTTGCCACCACCAGAATGCCGTCATTGCAGAGCTCAGCAGTGTGGCATTTTTTTGTGTGTCTGCCTCTGACAACAGCGATGCCATTTGCAACCTGTGCCAAAAGAAACTGAGTCGTGGGAAGTCCAACACCCACCTAGGTACAACTGCTTTGCGACGGCACATGATCGCACATCACAAACGCCTATGGGATGAACACATGAGTAGAAGCAGCACACAAACTCAAAGCCGCCATCCTCCTCCTGGTCCAGCATCTTCAGCCACGTCAACCACTGCTGTCCTCCTTGCCCCCTCTCAACCATCCGCCACTCCGTCTCTCGCCTTGAGCAGTTCCTGCTCATCAGCCCACAGTCAGGTGTCTGTCAAGGACATGTTTGAGCGTAAGAAGCCAATGTCACAAAGTCACCCCCTTGCCCGGCGTCTGACAGCTGGCTTGTCTGAACTCTTAGCCCGCCAGCTTTTACCAGGTACCCGGCCAAAATTTCTTTGCACAAAAGGCAATCCCCAACCTGTACTCGATTGTGCAAAAGGAAGTAATGGCATGTCTGGCACACAGTGTTAGGGCAAGGGTCTATCTGACCACTGATACCTGGTCTGCAAAGCATGGTCAAGGCAGGTATATCACCTACACTGCGCATTGGGTAAACCTGCTGACGGCTGCCAAGCATGGAATGCGTGGCTCTGCAGAGGAGTTGGTGACACCGCCACGACTTGCAGGCAGGCCTGCTGCCACCTCCTCTACTCCTCCTACTCCATCCTCTTCCATAACCTCCTCGGCTGAGTCCTCTTCTGCTGCTGCGTCTTGCTCCACATCAACGGCACCCCCCCAGCTCCCCAGGTACTATTCCACATACCGGATACGGCAGTGTCACGCCGTCTTGGGGTTGACTTGCCTGAAAGCAGAGAGTCACACCGGACCAGCACTCCTGTCCGCCCTGAACGCACAGGTGGATCAGTGGCTGACTCCGCACCAACTGTAGATTGGCAAAGTGGTTTCTGACAATGGAAGAAATTTGGTGGCGGCATTGAATTTGGGCAAGTTGACACATGTGCCGTGCATGGCACATGTGTGTAATCTGATCATACAACGCTTTGTGCATAAGTACCCAGGCTTACAGGACGTCCTGAAGCAGGCCAGGAAGGTGTGTGGCCATTTCAGGCGTTCCTACATGGCCATGGCGCACTTTTCAGATATCCAGCGGCGAAACAACATGCCAGTGAGGCGCTTGATTTGCGACAGCCCGACACGTTGAAATTCAACACTCCTAATGTTCGACCGCCTGATCCAACAAGAAAAAGCTGTTAATGACTATTTGTATGACCGGGGTGCTAGGACAGCCTCTGTGGAGCTGGGAATTTTTTTGCCACGTTACTGGACGCTCATGCGCAATGCCTGTAGGCTCATGCGTCCTTTTGAGGAGGTGACAAACCTAGTCAGTCGACATCATACCATTTGTTTTCTTCCTGGAGCGTGCCCTGCGAAGAGTGCTGGATCAGGCCGTAGATGAGCGTGAAGAGGAAGAGTTGTGGTCACCATCACCACCAGAAACAGCCTTATCAGCATCGCTTGCTGGACCTGCGGCAATGCTGGAAGAGGATTGTGAGGAAGAGGAGTCAGAGGAGGAATGTGGCTTTGAGGAGGAGGAGGAGGAAGACCAACCACAACAGGCATCCCAGGGTGCTCGTTGTCACCTATCTGGTACCCGTGGTGTTGTACGTGGCTGGGGGGAAGAAGATACCTTCAGTGAGATCACCGAGGACGAGGAACGGGACATGAGTAGCTCGGCATCCAACCTTGTGCAAATGGGGTTTTTCATGCTGTTGTGCCTGTTGAGGGACCCTCGTATAAAAAAGCTGAAGGAGAACGACCTGTACTGGGTGTCCACGCTACTAGACCCCCGGTATAAGCATAAAGTGCCTGAAATGTTACCGAATTACCGCAAGTCGGAAAGGATGCAGCAGTTCCAAAATAAATTAAAAAGTATGCTTTACACAGCATATAAGGGTGATGTCACAGCACAATGGGAATCTAACAGGGGAAGAGGTGAAAGTAATCCTCCTCCTCCCACGACCACGCCGGCAAGGACAGGATGCTTTACAGACGTGTTGTTGATGGAGGACATGCAGAGCTTTTTAAGTCCTATGCATCGCCACAGCCCTTCGGGGTCCACCCTCAGAGAACGACTCGACCGACAGGTAGCAGACTACCTCGCCTTAACTGCAGATCTCGACACTCTGAGGAGCTATGAACCCCTTGACTACTGGGTGTGCAGGCTTGACCTGTGGCTTGAGCTATCCCAATTTGCGATAGAACTTCTGGCCTGCCCCGCTTCAAGTGTCCTGTCAGAAAGAACCTTCAGTGCAGCAGGAGGTATTGTCACTGAGAAGAGAAGTCGCCTAGGTCAAAAAAGTCTAGATTACCTCACCTTTATTAAGATGAATGAGGGATGGATACCGAAGGGACTGACATTGGGCGATACATTCGACTAAAAAAGGCCTGATGAGATGAGCTGCCTTGGGCTAAAAATGGTCCACACGCTGCTGTATTTTATCTCTGAATGCCGGATGACTTGTGTGACTTATCCGCCACCAACTAGGGTTCAAGCCACAATGTTTTAGGGCACTTTCTGCCTGGGAAACAAACATCAATTTTTCTGGCCGCTGCTACAGCAGCGGCTGCAACAATACCTAATTTTTCAGGCATGTGTACATGCCTAATTTTTCTGGCCTCTGGTGCAGCACTGTGGCTTCAAAAACCAAACCAATAAAAAAGGCACATAACAGGGATTAAACTGATAGGAATAGTACTACTTAACACACCACTCATATCTGGTGGCACAGTAGATTGCACGCGCAGTGCCCCAAATTTGAAGTAGGAGGACCGACTAAGCATCTTTTTCCATCTCCCAGTTCCTAAAATCCATGCCATATACACGTCCCCTGATAGGGGACGTAACAGGGATTAAAATGATAGGAATAGTACTACTTAACACACCTTATAATAACGCAGAGAGAGGCAATGCAGAGAGAGGAGTCTGAAGAAGAGGAGTCAGAGGAGGAAGGTGGCTTTGAGGAGGTGGAAGACCAAACACAGCAGGCGTCCCAGGCAGGCTTGTTGTCACCTTTCGGGGACCCTTGGTGTTGTACGTGACTGGGTGGAGGAAGAGACCTTCAATGACATCACTGAGGACAAGGAACGGGACATGGCTAGCTTGGTATCCAACCTTGTGCAAATGGGGAGTTTGTGGTTGTGCAAATGGACTGTTTGCGGTTGTTTGCGGTGCGTTAAACGGGGAGTTTGGTCTGTCACTGTGAAGTGGGCGTAACCCTTACACTACCTGATCGATACAACATCATACCTGATGTTTTAAAGCACGTTATTCCAAACAATTTATGAATGTTAGGTGATTTATGCCCTTTATGGATTTAAACCAGACTCTGCATCAACTATGTAATTTTCCGTGGGAGTTTTGCCATGGATCCCCCTCCGGCATGCCACAGTCCAGGTGTTAGTCCCCTTGAAACAACTTTTCCATCACTATTGTGGCCATAAAGAGTCCCTGTGGGTTTTAAAATTCGCCTGCCTATTGAAGTCAATAGCGGTTCGCCCGGTTCGCCCGTTCGTGAACTTTTGCAGAAGTTCGCGTTCGTGGTTCGTGAACGCAAAATTTTATGTTCGCGACATCACTAATGTTATAGAGTTTGACATGAGAATCAGTATAGGCCCTAGCATGTATCAATGTACATTGTATTCCCACATGGATATATATATGACTGTACTAATCCCTCTCATCATTTGACTCCTCCACAGAACCTCCTGTCACGAGGATACAAACAGGCATGCCGCCACCGCCACCATCACCAGTCACAGGCATGCAGCATCCACCACCAGTCACAGGCATGCAGCATCCACCACCAGTCAAAGGCATGCAGCCACCACCACCAGTCAAAGGCAACCACGTGGACAGTATGCTCCCAGGCATGAGCAGGGTTGGATGGCTTCAGTTGAGGACCGGAAGTGATGCCACCACCATTGACATATGACCCCTGGCAAGATTCCTGGCCAGAGGAATATTCTTCTTTTGGATTTGAGGGGGAGCCAAGACAGCCACAAAGGGTCCATGTATTTACCCCCCCCCCACAACACAATCTCAGGGCAGTCATGGCTTTTACACACAGAGTATGTCACAAGAAGTGCCAACTGGACAGGCTGAGTGGTCACACACTGGTCATCAGTGGGACTATCGATCCACCCTGAGAGCTCCACCATCCTCATCACTTGGGAGAGCTCCACCATCTACAGATGATGAAAATATAGCTGAAAGTACTCAATCACCAGCAGATGCAGCTGAACCTGTCCCAACAGAACCAGCAGATGCAGCTGAACCTGTCCCAACAGAACCAGCAGATGCAGCTGAACCTGCACCTCAGGCAACAGCAGATGCAGGTGACCCTGCCCCACAAGCACATAGAAGCCCTGCTGCTCAAGAGCCTGTGGATGCAGTGTATTCAGCCCTGGGTGAGGAATACATTGCACTCCAGAGGAGGCTCATAACAAGCACGGAGAACATACAAAGAGGCCAAGAGAGGTTCTTCAGGAGCCAACAGAGGAGACAACAATGTAGCATAGAGCTATAGAGGGACATAGCAGCATCGTTAAGTGCAAGTGTTCATAACCAATCACAGATGATGCGAATTCTGTCTGATATGCAGATGCAAATGGACAATAGATGGAGAGAACAAAATCAACTCTTGGGTGTGTTGGTTGAGCACTTTACACACCAGCAGGACACTGCCTCCAGCCTATTATCTGTGGCCAGCACACCATCAGAAACAGCAGAATTTTCTCAAACAAGGAGAAGAAGGCAATCCACTACAGCCACCTCAGCTCCCTCATCCAAGAAGCCAAAAAATAAATAAATATTCTTATAGTTCACCATAAATCTTGTCCTCTGTTATTTACCATATAATTGTCATCCACATCCATGTGGGGTGTGTTTTAGTACACTAATATTGTTAAAACATATAATATGACCTGTGTGGAAATGGCAAACAAAGGTAATATTATCATGTTTATGACATATTCATGTTCTATAAACCACATCACATAGTTGTGTATGAAGGGTACATATAGTAATATTCACTTCTAAGATGTAAATCAAGGTTTCTCACATCCAATATAAATTGACACATGGGTATATATATATATATATATATATATATATATATATATATATATATATATATATATATATATAAATAATAATGTATTTACAGAAGGTGTGAACATAAGGTATAAACATCCATTTTCATTCTTATTACTGATAGTCAATAAATCATAGTGACATAAACATGAATTAAACAAATGAGACTTTTTCAGTAATTAGGGTGGTTAAGGGAAGGGGGGTGGTATGTAGTAGTTTCACTTACATGCAGTGGAAATCCGCAGTATGTATTTCTACAAGACGTGATATATACACATGCAATGGTTGGTGAGGTACAGTCAAACATCATAATACATGTGAATGTTACGGTTTACTGTACTTATGAACAAGTAACTTACAGGTGAAGTATTGACGGATGACAAAGTCCCTCACTTCATTCCCCCTCAGTGTCCCCCTGTCCACATCCTCAGGTACAGGAACCAGCTCCTGATCTTGTTCTGGTTCCATGTCCCCCAATATACGTGTGTCCACAGCAATGTTATGTAGAATACAACATGCATTGACAATGGAACACACTTTGTTGGGGTTATACTGTAAAGCTCCGCCTGTCAAATCCAGACACCTGAATCTGGTTTTGAGTAGGCCAAAGCTCCTTTCTATCACATTTCTGGTCCGTATGTGGGCCTCCTGGTACCTGAGTTGTGGCTCTGTAAGGGGGTGTACCAAGGGGGTTAACAGCCATGGTATGCAGCCGTACCCTGCGTCACCAGTCATGTAACATATGTATTCGAATTACTACAGGTTCATCATGTACTTAAAGGGACATAACATGGATTTCATTTAAAAGATATATTTTTCAAATACATTAAATTGGTGCATTGTAAGCAATCTACTTTTATGCAAGGATTAGTCTAGACAAAATTCTATTTTCATGATTCAGATAGAACATTCCATTTTAAGAAAATGTCCTTTTAAGTGAAAAACTATTTATAGTATTCTGTCCCTTTAACAGAACATGAAACACACATTTCTTCTTTCATGAGTTAAAAAGAACCTGCAATTTTATTCAACTTTATAATTTACTTCTATTATGTAATTTGCTCCATTCTCTTGATATCATTTGCTGACAAGCATATTAGATATGCTCATTAGCTGCTGATTGGTGGCTGCACATAGATGCCTCATATGACTGGCTCATCTATGTGCATTGCTATTTCTTAAACAAAGGATATCTAAAGAATAAATCAAATGAGATAATAGAAGTAAATTGTAATGTTGTTTAACATTGTATTCTCTATCTGAAACATGAGAACATTATTTTGTGTTTAGTGTCCCTTTAGTAGAAATATACAGACAGAATGAAGGTAGTGCATACTCACCAAGCAGCCAACCTCCCGAGAGTGTGCCAGACTCGAAAAGCTGGAATAAGGAGGTCTGGCGCAGGATGTAGGAATCATGTGCACTACCTGGAAAGCCTGCATACACATGTGTGAATTTCAGAGTGGTATCGCAGACCATCTGGCAATTCAAGGAGTAAAACCCTTTCCTGTTAATATAGAGGAATGGCTCCTCATGTGGGGCCACGATACGCACATGTGTGCAATCAATTGCCCCCATGACACTGGGAATACCCCCCAGTCGATAGAAGCCTTGTTTAAGACTGTTCCATTCCTGGGGGGTACGGGGGAAATGAATGTATCGCTGTGTCTGGTTATCTAGAGCAGTCAAAACCTCCCCTAGAATCCTGGAGAAGGTGGACTGCGCTAGGCCAGACACAAGCCCCTCTGTTGACTGGAATGAGCCGGATGCCAGGAAGTGTACAACACACAACAGCTTCTGCAAACCAGTCAGAGCTCGGTTCCTATTCGCTTGAGGGTCAATATCATCCTTCAAGACATCATATAGGTCAATGAGGCTTGCAGAAGTAAAGCGATACTTTTCCCTGACCTCCCCTTCTGTCATCCCAAACAGGGTGACCCTAACCCTGTGAATCCTTGGTGCCCTTGCTCTTCCCCTCTGCTGATGCCGACATCTTATAGGCCCTGCTGGCCTATGACCAGCTGCAGCAACAACAGCAGCAGGGGCAGCACCAGGAACAGGGACAACAGCGTGAGGAGCAGGGACACCAGCAGCAGGAGCAGGGACGGCTACAGCACCATGACCAGGGACCTCAGCAGCAACTATATCCTCCACAACAGGGGCTTGTAGGGCTTCCAGCACCCCTTGTGTCCCACGATGCTGTCTCTGTATGTATTGTAGATAATGCGAGATTAGAATGGAGTAGATTTTCTGAATTCTGCGCGCGTAAGTCCTTACGCTGTATATTGGATTCCAAATTGCGCGTCGTTCTATGTTAGTCTATGGGTAAAAAAAATATGGCCGAAAGGTGAAATATATGCGCGTAACTTGTATGCTACGCCGTATATGTAATACCAAAATCGCGTAAAATCTGGCGTTTCCGGCTTTTGCGGGCGACGCTGCATATTGGATCGGGCCCATGCTATTTTGCTAAAGTTGGGGAGTATGCTGTTTTATAAACTCTCTCATATTAGTTGAATTTGTCACCTGCATCTTAAAGGGACAGTCAAGTCAAAATTAAACTTTCATGATTCAGATAGAGCGCATATTTTTAAATAACTTTCCAATTCCTTTCCATTATCTAAATGTGCACAGTCTTTTTATATGCACAGTTTCTTAAGCACCAGCTACTGAGCATGTGCAAGATTTACATGATATATGTACAGTGTGATTGGCTGATGGCTGTCGCATGATGCATTAGGAAGGAAAATTGAACTAATGTTTACATTTGTCAGAAAAAAAAAAATCTACTACTCATTTTTAAAATTCTACTGTTTAGTGGTCCTTTAAAGGGATATGAAACCTAAACATTTTTTCTTTTGTGATTCAGACAAAGCATACCATTTTTAAAAGTTTCCAATTTACTTCTGTTTGCTTCGATCCCATGCTATTCTTTGTTAAAAAAATTATCAGGTAAATTCTTACATAAATTATGTTTTTTTATTTCATGGTGGCGAGACTCCACCAGCTAGTTACTGATGGGATATACATTCCTACCAGGAGGGGGCAAAGTTTCCCAAACCTCAAATGCCTATAAATACACCCCCACCTAATTCATACCTCAGTTTAACGTATAGCTAAGTTAGGCCTAGATTTAGAGTTTGGCGTTAGCCGTGAAAACCAGCGTTAGAGGCTCCTAACGCTGGTTTTAGGCTACCGCCGGTATTTGGAGTCACTCAAAATAGGGTCTAACGCTCACTTTCCAGCCGCGACTTTTCCATACCGCAGATCCCCTTACGTCAATTGCGTATCCTATCTTTTCAATGGGATTTCTCTAACTCCGGTATTTAGAGTCGTTTCTGAAGTGAGCGTTAGACATCTAACGACAAAACTCCAGCCGCAGGAAAAAAGTCAGTAGTTAAGAGCTTTCTGGGCTAACGCCGGTTTATAAAGCTCTTAACTACTGTGCTCTAAAGTACACTAACACCCATAAACTACCTATGTACCCCTAAACCGAGGTCCCCCCACATCGCCGACACTCTAAAAAATTTTTTTAACCCCTAATCTGCCGACCGCCACCTACGTTATCCTTATGTACCCCTAATCTGCTGCCCCTAACACCGCCGACCCCTGTATTATATTTATTAACCCCTAATCTGCCCCCCACAATGTCGCCTCCACCTGCCTACACTTATTAACCCCTAATCTGCCGACCGCAAAGCGCCGCCACCTACGTTATCCTTATGTACCCCTAATCTGCTGCCCCTAACACCGCCGACCCCTATATTATATTTATTAACCCCTAATCTGCCCCCCACAACGTCGCCTCCACCTGCCTACACTTCTTAACCCCTAATCTGCCGACCGGACCTGAGCGCTACTATAATAAAGTTATTAACCCCTAATCCGCCTCACTAACCCTATCATAAATAGTATTAACCCCTAATCTGCCCTCCCGAACATCGCCAACACCTAACTTCAATTATTAACCCCTAATCTGCCGACCGAATCTCGCTGCTATTCTAATAAATGTATTAACCCCTAAAGCTAAGTCTAACCCTAATACTAACACCCCCCTAAGTTAAATATAATTTAAATCTAACGAAATTAATTATCTCTTATTAAATAAATTATTCCTATTTAAAGCTAAATATACTTACCTGTAAAATAAATCCTAATATAGCTACAATATAAATTATAATTATATTATAGCTATTTTAGGATTTATATTTATTTTACAGGTAACTTTGTATTTATTTTAACCAGGTACAATAGCTATTAAATAGTTAAGAACTATTTAATAGCTAAAATAGTTAAAATAATTACAAATTTACCTGTAAAAGAAATCCTAACCTAAGTTACAAATAAACCTAACACTACACTATCAATAAATTAATTAAATAAACTACCTACAATTACCTACAATTAACCTAACACTACACTATCAATAAATTAATTAAATACAATTGCTACAAAGAAATACAATTAAATAAACTAGCTAAAGTACAAAAAATAAAAAAGAACTAAGTTACAAAAAATAAAAAATAAGAACATAAGAAAAATATTACAACAATTTTAAACTAATTACACCTACTCTAAGCCCCCTAATAAAATAACAAAGCCAATCAGATTGAGCTTGCATTCTATTGGCTGATCGGAACAGCCAATAGAATGCGAGCTCAATCTGATTGGCTGATTGGATCAGCCAATCGGATTGAACTTGATTCTGATTGGCTGATTCCATCAGCCAATCAGAATATTCCTACCTTAATTCCGATTGGCTGATAGAATCCTATCAGCCAATCGGAATTCGAGGGACGCCATCTTGGATGACGTCATTTAAAGGAACCGTCATTCGTCGTTCAGTCGTCGGCCAGGATGGATGTTCCGCGGTGGAGATCTTCAGGATGCTGCCGCTTCGCTCTGGATGGATGCCGCTTGGATGAAGACTTCAATCGGATGGAAGACCTCTTCTGGCCCGCTTGGATGAAGACTTCAGCCGGATCATGGACCTCTTCAGCCCCCCGCTTGGGCTTGGATCAGGACATCGGAGGAGCTCTTCTGGACCGATCGGTGAACCTGGTATGGTGAAGACAAGGTAGGATGATCTTCAGGGGCTTAGTGTTAGGTTTATTTAAGGGGGGTTTGGGTTAGATTAGGGGTATGTGGGTGGTGGGTTGTAATGTTAGGGGGGGTATTGTATTTTTTCTTTTACAGGCAAAAGAGCTGAACTTCTTGGGGCATGCCCCGCAAAGGGCCCTGTTCAGGGCTGGTAAGGTAAAAGAGCTTTGAACTTTAGTAATTTAGAATAGGGTAGGGCATTTTTTTATTTTGGGGGGCTTTGTTATTTTATTAGGGGGCTTAGAGTAGGTGTAATTAGTTTAAAATTGTTGTAATATTTTTCTTATGTTTGTAGATATTTTTTTATTTTTTGTAACTTAGTTCTTTTTTATTTTTTGTACTTTAGCTAGTTTATTTAATTGTATTTCTTTGTAGCAATTGTATTTAATTAATTTATTGATAGTGTAGTGTTAGGTTAATTGTAGGTAATTGTAGGTAGTTTATTTAATTAATTTATTGATAGTGTAGTGTTAGGTTTATTTGTAACTTAGGTTAGGATTTATTTTACAGGTAAATTTGTAATTATTTTAACTATTTTAGCTATTAAATAGTTCTTAACTATTTAATAGCTATTGTACCTGGTTAAAATAAATACAAAGTTACCTGTAAAATAAATATAAATCCTAAAATAGCTATAATATAATTATAATTTATATTGTAGCTATATTAGGATTTATTTTACAGGTAAGTATTTAGCTTTAAATAGGAATAATTTATTTAATAAGAGATAATTAATTTAGTTAGATTTAAATTATATTTAACTTAGGGGGGTGTTAGTATTAGGGTTAGACTTAGCTTTAGGGGTTAATACATTTATTAGAATAGCGGCGAGATTCGGTCGGCAGATTAGGGGTTAATAATTGAAGTTAGGTGTCGGCGATGTTAGGGAGGGCAGATTAGGGGTTAATACTATTTATGATAGGGTTAGTGAGGCGGATTAGGGGTTAATAACTTTATTATAGTAGCGCTCAGGTCCGGTCGGCAGATTAGGGGTTAAGAAGTGTAGGCAGGTGGAGGCGACGTTGTGGGGGGCAGATTAGGGGTTAATAAATATAATATAGGGGTCGGCGGTGTTAGGGGCAGCAGATTAGGGGTACATAGGGATAATGTAAGTAGCGGCGGTTTACGGAGCGGCAGATTAGGGGTTAATAATAATATGCAGGGGTCAGCGAAAGCGGGGGGCGGCAGATTAGGGGTTAATAAGTGTAAGGTTAGGGATGTTTAGACTCGGGGTACATGTTAGAGTGTTAGGTGCAGACGTAGGAAGGGTTACCGCATAGCAAACAATGGGGCTGCGTTAGGAGCTGAACGCGGCTTTTTTGCAGGTGTTTGGTTTTTTTTTCAGCTCAAACAGCCCCATTGTTTCCTATGGGAGAATCGTGCACAAGCACGTTTTTGAGGCTGGCCGCGTCCGTAAGCAACTCTGGTATCGAGAGTTGAAGCTGCGTTAAAAATGCTCTACGCTCCTTTTTTGGAGCCTAACGCAGCCTTTATGTGGACTCTCGATACCAGAGTTATTTTTATGGTGCGGCCAGAAAAAAGCCGGCGTTAGTTTTTCGGGTCGTTACCGACAAAACTCCAAATCTAGGTCTTAGTGAGGTGTATAAGGAGTAAAAGCATAAAAAAGAGGAATAGGATAAATAATGTGCTTTAAACAAAAAAAACATAACCCCCAGAAATGGGTGGGTCTCGTGGACTTTCGCCACCATGAAAGAAATTCATTTATCAGGTAAGTTCTTACATAAATTATGTTTTCTTTCATATAGGTGGTGAGAGTCCATTAGCTAGTTACTGATGGGATATAATACCCAAGATGTGGAAGTCCAAGAGTAACTATAGAGGGAGGGATAAAATAAAAACAGCTATTTCAACTGAGAAATTAAATCCTAAAAAATTATTAAGTTTTTTCTTAAAAAAAAAAGAAAAAAAAAAAAAAGAAATCATAGGCACTAGAATCAAACTAAGACAGCTGTCTGAAGAACCTTTCTACCAAAAGCTGCTTCCAAAGAAGCAAAAACATTACAATGGTAAAATTTTTGTAAATGTATGCTAAGAAGACCAAGTAGCTGCTTTGCAGATTTGATCAACTGAAGCTTCATTCTTGAAAGCCCAAGATGTGGCAACTGATCTTGTAGAATGAGCTGTTTTTTTCTTTAAGGCGGAGGCTGCCCCGCCTCCAAATAAGCTTTGTGAATCAGAAGTTTCAACCAAGATGCCAACTAAATGGCAGAGGCTTTCTGACCTTTTGTGGAACCAGACAAAATAACAAATAGACTAGAAGTCTTTCTGAAATCTTTAGTAGCCTCAACATAATATTTCAAAGCTCTTTCCACATCCAAAGAATGTAAAGATCTTTTAAGAGTATTTTTAGGATTAGGAAACAAGGAAGGAACAATAACTTCCCTATTGATGTTGATAGAATTCACAACTTTAGGCAAAAATGTAAACAAAGTCCACAAAACAGCTTTATCTTGATGGAAAATCAGATAAGGAGACTCACAAAAGAGAGCAGACACTTAAACTCTTCTAGCAGAAGAGATAGCCAAGATAAATAACACCTTTCCAAGAAAGTAGTTTAATGTCCAAAGAATGCATAGGCTCAAAAGGAGGAGCCTGAATGTCTTTAATATCAAAATTTAGACTCCAAGGAGGACAGATAGATTTAATAACAAGTTTGATACAAGTCAAAGCCTGTACGAAACAGTGAACATCAGGAAGATTAGCAATCTTTCTGTGAAATAAAACAGAAAGAGCAGAGATTTGTCCTTTCAAAGTATTGCCAGACAAACCTTTATCCAAACCATCCTGAAGAAACTGTAGAATCCTAGGAATTCTAAAAGAATGCCAAGAATAATCATGAGTGGAACACCATGAAATATAGGTTTTCCAAACCTTGTGATATATTTTCCTTGAAACCTCTATGACCAAGGACTAAGCGTTCAATTTCCATGCCTTCAAATTTAGAGATTTGAGATCCAGATGGAAAAATGGGCCTTGAGACAGAAGGTCTGGTCTGAGAGGAAGTGACCAAGGTTGGCAACTGGAAATTTGGACAAGGTCCGCATACCAGAACCTGTGAGGCCATGCTGGTGCTATCAGAAACACATAAGATTGTTCCATTATGATCTTTGAGATTACTCTTGGAAGAAGAACCAGAGGTGGAAAAATGTAAGCAGTTTGGTAAAACCATGGATTATTCAAGCAGCATTCACACACGTATTTCACATTCGTGCAATTTTGGCGATAACTTGTTAAGTTGTTGCTCAAGAACCCTTTTCAGAAATTTAAAGTGATCCCATATTGAGAGACATTCAGGTTTAGCTATGTGGTGACATTTTTATCACAGGGATATTGGAATATAGCTCACAGATTTTATAACTGGCAATTCACATAGCTGGTTTATTCAAGTAGTTCTTTTGTCTAGTGTCTGTCTAGAAAGACACACCCAATGGTCTTTTTGAGTGACATTTGATAAGCCACTCCCTTTTGAATTGGGGTATAAAATACTGTAACACCAGAGCCTCTGTCTCTCTCTTTTGTATCCTGGGCATGCTGTAAAGATGGCTGAAACTCTCAAGAAATATGGCTAAGTACATTCCTATGATTATTTTAGCAGTATTGAACAAATTGGGGTTAGTGTGTAGTAAAGTTGCATCTTAAAATGTGGACTGTATCTGTAAAATAAATTTATATATATATATATACCTGTAAATATTTATCTTATTATTAACATTTATTGATTCCTACATAAACTGTTTGACAAATAATGGAGGACCCCTCATAGAGTTTATTTCACAATTTATCTGTGTTGGTTTTAGTGGTTTCACCATAGAGATTTAGTATATTAAATTTAGTAGAAAGTAAAGATATTTTAAATTAATAGATAACCACATTTTGGCGGCCATGAAGTTTTAGACGAATCCATATGCCATTTAGTTTTGCAGGAATCAAATGAAGGTTGATTTATTTTAAATTTAACTGCAGTAAATGTAGATTTGGTGTTTTATAGCAAAGTTTTTGTATGTAGTACTTTATTTAAAAAGTGCAAATAGTGGTTGGTTTCAAAGGCCTGTTGTATGTTTCTCAAGAAAAGCATGGCTTTAAAAAAACCTGTATTTCTGGTCTGTATAAATTTGCATTTGCATAGGGGAAGGCCTGTTTTGTAGCCTGCTAAATCTTAAATAACCCCCACAGTGTTATCTATATGGCCCATGTGTATTTTCTGTCTCTTTGTGTTGAAAAGAGATTTTAAAAAAAAGCATGTGATAAGAGGCAACCCTAAAAGGCTTAGAAATTATCATATGAGCCTACCTATGTTTGGCTTCAACTTAGAATACCAAGAGAAAAAAAGCAAGTTTGATGATGGAAGTAAATTGGGAAGTTGATTATACTAGACTGTCCCTTTAACTCTTGTATTTTTCTTGTTTTTGGAAACTGGATACTTTTATTGTTGAGGCAGTTTTCTATCCGTTTTCTAATGAATTTTAGAGACATGTGTTGTGTTGGTCCCATCTAAATGTTTTTACAAACAAAAGCTTTACAGTACTATTTAATAGCTGACACAGGCCTAGATTTGGAGTTTGGCGGTAGCCGTCAAAACCAGCGTTAGAGGCTCCTAACGCTGGTTTTGGCCGCCCGCTGGTATTTGGAGTCAGTGATTAAAGGGTCTAACGCTCACTTTTCAGCCGCGACTTTTCCATACCGCAGATCCCCCTACGCCATTTGCGTAGCCTATCTTTTCAATGGGATCTTTCTAACGCTGGTATTTAGAGTTGTTTCTGAAGTGAGCGTTAGAGCTCTAACGACAAGATTCCAGCCGCCTGAAAATAGCAGGAGTTAAGAGCTTTCTGGCTAACGCCGGTTCATAAAGCTCTTAACTACTGTACCCTAAAGTACACTAACACCCATAAACTACCTATGTACCCCTAAACCGAGCTCCCCCCACATCGCCGCCACTCGATTAAAATTTTTAACCCCTAATCTGCCGACCGCCACCTACGTTATACTTATGTACCCCTAATCTGCTGCCCCTAACCCCGCCGACCCTTGTATTACATTTATTAACCCCTAACCTGCCCCCCACAACGTCGCCGCCAGCTACTTAAAATAATTAACCCCTAATCTTCCGACCGCAAAGCGCCGCCACCTACGTTATCCCTATGTACCCCTAATCTGCTACCCCTAACACCGCCGACCCCTATATTATATTTATTAACCCCTAATCTGCCCCCCTCAACGTCGCCGACACCTGCCTACACTTATTAACCCCTAATCTGCCGAGCGGACCTGAGCGCTACTATAATAAAGTTATTAACCCCTAATCCGCATCACTAACCCTATCATAAATAGTATTAACCCCTAATCTGCCCTCCCTAACATCGCCGACAGCTACCTTCAATTATTAACCCCTAATCTGCCGAGCGGACCTCACCACTATTCTAATAAATGTATTAACCCCTAAAGCTAAGTCTAACCCTAACACTAACACCCCCCTAAGTTAAATATAATTTACATCTAACGAAATAAATTAACTCTTATTAAATAAATTATTCCTATTTAAAGCTAAATACTTACCTGTAAAATAAATCCTAATATAGCTACAATATAAATTATAATTATATTGTAGCTATTTTAGGATTAATATTTATTTTACAGGCAACTTTGTAATTATTTTAACCAGGTACAATAACTATTAAATAGTTAAGAACTATTTAATAGCTAACTAGTTAAAATAATAACAAATTTACCTGTAAAATAAATCCTAACCTAAGATATAATTAAACCTAACACTACCCTATCAATAAAATAATTAAATAAACTACCTACAATTAACCTAACACTACACTATCAATAAATAAATTAAACACAATTGCTACAAATAAATACAATTAAATAAACTATCTAAAGTACAAAAAATAAAAAAGAACTAAGTTACAAAAAATAAAAAAATATTTACAAACATAAGAAAAATATTACAACAATTTTAAACTAATTACACCTACTCTAAGCCCCCTAATAAAATAACAAAGCCCCCCAAAATAAAAAATTCCCTACCCTATTCTAAATTAAAAAAAGTTACAAGCTCTTTTACCTTACCAGCCCTGAACAGGGCCCTTTGCGGGGCATGCCCCAAGAATTTCATCTCTTTTGCCTGTAAAAAAAAACATACAATACCCCCCCCCCAACATTACAACCCACCACCCACATACCCCTAATCTAACCCAAACCCCCCTTAAATAAACCTAACACTAAGCCCCTGAAGATCTTCCTACCTTGTCTTCACCATCCAGGTATCACTGATCCGTCCTGGCTCCAACATCTTCATCCAACCCAAGCGGGGGTTGGCGATCCATAATCCGGTCCAGAAGAGGCTCCAAAGTCTTCCTCCTATCCGGCAAGAAGAGGACATCCGGACCGGCAAACATCTTCTCCAAGCGGCATCTTCGATCTTCTTCCATCCGGAGCGAAGCGGCAGGATCCTGAAGACATCCAGCGCGGAACATCCATCCGGACCGACGACTGAACGACGAATGACTGTTCCTTTAAGGGACGTCATCCAAGATGGCGTCCCTCGAATTCCGATTGGCTGATAGGATTCTATCAGCCAATCGGAATTAAGGTAGGAATTTTCTGATTGGCTGATGGAATCAGCCAATCAGAATCTAGTTCAATCCGATTGGCCGATCCAATCAGCCAATCAGATTGAGCTCGCATTCTATTGGCTGATCGGAACAGCCAATAGAATGCGAGCTCAATCTGATTGGATGATTGGATCAGCCAATCGGATTGAACTTGATTCTGATTGGCTGATTCCATCAGCCAATCAGAAAATTCCTACCTTAATTCCGATTGGCTGATAGAATCCTATCAGCCAATCGGAATTCGAGGGACGCCATCTTGGATGACGTCCCTTAAAGGAACAGTCATTCGTCGTTCAGTCGTCGGTCCGGATGGATGTTCCGCGCTGGAGGTCTTCAGGATCCTGCCGCTTCGCTCCGGATGGAAGACCATAGAAGATGCCGCCTGGATGATGACTTCAATCGGATGGAAGATCCTCTTCTGCCCCGCTTGGATGAAGACTTTGACCGGATCATGGACCTCTTCAGCCCCCGCTTGGGCTTGGATCAGGACATCGGAGGAGCTCTTCAGGATGGATCGGTGAACCTGGTATGGTGAAGACAAGGTAGGAAGATCTTCAGGGGCTTAGTGTTAGGTTTATTTAAGGGGGGTTTGGGTTAGATTAGGGGTATGTGGGTGGTGGGTTGTAATGTTGGGGGGGGGGTATTGTATTTATTCTTTTACAGGCAAAAGAGCTGAACTTCTTGGGGCATGCCCCGCAAAGGGCCCTGTTCAGGGCTGGTAAGGTAAAAGAGCTTGTAACCTTTTTAATTTAGAATAGGGTAGGGAATTTTTTATTTTGGGGGGCTTTGTTGTTTTATTAGGGGGCTTAGAGTAGGTGTAATTAGTTTAAAATTGTTGTAATATTTTTATTATGTTTGTAAATATTTTTTTATTTTCTGTAACTTAGTTCTTTTTTATTTTTTGTACTTTAGCTAGTTTATTTAATCGTATTTATTTGTAGGAATTGTGTTTAATTAATTTATTGATAGTGTAGTGTTAGGTTAATTGTAGGTAATTGTAGGTAGTTTATTTAATTATTTTATTGATAGTCTAGTGTTAGGTTTAATTATATCTTAGGTTAGGATTTATTTTACAGGTAAATTTGTTATTATTTTAACTAGGTAAATATTAAATAGTTCTTAACTATTTAATAGCTATTGTACCTGGTTAAAATAATTACAAAGTTGCCTGTAAAATAAATATTAATCCTAAAATAGCTACAATATAATTATAATTTATATTGTAGCTATATTAGGGTTTATTTTACAGGTAAGTATTTAGCTTTAAATAGGAATCATTTATTTAATAAGAGTTAATTTATTTCGTTAGATAAAAATTATATTTAACTTAGGGGGGTGTTAGTGTTAGGGTTAGACTTAGCTTTAGGGGTTAATACATTTATTAGAATAGCGGTGAGCTCCGGTCGGCAGATTAGGGGTTAATAATTGAAGTTAGGTGTCGGCGATGTTAGGGAGGGCAGATTAGGGGTTAATACTATTTATGATAGGGTTAGTGAGGTGGGTTAGGGGTTCATAACTTTATTATAGTAGCGCTCAGGTCCGCTCGGCAGATTAGGGGTTAATAAGTGTAGGCAGGTGGAGGCGACGTTGAGGGGGGCAGATTAGGGGTTAATAAATATAATATAGGGGTCGGCGATGTTAGGGCAGCAGATTAGGGGTACATAGGGATAACGTAGGTGGCGGCGGTTTACGGAGCGGCAGATTAGGGGTTAAAAAAAATATGCAGGTGTCAGCGATAGCGGGGGCGGCAGATTAGGGGTTAATAAGTGTAAGGTTAGGGGTGTTTAGACTCGGGGTACATGTTAGAGTGTTAGGTGCAGACGTAGAAAGTGTTTCCCCATAGGAAACAATGGGGCTGCGTTAGGAGCTGAACGCTGCTTTTTTGCAGGTGTTAGGTTTTTTTTCAGCTCAAACAGCCCCATTGTTTCCTATGGGAGAATCGTGCACGAGCACGTTTTTGAGGCCGGCCGCGTCCGTAAGCAACTCTGGTATCGAGAGTTGCATTTGCGGAAAAAATGCTCTACGCTCCTTTTTTGGAGCCTAACGCAGCATTTGATTAAACTCTCGATACCAAAGTTAAATTTATGGTGCGGCCAGAAAAAAGCCCGCGGAGCGTTAACAGCCCTTTTACCGCCGAACTCCAAATCTAGGCCACAGTAAGGTTAAAGTGATTGAATATAATGTCCATTTTTATAAAGATTGTAATATTCTTGCACATTTTTATTTATTTCTTTTTACAAAGGATTCCTTTCTGTGAATGTGTTACACCCAGAGCTGTAGCTTGCCCTATACATAAATTTCATTCTGAATTGTATGGGAAATTGTGTAGAATTTAAAGTTAAGAAATTACAGTTTAATTTTGGGAATATGCTAAGCCATAAGCAGTTTAAAGCATATTTTGCTTTTCCCTCCTTCTTCTTCTTCCATTTCTTTGTTCAGATTTTTAATTAAGTTTGTATGGAATACAAAAGGTGTAACCTTTGTTTTGGGTAACAACGTTAAAAATTTGCATTTCCTGTGTTTGGAGCAGATCCTGGAACCAAAACTACAGTTGAAATTAGCATTTAGAAGTTCTATAGAATCTTCATGTACTTAAAATATTTTTATAATTTTTCCTCAATTTGGGAAAATATCAGTAAAAAGGATTCCTTGCTTTGCTTTGTTCATTTATTTTATTTAGGTTAGTATTATTGATGGTTTACACCTTTTAAAAGAGAACAATATTTAATTTTTTTAATTTTGTTCTGCTTAATTTCTGTCTAGTCTGGTGTTTCATTGCCCTATAGAGATGATAATTCCATGCATTTGGGGCAGTTAAAATAGTCTGGCAAACTATGCTGTGAGAGACACACTATTCTAAGTCTGTTCCCCAGATTTAAAATAAAGAATAATGAGCAGTGGTTAGAAAAAAACCTAACTATATTACCACCTCTACTGGAATGCTGACCTGCTTATAAACAGATCTAATTACTACCCCTTCTACATGGCTTAACTGCTATGTCCTTTGTTGTGTAAAATTAGCATCTCAATGGTATCTTGTACATCCTGTGTTAACATTAAAAAAAAAAAAACTACTATGCTGTGAGAGACACACTATTCTAGTATATATATATATAGAAATAGAAATATTTTTTTTTATTATTTTAGTTCTAACGGCTATCTGTTAAAAATGTCTGGAAAAAACTATATTTCACAGGAAATCTGTGATTACTTTAACAATTAGATTCATAAATATAATGGTCCATTCCTCATCCCAGAAGCTAAAAACAACAAGTGTGAAAGTGTTTTAGATATACTAACACAGGTATTAACTCTTAAAAAGATGAATAATAATAAAAGAAAATGTATGATAGCGCAGGCAGTGATTTCAACAATAAAGAGATTAACGGACATTATTGGAGACCTTACAGAGCAAAATAAAGACCTTAAATTAAAGTTAGATAACACACAGACAGAGATTGTATTAAGCTTTCTGCTTTAACTAACACCATACAGATCAGTAAATTACAACGTAAATTAAAATTAGCAGAACACATCAGTAACGAATACTCAAACAAAATTACTGAGTTACAGATGAAAATTGAACAAAAAGAAAAAATAATTAGTGATATTTCTGGGAACAATGCAGATAGTGATAACTTACTGCCACAAAGGAAAGAGCCAAAACAAGTAGTAAAACAAGATAAAATGCAAATGGGCCCCACTAAAAACCCAAGTTCTGTTCCAATTGCCCCTGTCATAATTTCTGAGAATTTTAACAACCTGAAAGTTCCTACAGGTTTTTCAAATCAGACTAGGCCAATGACTGTAGCAGATAAAGACATTTTTAAGAAATGGTGGGGCACAATCCCCACAAACAGCTTTAATAACTTTTCACATTGGTTTCACAAGGGAACTGAAAAAGCCATAAAATTAGGTATGAGCATGCCGGAATGGACAGAATCGCTTCAAGATGCCATGGGCCCCTATGCCAACAGGTTATTGGGATTTAATTCAAGTATATGTGATCAGGCTGGCAGGATAGCTAAAACCTTTTTCAATTTTACTAGTCTAGAAAAAGAGATTAGTGAAATTACCATGAGACCACTAGATGGGCCATTTGAAGTAGTAAAAAGAGTTTTATTCTGGTGTGTGCTGCGCCAGCCACAGACCCAAATGGTCTGGGGGTCACCAGCTCACATACAGAGGGTACTTGAAGCTCTACCCAGAAAATGTCAGGAGTTTGTAAAGCTGTATGATCCAAACTCCACAAACCTACATATGGTGCTCACTAGAGCTGAGAAGTGGTGGAATTATCACCCATACACCATTAAGGCAAATTCTGCAGTGAAGCAGTCAATGGAGAATAATCTGACTATTCACAAGCAGGAATCAGAGAGGGGTAATAGAAGGAATGTTTGTGGATATCAGAATAGTAGAGCATCAAATACAGGAAACTGGAGAGACAGGAATTTAAATGGCGATATTAACAGAGGAGAAAATTGGAGGCTGAGGTCAAATGAGATAAACAATAAGGCCAACTTAAGTTATTGGGAACTCAAACAAAAAACAGGAGAATGAGAGATCAAATTGGGTTTCTAAAGAAGCAACTGACAGAGCTGGAGGGCTCAAATTAAATAATTCATTTTTTGTTTATAAGCATATTTGTTTGCAGTACATTTGTATCGTGTAATGTGTACTTTAGTGTTAAGTTCAATTAATAATTTTAAGTGTTTTTCTTTATTAATTTTAAATGCCAATATTAAGAATGTATAGTTACTTGATGCATTCTCTTTCTAAAAAAACAATAACAGATACCTCCATTGTGATTAGTTTTGGGAGGCCAGATGCAATACCATTTCTATGTAAACTGTCTGAAGTCTTATCTTGCAGGAAGAAAACCAATGAAGATAGAAGGCTTCTCACCTTTCCTTCCAGTTTTTCCCCAATAACACATATTATAGATTGTAGTTTTTCAGGTGTCTTCAGGACTGATGTTACCATGAAGCTATGATGGTGGCATTGGACAAATTAAATAAGTATAATGTATCACAATGGAGATGTAAAATGGTGCATTAGGCCAATATATATATATATATATATATATATATATATATATTTATATAGCATAAAGGGGTAAATAATCATATAAATCAAGCAACATAAGTTAAGTAGGGGTGCGAGTGGGATGATGCAATAACAGAGGCACTTTCCAACTTAAAGGTAATATAACTGTGAATGTGGTTTCTACTGCAGATGGAGTGTTGTAGTGTGAAGTAAATATATGCCTGGTTTTAATCTTTTTTCATTCCTTTGAGGGTCTTGGAAAAAACAAAGTGGTTCAAAGAGAGAGATTTGGTAAAGCAAAAGCAAGGACCAGATGCCAAAAGCAAGGACCATATGCCAAAAGATGACAACAAAGAACTTCAGTGAACCATTATAACTTTTGTTTTACAGGCACAATTCACACTTTCTTAATAAAGATTTTACTACACGCATACCCATCTAGTGTACCCACACTCACACACTCATACATGAACTTTTCCCAATATTTAAGACCATTGTATAAATGTTGCTAATGGGGTTTAGCCTAGGATTTTGTGTTTCTATGTATAATTTTAAATTAATTTTTCTAATGAATTGTATAAAGTTAGATTAGGAATTGACAGTCCTAGGAAAGTACAGAAGAGCTCATATCGCCGAGGGAATGATTCCGAAGGGATGGTGGGAGAATTTCTCCTGTAAGGTTTTCGCTCCCACTGTGTTCTTCTGTACTAGTGGGTATAACTAGAAAACGGGGCAACATAGGAGAATAAAAAGTGAGGGAATGTGGTGACATTTTTATCACAGGGATATTGGAATATAGCTCACAGATTCTATAACTGGCAATTCACATAGCTGGTTTATTCAAGTAGTTCTTTTGTCTAGTGTCTGTCTAGAAAGACACACCCAATGGTCTTTTTGAGTGACATTTGATAAGCCACTCCCTTTTGAATTGGGGTATAAAATACTGTAACACCAGAGCCTCTGTCTCTCTCTTTTGTATCCTGGGCATGCTGTAAAGATGGCTGAAACTCTCAAGAAATATGGCTAAGTACATTCCTATGATTATTTTAGCAGTATTGAACAAATTGGGGTTAGTGTGTAGTAAAGTTGCCCTGTATCTTAAAATGTGGACTGTATCTGTAAAATAGATTTATATATATACCTGTAAATATTTATCTTATTATTAACATATATTGATTCCTAAATAAACTGTTTGACAAATAATGGAGGACCCCTCATAGAGTTTATTTCACAATTTATCTGTGTTGGTTTTAGTGGTTTCACCATAGAGATTTAGTATATTAAATTTAGAGAGTGTAGAAAGTAAAGATATTTTAAATTAATAGATAACCACAAGCTATAGTGAGAATCCTTTCATAAACAGAACTGTGTAATAAACCATGCAAATGTATTGTTGCAAAGAGACCACCTCGCTAAATCCAATCACATATGACCGATATCTGATGCCCTCAGTAAAATAGTAAATAGCGTCACAAAATGTTAGTGATAAAAGTTAAAAGTTTTTACCTTGGTATCTTGCCGTCCCCTGTCACTCCCACTACCTGTCACTCCCACACACCGCGAGAGGGAGCAGACAGACAGTGGATTGCCCTGCGTTTATTCACAGGCTCCGCTAACAAACACCAGGCAACGACTCCACACATAGACACATCCGGTGCCACACTCCCCAGGGGAAACGAAACTGGAGCTGGTCCGTGACACTGTAGTCGATGTTGATCACAGCTGCTGGGATTCTTTAGCTCTTGGAGGGGTTCTATTAGAGCAAACTAGATTGCAACTCCAAAAACACAGCGATTTTTCCACACACTGTAGAATTACGACAAACAGTTCAAAAGAAGAAAGGAATTGCAGGCTGCACCAAAAGATAGTATATATAAAATCCAAAAATTTATTTAGGCATAGTTAAAACAGTAGACAGGTAAGTCTTTCCAAAAAGCACACACTTGCAATTGCATACAACCTCAGCACACAGGTGCTGCCTCGCGTTTCCTGCTTAGAACAAGCACTTCATCAGGGATAAGCAGCTTCTCTCCCTGTGAAAATTTAAACCTCTAAATCTTAACCCATATAGCAATATATACACACAATAAAACATACTATAAAGTTTAACACGTTATAGTATGTTTTATTGTGTGTATATATTGCTATATGGTTACTCCTTTTGATCATGAAGGGGTTAAGATTTAGAGGTTTCAATTTTCACAGGGAGAGCAGCTGCTTATCCCTGATGAAGTGCTTGTTCTAAGCAGGAAACGCGTCGGAGGCAGCACCTGTGTGCTGAGGTTGTATGCAATTGCAAGTGTGTGCTTTTTGGAAAGACTTACCTGTCTACTGTTTTAACTATGCCTAAATACATTTTTGGATTTTATATATACTATTGTTTGGTGCAGCCTGCAATTCATTTCTTCTTTTGAACTGTTTGTGGTAAAACCATTGAACTGCTAGAGCATCCATCAATTCCGCCTGAGGATCCCTGGACCTCGAGAGGCATCTGTTTATTTTTTGTTTGTTTATTTTTGTACATTTCATCTCTTTATTAACTTATTTATGGAGTAATATACTTATTATTTATGGATTAACACACTTTTTAAATAACTATATACAAGTATTTTAATAAATAATATATTTTTGGGGCAATATGCTGCTTTTCAAAAGCGTAGCACATATTCATTTATGCAGTTAATACACACATGTCACTTTAAATAGTTCTTTACGATTATTGAACTAGTAAATTTCTTGTTGTACTTATACACTATATCCTTTAGTCAAATTTAGTATTTTTATTTTTAACATTGAAATCTTATTATCATAATTTTTTATCTATTTGCTAATATATCTGATTGATTTTTGCAACATCCAATGAAAATCCCTCTTAGGGTTTATAAACCAACAATCTGAGTTCATCTGGAGCTTGACAAAGGCCCGGAACGGGCTGAAATGCGTTGCTCCTGTTGCTGTACCATTTTGTCCCCTATAGGCATCCGTACTAGGAAGGATCTGTCTAAAGCCGCTGCAAACTCTGTATCATTACTGTGGATAGTAATACAGCTGACAATTGTACAGACTGGGATACGCCTTAAGGGGAAGATATCGCTCCTATAGAGAACCTCTGGTGTAAGTAAAAGTGAAAACCTTTTGCTTGGTTCTTTTTCTTCGTTTGATTTGAATATATCTGTGTTCCAGCTCCTATCCTGATTTGATGTGAAATATCGTATCGCAAGTCATCTGACCTTCGGTTTGGATTCCAGCTTTATTTTTATTGTTCTTATATATACACGTCTGATCAGCGTATTCTGTGTATTTTAATAAATTGTGTTTTTTGATACATTTTACATTTGTCAACTAGCCGTATATTTTGATTTGCAACATATTGCCACTATTTGATCTATATTTGTATGTCCTGATTTAAGCGGTTAGTGCTGTGGGTAGAGTAATCTACTACTTGTTAGTAGTTTTCTCATTTAGCAATAATAGTGTTAATCACAGAGTCAGAGAAACCTCTATGACTAAGGACTAAGCATTCAATTTCCATGCCTTCAAATTTATAGATTTGAGATCCGGATGGAAAAACGGGCCTTGAGACTGAAGGTCTGGTCTTAGAGGAAGTGACCAAGGTTGGCAAATGGACATTCGGACAAGGTCCACATACCAGAACCTGTGAGGCCATGCTGGTGCTATCAGAAACACATAAGACTGTTCCATTATGATCTTTGAGATTACTCTTGGAAGAAGAACTAGAGGTGGAAAAATGTAAGCAGGTTGGTAAAACCATGGAACTGCTAGAGCATTCATCAATTCCGCCTGAGGATCCCTGGACCTCGAGAGGTATCTGTGAAGTTTCTTGTTTAGACAAGAGACCATCAGATCTATGTCTGGAAGACCCGACGTGCACAATTTGATAGAACACATCTGGATGGAGAGACCGCTCCCCCAGATGTAGAGTCTGACAGCTGAGATAATCCGCTTCCCAATTGTCTACACCTGGTATATGAATTGCAGTGATTAGACAAGAGTTGGATTCCGCCCAAGAAATTATTAGAGATACTTCTTTCATTGCTAGGGAACTGCGAGTCCCCCCTTGATGATTGACATATGCCACTGTTGTGACATTGTCTGTTTTAGGGCTGCAAAAACTAATCGGTAAGTTTGATCATAAAAATAGTTGTCAACAAATCTCATTATCAATTAGGTGGTCAGCGATTAGTTGGTCAGTTGCACAGCACCAGCTGCTTTAATTTGATAATCTACTGCAACTAAGATTGTGCAAAAAAAAATTTAATTTATTTTTTTAATCTTTTTTCTATCCGATTAATCGGACAATAATCATCCGATTAATCGGATAGAAAAAATGATAATAAATAAAAATGTTTGCACAATACCATGTGCAGGAGTTCATTGGATTGAACCAGCTGGTGCTGTGCAATTAACCAACTAATCGCTGACCACCTAATTGATAATGAGATTCTTTGACAACTATTTTTATGATCAATCTTATTGAGTTGTTGCAGCCCTAGTCTGTTTGAAACCGAATATACACTTTTCTCTTTAATACCAAGCCTGAAGAGCTCTGAAAATAGCACAGAGTTCTAAGATATTGATTGGTAACTGATTGGTAACCTCACCTCTTGAGGATTCCAAACTCCTTGTGCTGTTAGAGACCCACAAACAGCTCCCCAACCTGTGAGACTTGCATCTGTTGTGATCACAGTCCAGGTAGGATGAACAAAAGGAGGCCCCTTGAGCAATAAGGTGATGGTTTATCAACCAAGTCAGAGAGAGTTGAGTGTTGGGATTTAAGTATATCAGTTGTGATGTTTGAGTATAATCCCTGCACAATTGGTGCAACATGCAAAGCTGTAGATGTCTCATATCAAAACGAGCAAAAGGGATCGCGTTCGATGCTGCAATCATGAGACTTAAAACTTCCATGCACATAGCCACTGAAGGGAATGATAGATACTGAAGGTTTAGACAAGCTGAAACCAATCTCAAATGTCTCTTTTCTGTTAGGGATAGAGTCATGGACACTGAATCTATCTGGAAACCTAAAAAGGTGACCTTTGTCTGAGGAATCAAGAAACTCTTTGGTAAATTGATCCTCCAACCATGTCTTTGAAGAAACAACAGAAGTTGTTTCATTTGAGATTTTGCTAATTGAAAAGATTGAGCTAGTACCAATATATCATCCAAATTAGGAAACACTGCAATACCCTGCTCTCTGATTACAGATAGAAGGGCACCTAGAATTTTTAAGAATATTCTTGGTGTTGTTGCAAGGCCAAACGAAAGAGCGACAAATTGGTAATGCTTGTTTAGAAAAGAGAATCTCAGAAATCGATAGTGATCTGGATGAATCGGAATGTGAAAGTAAGCATCCTGTAAGTCTTTTGTGGACATGAAGTGACCTTGCTGAACAAAGGGCAGACTAGTCCTTATAGTCACCATCTTGAAAATTGGGACTCTTACAAAACGATTTCAAGTTTTCAGATCCAAAATTGGTGTGAAAGAATTTTCCTTCTTTGGTACAATGAATAGATTTGAATAAAAACCCAATCCTTGCTCCTGCTGTGGTACATGGGTAAGAAAGAATCTTTGCAAGGGAGGTCTTATTCTGAATCCTATTCGATACCCCTGAGAAATTATTTTCTGAATCCACTTTTTTTGGACAGAGTCTGTCCAAACTCTTTGAAATAGCTTTAGTCTACCCCTACAAGAAGAACTGGCCACACCTTCATGTAGGTTTATGAGCAGGATTTGGTTTCTTATAAGGCTTGGATTTGTTCCTATTCAGAGATGGTCTCCAATTAGAGCCAGATGCCTTAGGGAAAGAAGTGGTTTTCTGTTCTCTATTCAAGCCGGACAGATAGCTCAGCATGCTAAGGCACTGTGGCTGAGCTCTGTAGCAACCCAAGGGTCGCAGGTTCGATCCCCGGCGAGGTCCACTTAGCCTTTCAACCTTCCGAGGTCGATAAAATGAGCAGCGCCTTGATACCCTTACGGGTGATTAGCCGCACTTTACAAGTACCCAATACATACAATACATACATATTCTGACAAAAGGAACGAAAATGATTTGGAGCTTTAAATTCCCCCTTATATTTCTTGTCTTGGGGCAGAAAAACTCCCTAACCCCCAGTAACAGTGGAGATAATAGAATCCAATTGATTTTTACCTTGAAAAAAGAGAGAGATAATAACTTAGTTTTAGACACCATGTCAGCATTCCAAGATTTAAGCCATAAAGCTCTTTTAGTTAGAATGGCTAAAGACATGGATTTGACATTTATCTTCCTAACATCAAAGATAGCATCACAAATAAAATGATTTGCATGTTGAAGTAAAACAATCATTTTAGATAATTCAGAATCTGAAGACAACTGCTGTGCTAAACTGTCCAACCAAAAAGTAGAAGCAGCAGCAACATCAGCCATAGATATAACAGGTCTAAAAATATAGCCAGTATGTAAATATGCCCTTCTTAGATAAGATTAAAGCTTCATATCTAAAGGATCCTTAAAAGAAGTACTGTCTTCCATAGGAATAGTAGTACAATTGGCAAGAGTGGAAATTGCCCCATCAACTGTTTTCCAAAGTTCTAAATTGGCTACAGGTAAAGGATACAATTTCTTAAAACTAGAAGAAGGGTTAAAAGAGGTACCAGGCTTAGACCATTATTTAGCAATCACATTAGAGATAGCATCAGGAATAGGAAATACTTCAAGAGTAATAACAGTAGTCTTAAATACAGAATTAAGACGATTACTAGGTTTATCATCAGGAGGTTTAGACTCCTCAATACCCAAAGTAAACAAAACTTCCTTTAAGAGAGAATTAATATATTCTATCTTAAATAAAAAAAGAAGATTTGTCTATATCTGTCTCTGACGTGGCATCCTTTAAATCAGAGGAAACCCCATTAGTAGAGGATACATCAGTATGCTGAAAGTCAGAACTTAATTCCCTAGGTTTAGGAAAATGTTGCAAAACACTTTTACGTTTATTTGAAGGCAGAATAGCAGTCATTACCTTCTTTATAGCTGCAGCAATAAAATCTTAAATTTCTGCAGGAATGCTATGTATATTAGACTGAGATGGAATAACAGTGAGTGCATTTGTACTCATAGATATATTATCAGCATTTAACAAATTGTAAAAACAAGAGCCACATAATTGAGCTGAAGAATTTAGATCAGCTTTTTTACAACAAACACACTTAGCTTTGGTAGATGCGTGTTCAGACAGCTCAAATTCTATGGTAACATCAGAGGCAGGTTTGAGACATAATTGCAAAAAAACTAAATTTGAAAAAAATAAATTAATTCTGCAAATTTATATTCATGCTCCTATGTTTGAGATATATATATATATATATATATATATATATATATATATATATATATATAACAAGCTTGAGAGAATGGGAAACAGAGCAAAAATGTATATAAAAAAAGAAAAACTGATTCATAAAATAATGCTGCATGAAAGCTCTCCAAGTGTTTTCTGAGAGCACTGAATGAGCTGGGGGCGGAGCTTAGAACAGCAATTTTGGCGGGAAAAAAACGGCGCAAAAAAGATGACACGTCATGCTATGACATAAATAGCAATATCACATGCACGACCTGCAAATCTTTAGTGGATTTCTAATACACCTATTACTCTAAAAAGCGGATAAGAATTTTGATTGTATACACAAAAAAAATGTACCTAAATAAAACCTAATGGATACTTCTATTATAGCTGAATAAAATGTGATTATCAACATTCCATGAGACTAACATAATACTTAGCATCCTAATTTATAAATAAATTACTAGCGCAAAAAAAAAAATCCTGTATGTTTCACAGACTCTACCAACCTTGACAAATATTTAGCCACAAATAAAGTTGCTAAAAAAGAGCACTGAATTACTGACTCAAGGCATGTATACAAACAATATATAACAACTTTACTTAAAAAGTGCCCAATCCATAGCTGAGAGTGTATTATATAATAAAAATATATACTTACCGTGTAAGACACCCATCCACATATATCAGACAGCCAAACCAGAACTGAAACATATCAGCAGAGGTAATGGTACAATCTATAAAGGGAGGCAGCAGATGAATCCCTGCGGCTGATTTACAGAGCGCCTTATGAAAAGCTTTCCCATAGGTGAAAACATGGTATCATCAGGCAATACTCTTTTCACATCCCTCAGACAAACACTGCACTTAGAGAGGAACTGGGCTTCAATATCCTTAGAAGCGCCTTTCACTGAAGAAATCAGCACATCATACTTCACCACCTCCTAAGGAGGCAAAGTTTGTAAAACTGAGGTATGAGTGAGGTGTATTTATAGGAATTTGAGGTTTGGGAAACTTTGCCCCCTCCTGGTAGGAATGTATATCCCATCAGTAACTAGCTCGTGGACTCTTGCCACCTATATGAAAGAAAACAATACCTAGGCAGGTGTCTGGAGAACTACATGCCAGAAAATAGTGCTGCCAGCTAGCGCTTTTGTAAATGGATAACAATCTTGCAAAACTGCTACCATATAATGCTCCAGATACATGCACATTCATGCGCTTATGTCCCTGCTATTCAACAAAAGATACCAAGAGAATGATGAAACTTTGATAACAGAAGTAAATTTGAAAGTTGTTTAAAATGGCATGCTCTGTCTCAAACATGAAAGAAAATTTGGATTTCATGTCCTTTTAATTAAGGAATATTTAAAACAAAAGTGATAGTATTTTCACAATTTGATATTTTCTGTTATAATGAAAAATGAAACAAAATGTAAGGGAATGAATGCAATGCCTTCTATCAAACAAAAATCCATAACATTCATTATCAAATATCTCTCTTTATTGTATGATAATAAATACTTAGTACAGTGCTTTTGATATAAATGTGGGCCAGCTGTTAAAAGGTATCATTTTACTTCCAGATTTTTCCAATATTTTTTTCTTCAAACGTTTAACAATATCATATGGTGACAGGAAGAAAATGAGATATAACAATGTATACATTTTGAATATGGCAAACTTATGTTTGAATTGTAGCATTTGTTTTACAAATTAATGTAAATCAGGGTTGCCTGTCTCCTGCTTGTCCACTAGGTGGTGTTACTATACTAATACTATATGAAACAAAAACACAAGATGTTAGTGTGCTTTGTCTGACACACCCCTGAGACACTCAGGGACTGGCTGCCTATTTTTTTATTCTTTCATTCTTTGCTCCATAGCTTAAAGGGACAGTCTACTTCAGAATTGCTATTGTTTAAAAATATAGATAATCTTTATTACCCATTCCCAAGTTTTGCATATCCAACACGGTTATATTAATTCACTTATTGCCTCTGTGATTGCCTTGTATCTAAGCCTCTGCAGACTGCCCCTTATTTCAGTTCTTTTGACAGACTTGTATTTTAGCCAATCAGTGCTGATTCATAAATAACTCCACGGAAGTGATCACAATGTTAGCTATGTGGTACACATGAACTAGCACTGTCTAGCTGTGAAAAACGGTCAAATTGCATAGAGATAAGAGGCGGCCTTTAAGTGCTTATAAATTACCATATGAGCCTACCAAGGTTTAACTTTCAACATCAATACCAAGAGAACAAAAATGTCATGATAAAAGTAAAATGGAAGGTTGTTTAAAATTGCATGACCTATCTGAATCATGAAAGTTTACTTTTTTACTAGGCTATCCCTTTAACAAATAAATGTATCAAATATGGTTATTATCTTTTTCACAGTATGTCTGAAATTGTATTAAGTTTTCACATTTTGGCCGGGGGGGACATATATTCCAATTTTTTTTCTATGTAAAATGACTGTTTAGTGGGATTGCTAAAGTTCTTCCTAACTGTACAGTACCTCTTGCCTGTAGGAGACACTTTTCCTCTATAGCTATACATTTTCTCAGTGCTGTTTTCCTGTAAAGTCTCATTGATAATACTATGTCTACATCAAGCTTTGTTGTTAGGGATCTATTTATTTTGTGGAGGTTGTCTGATGTATTTTTGCCCACATATAGCCAGGGTAAAAATAAAAATGAAGGGAGCAGGCATCCTAATGGAAAGCCTGAATCCAGTTACTTCATTATGGGAGTGCGTGAATCTGTGTGCATATAGGGAGGGCTCTGCATCTCAAGAAGCCCCCTTCTGACCCCAAGTTTCATACTCTCCGACCTTAAAGGGACATTAAACCCCCCAAAAATCTTTCATGATTCAGATAGAAAATGCAGTTTAAAACAACATTCAAATTTACTTCTATTATCTAATTTGCTTGAATTTTTAGATAACCTTTGTTAAAGAAATAGCAATGCACGTGGGTGGGCCAATTACACAAGGCATCTTTGTGCAGCCACCAATCAGCAGCTACTGACACCAATCAGCAGCTACCAAGCCTATCTAGATAGGCTTTTCAGCAAAGGATATCAAGAGAATAAAGCAAATAAGATAATAGAAGTAAATTAGAAAGTTGTTTAAAATTGCATGCTCTTTCTAAATCATGAAATAAAACATTTGGGTTTCATGTCCCTTTAGGAAACAAGGGTTCTCTGCTCTCCCCTGATAAGAGGATACTACACTTGATCTTAGCCAGAATCTAATATTGTCATTGCCTCAGTGGTTACTTTTAGGATGCATGTGACCTGCAGTTCATATTATTGTCAGCCATGTGCATATGCATCCTGCACACATACTTGCTGTAAGCGCCAGCAGTATTGTCATGTGACACTACTGCCACAAAGAGCATGCCCAAGTGTTGCAGCCATTATAAGGTTCTCCACTCCAGCTTAAAGGAACATAAAACCCCCAAAAATGTTGTTTATGATTTATATAGGTCATGCGGTTTAAAACAACTTTTCAGTTTGCCTCTATTGTTAAATTTGCTTCATATTCTTGGCATTCTTTATTGAAGAAGCAAAGCACTACTGGGTTCTATATGCCTCTAGATGACAAGAGGCATATATGTGTAGCTGCCAATCAGCAGCTAGCTCCCAGCAGTGCATTACTGCTCCTGAGCCTACCTATCTATACTTTCCAGCAAGCGATACCAAGAGAACAAAGCAAATTGGATGACAGAAGTAAATTGGAAAGTTGTTTAAGATTGCATGCTTTAGCTGAATCATGAAATAAACATTGTGGGCTTCATGTCCCTTTCAACATTCTGCTCCCCTCAATACCAGGGTACACTAACTTTTCTCAGGTGGCTTGTGGAACAGCAGAGGGACGCAGAATAAATTATCCTGCATTGCTGTCCTCTAATTCTCCTGGACTCTGAATCAACTATATATAAGTTACTTAACATGTTTTAACTGTAGCAACCAAGAAAAAAAAATGAGCACATTTTAACTGTGAAGCCTATTTTAACTTGAATAAAACCAGGGAAGGGCTGGTAACTTTTGACTCACAACCCAGTGGACAGATACATAGACACACAAAGGCACACCTACACACATATATAGGCACACACACACATATAGGCACACATTTATAGACACACATATATAGGCACACACACATACACTTATATATATATATATGCACACATATGTAGACACACATACACGCATATATAGGCACTCACACACACATAGGCATACATTTATAGACACACATACACATATATATGCACACATATGTAGACACACATACACATATATATATAGGCACACACACACACATAGGCACACATATATAGACACACATACACATATATATATGCACACATATGTAGAAACACATACACGCATATATAGGCACACATACAAAGATATATATATATATACACAGGGAGTGCAGAATTATTAGGCAAATGAGTATTTTGACCACATCATCCTCTTTATGCATGTTGTCTTACTCCAAGCTGTATAGGCTCGAAAGCCTACTACCAATTAAGCATATTAGGTGATGTGCATCTCTGTAATGAGAAGGGGTGTGGTCTAATGACATCAACACCCTATATCAGGTGTGCATAATTATTAGGCAACTTCCTTTCCTTTGGCAAAATGGGTCAAAAGAAGGACTTGAAAGGCTCAGAAAAGTCAAAAATAGTGAGATATCTTGCAGAGGGATGCAGCACCTTAAAATTGCAAAGCTTCTGAAGCGTGATCATCGAACAATCAAGCGTTTCATTCAAAATAGTCAACAGGGTCGAAAGAAGCGTGTGGAAAAACCAAGGCGCAAAATAACTGCCCATGAACTGAGAAAAGTCAAGCGTGCAGCTGCCAAGATGCCACTTGCCACCAGTTTGGCCATATTTCAGAGCTGCAACATCACTGGAGTGCCCAAAAGCACAAGGTGTGCAATACTCAGAGACATGGCCAAGGTAAGAAAGGCTGAAAGACGACCACCACTGAACAAGACACACAAGCTGAAACGTCAAGACTGGGCCAAGAAATATCTCAAGACTGATTTTTCTAAGGTTTTATGGACTGATGAAATGAGAGTGAGTCTTGATGGGCCAGATGGATGGGCCCGTGGCTGGATTGGTAAAGGGCAGAGAGCTCCAGTCCGACTCAGATGCCAGCAAGGTGGAGGTGGAGTACTGGTTTGGGCTGGTATCATCAAAGATGAGCTTGTGGGGCCTTTTCGGGTTAAGGATAGAGTCAAGCTCAACTCCCAGTCCTACTGCCAGTTTCTGGAAGACACCTTCTTCAAGCAGTGGTACAGGAAGAAGTCTGCATCCTTCAAGAAAAACATGATTTTCATGCAGGACAATGCTCCATCACACGCGTCCAAGTACTCCACAGCGTGGCTGGCAAGAAAGGGTATAAAATAAGAAAAACTAATGACATGGCCTCCTTGTTCATCTGATCTGAACCCCATTGAGAACCTGTGGTCCATCATCAAATGTGAGATTTACAAGGAGGGAAAACAGTACACCTCTCTGAACAGTGTCTGGGAGGCTGTGGTTGCTGCTGCACGCAATGTTGATGGTGAACAGATCAAAACACTGACAGAATCCATGGATGGCAGGCTTTTGAGTGTCCTTGCAAAGAAAGGTGGCTATATTGGTCACTGATTTGTTTTTGTTTTGTTTTTGAATGTCAGAAATGTATAATTGTGAATGTTGAGATGTTATATTGGTTTCACTGGTAAAAATAAATAATTGAAATGGGTATATATTTGTTTTTTGTTAAGTTGCCTAATAATTATGCACAGTAATAGTCACCTGCACACACAGATATCCCCCTAAAATAGCTATAACTAAAAACAAACTGAAAACTACTTCCAAAACTATTCAGCTTTGATATTAATGAGTTTTTTGGGTTCATTGAGAACATGGTTGTTGTTCAATAATAAAATTAATCCTCAAAAATACAACTTGCCTAATAATTCTGCACTCCCTGTATATAGACATACATACGCACATATATAGGCACAAAAACACATATATAGACACACAAAGGCACAAACACATATGGACACACATAAACACATATATAGGCACACAATAACAAACAAAAACAATAATGTTAAATTTATTTTAGACAAATTATAAAAATAAAAGCATACCATAAATGTTACACCAAGTTAATACCCTTAGCTTTCTCTTAGTATCCTTTGTTGTAGAAGCAGCAATGCACTACTGCAAGCTAGCTGAATACACTGGGTAAGCCAATAAGATGAGGCATATATGTGCAGCAATCAATCAGCAACTCCTGAGCCTACCTAGGTATCCTTTTAAACAAATAATACCAAGAGAACTGAACAAATGAGATAATAGACGCAAATTGAAATGTTGAAAGAAAAAATGTGGGTTTCATATCCCTTTAATAGCACTGGGAGCTGAAACAGCAAACTGGGGGAGCCAGTGAAAGAAGTTTCAGAAAGCAGGGCTGGCTTACTTAAATTACATGGCTGAGCAGGGAAATGTAGCAGTGTCGATAAAAGCTGCAACAACTTGCAGTGGAAAAAAATTAAATATTTAATTGTTTAACAGGCCCCAATTCCACGAATGATGGTGGCCCAGGTTACGATTGCCACCCTACTTCCCGGACCAGCCTGCCCCTGAATTAAATGAAATGTACCGTCTTACTTTAAGAAAATGACATATATGGTTTACACTATGTTGGGCATTTATTTCCTCTGAGGTTTGTTCGAGTAGAGCAGTGTTTCTCAACCGAGGTCCTCAAGTAACCCCAACAGTCCAGGTTTTTATTATAGCTGAACTAGAGCACAGGTGAAATAATCAGCTTAATAGTAACCATGGTAACTAACCCGCTCTCACCAATCAGATGATTATTTCACCTGTGCTCTAGTTCAGCTATAATAAAAACCTGGCCTGTTAGGGTACTTGAGGACTGCAGTTGAGAAACACTGGTATAGAAGACGACAGTACAGGATCATTTGTTCCGCATCCCTCTGCGCTTCCACAATACTCCTAAGAAGATCATGTACGCCCTGTTATTAAGAGAATAAAAACTCAAGACTGTATAACTGAAGCCCTTTTGTAGGTAGAATAATGTCTTTAGTCACTATAGAGCATTTCAGATCCCATCGTTATGTCACTATCCAAAAATGCAAAAGCAGAAGGTAAAGTCCCTTATATTACACTTCAATTAGATTAGATAGAGCATTAAATTTTAAACAACTTTCCAATTTACTTCTGTTATTAAAAGGTACAGTCTACACCAGCATTTTTATTGTTTAAAAAGATAGATAATCCCTTTATTACCCATTCTCCAGTTTTGCATAACCAACATTGTTATATTAATATATGTTTGACCTTTGTGATTACCTTGTATCTAAGCCTCTGCAGACTGCCCCCTTATCTCAGTGCTTTTGACAGACATGCAGTTTAGCCAATCAGTACAGACTCCTAAATAACTCCACGGGATTGAGCACAATGTTATCTGTGTGACACACATGAACTAGTACTGTCTAACTGTGAAAAACTTTTAAAATGCTAAGTGGCGGTTTTCAAAAGTTTACGAATCAGTTTGAGCCTAGCTAGGTTTAGCTTTTCTAAAATACCACCAAAGGAGCAAAGCAAATTTAATGATAAAAGTCAATTGGAAAGTTGTTTAAAATTGCATGCCCTATCTAAATCATGAAAGTTTAATTTTGACTAGACTGTCCCTTTAATTTTGCTTAGTTGTCCTTTGTTAAGTGAACTCAGGAGCGTACATGTGTCTTAAGTAGGCTGACCACGTATACCAGATTGCCCGGGACAGTCCCGCATTTTAAAGGTCTGTCCCGGGTATCTTCATTCAGTGTTCTGGAATGAAAAGAAACAAACAAACTGACAGGCTAGGGATTGACTGAGACTCTAGGACGGCAGCGCAGCAGATTGTCAGACTCAGGAGAGTCTAGACTACATCGTCCCAGGGGGCAAGGGTGGGCCAGGGCCAGACTCCAGATTAGTGGCGCTGCTAGTAAGTTATGAGGGAAGAAAGATGGAAGTAGGGATATGAATGTTTGTTATTTTTTGTATATCTCTGCCCCCTCTGGTTCTGCCGCTATGTAGTCGAGACTTGAGTAGTGCCTGCTCCTCAATCCTTCTTCCTTGGCGTCTGCTTATTTGGGATAACTTTGCCATGTTCTGGAATAGCAGTGCATATGCTGGAGGACCTTTTTATGCTCCCATGAACTGAATAATGATATTTGTGTAAAGCAACCCGGTCAATAGAGGTAAGGTATGATGGCAGACTGGGCAGTGAGATGGTGGGGCATAGCATGGGCGGCTGGAGGGGGTGTGTGCTTTATTTAAAATGCACAGGTAACTTTTTCTCTTGTTTTAAGACTTAGACAATTTGTTCCTTTGCTGCAGCCAATTAAAATTGGGGTTTGTGCTCAGATTGTGATTTTCTCTTTCTTGCTTTGCAAAGTGATTAGATAACTAACAAATGACATGTTACTTTATTTACAATAGTATCAAAATCACTTTTTTTTGGGGGGGGTGGGGGTGGGGACTTGGGGGGGGTCATCCCTGAATGGCAGTTTGGAAATGTGGTCACCCTAGTCTTAAGCCATCTGGCATCTTTGTTTGCGACGTTATTTATATCAATGTTATACATAGATACAAGCACTGCTGCCATAGGCTGTCAAAGGCACATGCACACTCTTGAGCTCCTATCAGCTTACCTAGCTTTACTCTTCAACAAAGGATAGACTTGATGAGGTTTTTTTTGTTCTTATCAACTGGCACATTCTATGTTTAAGAGAACAAAGCAAATTTGATAATGAAAATAAATTTGAAAGCTCTTTTAAATCACATGTTCTATATGAATTATGAAAGATTAATTTTGACTTTACTGTCCCTTTAAGCTGTATAGAATGTTTTTTCAGAAATCTATGTTAATTAAAAAAAAGGGTTTCATATAAGAGAAAACATCTCTTTTTATTACACTATTCATGTATAAACCAGTGTGGTTTTATGCAAGTTATATTGCACAATGACATTCCTTGAAGCAATATCTTTATAACATAAACAGTAACACTGATTAATAATTAATGCTATCCTTTTTTTCAGGTTGCAGCAAACAATTTATTTTGACTTTCGCTATTGCTGATTATGTTTTGTCTTTTAACATCCTTGACAATGGGTTAGCGTGCTATCAATCTGTCTAGGCATTTTTTTTATAAGCATCTGCTTCTGTGCCAGTAAACTTTATTAATGTGAATACGAACCAACTACTAAGCAACTTTCTAGTGATTATGTTCACTCAAGAGAGCCTCTACCCGACTAAGGGCTATATTACAAGTGGAGTGCCAATTTATTGTGCACCCATAAATGGGCAAATTCGATAAATAACCAGCATTACAAGTGGCTGGTTATTGTAACCACAAGCAATTATCCCCCCAAAAAATGTTTTTTAACCAATGACCAGATATCTGGTTAATTTTATAAATGTGCCCCAATTGCCCCCAAATGTCAGTGTAAGGTTGTTGTTTTTTTTTTTGTTTTGTTTTTTTTAAATGTAACCTTTTTAAAAAATAAAAAAATAACTGCACAAAGCAGTTAGGGGTTAAAGTGAGTGGGTGTTAATGCGTGTTCTCAATAAATGTATATGCTTATATAATATATTTATGTATTAATGTGTATATACACATTTTAACACATACATATATATGTATATATTCATAATATAATATTTGCTGCCCCATCACTGCGTGACTTACCCCGTGTCTCACAGCATGAGAATGAAGTTCTTATTGTAGCCTATGGAAGCGTGTTGCATTGTACTTAACTTTTAATACCAGTGCATGCGCCGCTATTACTGAGTGGAGCGCAAATATCATGCTTGCGTAAGCGACAATTTGAGCTCCATTTGTAATCTGGCCCTAATAAAGTTATGCAATTTTAAAATTGACTTACAGTTTTACTAAAATAGCTTTTATGCGATTGTGACTTCCCAGTGCAATCAGCTGGACACAAACGATTGTAGGTTCTAGTAATAAAGTCAGTGGGTAAATATATGTTAAATTACACTTAGGCATCTAAATGACCGTTATATGGGAGTGCCTGAGCTGTAAATGCTCAAATCTTACTCCTCCCTCTTTTTTGTACAAGGAGCAAGACAGTGCAGAAAATATCAGTAGTTCTAGCTATAGACATTTAAATATACAGGACGCTTTGTTGCCATACAAAAAAAAAAAAAATTGTTGTTTACCACCACCCAAGTTTTATCTGTCTGGGTTTTTTTGTTTTTTTTAAATAAATATTTTATTTAAATGTATCTGTTGTAAAATGAGGAACTAGTTATTGTTAAATACCACAAAAAGTAACACATCATTTTCTGAGCCTAAAGCCAACAATTAATAAAACTTTTTTGGACACACCCAGCAGGATTTCTTTTAATAACAGAAAAGCCTTGAGATTTCAGTGTCTGAGCCACTGAGTTGTGATAAAATCCAGCCAGTTATATGGTCTGGGGAGTCTCCTATTTGTTCTCTTTAGCTTTACATATGCAAGTCTAGAGGGCTGGCTGTGCACACAAGCAGACTGTACATGCATAAGTGAAAATACAGTGCATTCAAAAGAATTATCCCTACTGATCCCTGTAGCACTAGTACAACCACAAACCAATGTATGTCCCTCTTGTTTGCAGTCTTGAAGCCTTATAGCCGATTTAACACTATGATTAAATAGCCATACAATGATGAACTTATTATAGCAAATACATGTTTTTTTTCAATTGCTTCTGGAGCATTAATGTTTGATGAAATGCTTTTCTCTCATTCTCTGCTGACGTACACCCATCTGCCTCTCTCTGAAATGCAGAAAAACCCCACCCTATTGCCTGTTTTCTGCTGTTCTCTTTTGGCTGCCTTCCTACCTTACATGACTTCACTTTTCATAGATACAGACCACTGTCCTCTGTAGAGAAGTGAAACTTGCCAATTCCAGAGTCACAGCACAATGGGCACTGTATACTGCTTGTAGCATATGCAAATACATCTTGTATGTGCAGAAACCATCCAGCAGTCAGCCAGATTTAGTGGTTTGTTACAAATAAATGATGTATATAGAAAAACAAATGTGGGATTGTTACAGAAGAATTCACATATGCTAACAATCAGTCATTAACTTGAATTTGCCAATTCAGTTCAGTGGATTGTGAACCACAAGTGAACTCCAAAAAAAAGTTCTCATCAAACAAGCCACTTAGGATTTGAATACATGACCCCCAGTAATCTTCATAGCTTTCTCTATCGCAAACAGGCCCTCTTGTTAGGCTTAGCACAAAGTAAATGTAATTCTGCTTCAAATAGCAAAATATTTTACCAGGACATTGAGAAAGTTACCTGACATCCATATTTATCCATATATATATACACATTTAACCCTTTAAGGACACAGCTTTCAGTTTGCTCAATTGTTTTATGACGGAAACATTCCGTTATATGTCCTTAAGAGGTTAAAGGGACAAGAAACCCAAATATTTTCTTTCATGATTTAGCTAGAACATACCATTTTAAACAGCCACCAATCAGCAACTAGAAACTAGGTTCTTTGTTGCTCCTGAGCTTCCCTAGATAAACTTTTCAGCAAAGGATAACAAGCGAAGGAATCAAATTAAATAATAGAAGTCAATTGGAAAGTTGTTTAAAATTGCACGCTCTTTCTGAATCATGAAAGAAAAATTGTGGTTTTTATGTCCCTTTAAAGAAACACTAAACACAGTAGATTTGCATAATCAACAAATGCATCATAAAAAAGACAATGCAAGAGCACTTAGTCTGAATTTCAATTGATATGTTGATTTTTTGTGTGTGACTAAATTCAAATTTAGTTCTATTTTACTTCCCACGTCATCATGTGACATCCATCAGCCAATCACAAAATTCATATAAGTATATTCTTTTAATTCTTGCACATGCTCAGTAGGAGCTGATGCCTCAGAGTGTGCATATGAAAAGATTGTGCATATTTAGATAATGGAGTTGAATTTGGAAGTTGTTTAAAATTGTGTGCTGTTTATATTTCTAAAGCACTAGTCAGACTCAGTTCACATTACTCAAGCTGCAGCCATCTTAGTTAAAGGGACAGTAAAAATTAAACTGCGTTATTCAGACAAAGCATACAAATGTTGTATCTTTTATTGAAGAGGAGATGTAGATAGACTCAGGAGGAGCAATGCACCCACTGGGAGATAACTGAATACAGTCAGAGAGCCAATGACAAGAGCAGCCACCAATCGCCAACTAGCACTCGATAGTAAATAAAAAAAAAAAATAGTGCTCTGAAACTTGCATACAACAGAAATACAATCACTGGGATATTCAAGTATAATTGCAATGAAGTGCTTGAGAAATTAAAACAATAAGAAAGATACCTTACTGTCCTGGTCTTCATTAGTATTAATCACCGTTTAATTACATAATTTATCTGCAGTCTTGTAATAAAATACACTATGTGCCTTATTTGTAGAAGATAATCCAGACTTGTTACTGTCATTATATTAGCAAAATGTCTATTGTTTTGCAGTTCATTATCTTATAACAGCTGCTGGAGCTCATTAGGCACATATATGTAGCAGGGTTAGGCTTGTAAAGTCTGTAGTGTGCATTTTCAAATCTCAGTACTGAAAAACTCACAATTTTTTAAAATTACAGGAAAAGGGGGCAAAATTAATATTGATTTTTGACTACACATAACATTTTATTTTACAATATAAAAGTGTTCACTGTCTCTTTAAGCCAATTAGCTGCAATGTTGTACTTTGACTTTTGATATATTTTGCTTCTGTGATGCTCTGTGAAAACCTCTTTAAATAATGTATAAAAATTGTTTGTTTGTTTTTTTAATGCATAATAAAAAGACAATGCAATAGCACTTACCCTGAATTTCTTATAAGCAATAGATTTCAAAATGTCATGCCATTTCCCCACCCCCCTGTGTCATGTGACAACCACCAGTAAATCACAGACTCATACACGTATACATTATGATCTCTTGCACATGCTCAGTAGCGATTGGTGCCTCAGAACTTTGCACAATTTGAAAATGGAAGTAAATTGCAAAGTTGGTACGTGGGCACTTATTGCTGACTGCCATCCTCTTATTTTTTTACAAATAATTGATTGCTTTTTGGTTTTTAGAACCTTGGCAAATATAAAAGGACATGAAAGACAAAAATAAACTTTCATGGGTAAGATAGACCATGCAAATTTAAAAAAAATGTTTTAATATAATTGTGTTATCAAATCTTTTTGTTTCCTGGTATCATTTGTTGAAAGGTATATTGTGAGTAGCAGAAGTGCGCTACTGGGCTGAGCTTGGGGTTAGTGGTAATGCACATGTGCCTGTTGTCATTGGCTCATCAAATGTGTTCAAAAAGGTGGTGCATTGCTGCTCTACATCTGACTTTAACTATGTATTTAACTAATTTGCCGTTATAAGCCAGCAATAGTGCAATAATAAAATGTGCTTCACATTAATGTCCTTTTAACACTGCTCAAGATGGGCGAATAAAAAAGGAGCTGCTTATAAGAATTCTGTGCACTGTAGAATTTAACCATACAACTGCTGTTTCATTTTTAAGCATTCACATTGCTAAATAAAAATGTGCTTTTGCACTTCTATACTTTAATGCAACTCTGACCGCAATGTGAGAGGATATCCCTAAATAAGCACGTTGTCATCTTCCTGTGATTCACACTTTGATACATCAGCTACTCCACACCCTGTACAGCCGCAGTACTCACTCCCATTACTATGGAAACTGAAGTTATTTTGCCAAAACACTTCTGAAATGAGCCTGGCAGCAACAGCATCATTAGTGAAGGGGGAGATATGCTGGGACTGGGAGACGAGCGATAGCCAAAAAAAATACTGCCAGATGACCTTGCTGATCTGTAATGGATACTGTGTTAGAGGAGTGTATTTCTCACAGTCAGAGAAAGGGGGTCCTCCTTTGTTTTCTGACTTTTTTTTCCCTATTTTGTCATGGATGAAAACTGGGCGTAAAACCTAGAAATTACAGAACATTTTAGAAAAAGCCATATACTTCTCCCATCAACACTGTTTTCTTTCACTGCCCTAGAGCAGCTATTCACATTCTTTTACCTACACTCTCTGTAGACATTCACCTCAATATCACTGACATCTTCTGACATATATTTTCCAACCTAATTGGTACCAGATGTGACTTTGTACCAAATCCATGTTAACTATGCTTGCAATATGTCCTGTTGACTTTTTGGGCAAGATTTATCATAGCTGTTCTCATATATTTGTGCCTAAAAATGCGCACACGAATAAGTGCCCCTATTTATCATTCAATAAATGTGCTTAAAATTGGGCAAGTTCGACTGTAAAATTCTCCTACTCTGCTCCAATTCTCCTTGGCGCACAGGTGCGTCAAAAAAAAGGGTTATATTAGATTGTTTTAGTCGTATTTCCTAAAGTACGCCTCATTAATTCGGCTTTTTATAATTTCTTGTCTCCTGTAGCAGACTGGCAGTTCTCCTGCAAATGCGTGCATTCAAGTTCTCCATAACTACTGTGGAGAACAGCTTTAGAAGTCTATTCTATACCAGATGTAGATACAATGTTAGAAAAAACGGGGTTCAACAAGGCGCAATAACAATGTATATTAGAGTGCAAAAAATATATATATATATTGGAGCGCAAAAATAATATGTATAAAAGGGCAAAAAAAATAATATATCAAAAGAAGAGTAAAAAATAGAATAGCAAAATAATGAAAACAGATCTATTTTCTTCCATGACTGTTTTTTTGAAGAGTAAGGCGTTAAAGCTACTAGTGGGGCTGTATAAATATTGCTATTGGTTCGTATACCACTTACATGGGGAATAGTTGCTTATTGTCATTGATAAATAAGGCGCAGATACTAATCCGATTTATGTTCCAATCTTGCTTAGTAATTTAGGCAGTAATGAATGCCTTCTTGTTTGATACTATGTTCAGCACACAACAAATGTTACTTAGTTTTACATAACATTACAACATATTGGGATTTCAAAAATAGTTCATTCCATACTCTTCATTTATATATTGTATGATAAAAAGGAAATTATGTGCAGGCCTAGGTTCACTAATATTTCTAATCTCAAGACAAAAATTGCAGAATCCTATGGGCTTGATTTATCAAGCCCTTTGCCTCCCTATGACTGCAGGTTCTCACAAGAGTACCTGCAGTCACGATTTATCAAGCAGCGCTCATCAGACCGCTGCATCCCTACCATCTTCTCCACCTCTTAGGTGGAGAATTTCAATCTCCCTGGTCTCGTCCAATTGGGGAGATTGCAGTGGCACGCTCAGGAGGGGTGACACCAGCAGACACATATTTGCGAACAGTCCCAAAGCTCAATGGACAATCCTGGGATTTTGCATTGTGTCCCATGTATTTATTGTCCCAGCAATTATCCAGGAGATTTGGACTGTGTGGCTCCTGCTTACTGCTTCTTTTGACAGTCAGGGGAGAAGATCAGCAGCACTAATGTAGGCAACCGGCTCAGCAAAGTTTACACAGCATTTAGGCACGTATTCCAGCAACCTCGCTCATTTAACTCCGCCCCTTCACTACCAGTGTTCTGTTTTTCACTGCAACATATGCCGGCGGGTCAGGTGGTCCAGAGAGGGTTGGCACTCAGGCAGCTCATCGAAGTTAGCAAGGTCCTTTATATGACCAAGTCTGCTAGCGGCACTTGGTCCCTTCTGCGTGGTGACCTGAGAGATTCTCACTCTGTAGACTCTGGCACACAGTGGTAAAGTAGGTGAACCGTGGGAGTGCTCGTGCTCTCATCTGATACTGATAGTCCACAAATAGTTGTGTGCAACAGGATAATTTTATGCAACAAGAAGTATACTAAAAGATAAAATTGATAAATATTACTTTCTATATCAATAAAATGTTAGTTCCTAATTTGGCAAATTAATATCTGAGTTATTCGTCGCACTTTTTAATATGCTTGTTAATTGATTGGTTCATGATAAACCAATCATGTAAGCCATATTGGTGACACTATTTGATATGCATAAGACTGATGTGTAAATTTTATACCCTGGATACAGAACATATTCTATATGATAAAACACCAAGAGCAAGATGTGCTTTCTTTTGTCAAAATAAGTTAAAAATGCATGGTACTGTTGTTACTACAGATTCTATTAACTGATTACTCCTCACAGGTGTGTGCATGTATGTATGTATGTATATGTGTGTGTGTGTGTATGTATGTGTGTGTGCGTATGTATTTGTGTGTATGTATATGTATGTGTGTGTGTTTGTGTGTATATGTATGTATTTGTGTGTGTATGTGTATATATGTGTGTGTATGTATATGTGTGTGTATGTATGTATGTGTGTGTGCGTATGTATTTGTGTATATGTATGTGTGTGTGTTTGTGTGTATGTGTGTGTATGTATATGTGTGTGTATGTATGTATGTGTGTGTATATATGTATGTGTATGAATGTGTTTGTGTGTATACGTATGTGTGTGTATGAATGTGTGTTTGTGTGTGTATGAATGTGAGTGTGTTTGTGAGTTTGTATATGAGTGTGCTTGTGTGTGTGTATGAGTGTCTGTGTGTGTATGAGTGTGTGTTTGAATGTGCGTATAAGTGTGTTTGTGTGTATGAATGTGTCTGTGTATGAATATGTGTCTATGAATATGTGTGTATGAGTGTGTTTGTGAGTATGAGTGTGTTTGTGTATTCATGTATGAGTGTGTCTGTGTGTGTGTTTGTGTGTGTTTGTGAGTGTGTTTGTGTGTGTGTTTGTGTATTTATGTATGTATGAGTGTGTCTGTGTATGTCTGTCAGAGCTATAGAATTTTGTGGTGCAATAAAAATATGATAATAGTAATGTGTGTGTATGTATGTTTATGTATAGACTGTACTAATTCCACTGCTACGATTTACGAGTAACATTAGTAAAAAAAAAAAAAACATTAATGTGGGGGGTGACATCATGAGTTACCGCACCGGTTGACACCAACACTAGTGACGCCACTGCGCATGTGATTGGCTGTGCGCAGGATTGCACGCAAGGGCAAAATAGCGCTTGTGTGCTATATTAAATTCCAGCAGCGCATTGCTGCCCGCCAGAGGAGAGCAGGGGCGGACAGAGGGAATATGTACACCCCTTTCCGCCCCTGCTTGATAAACCAAGCCCTCTGTTTCTACACCTTTCAAGAAATCTATTTAATAGAAAAATACCTGAACAAGAGAGTTTTGTTCTTTGTATTCCTTGTGATCACAGACACTACTTATCACTTCAATCTCTTTGAACTTCTCACTATTAGAAATCTCCTGCCCCTATATGCCTAGACTCACATGTGACATTATGTTTATCCAGACTGGATGAAATGAAAGCTTTGTTCTTTGTGATTAGGAATTCAGGGTAAATATTTGTACTTCAAGCATTTAAAAGCACCTGATAATGTATATGAGTCACCCTGTCACTGCTTGGTCTATATGGTAACATAAGCTGTGGATAGCAGGAATTTTAATTATCCTTCACTAATTAATGAAAAGATTAGATTTTCCCATGAATTATTTCATAGTTCACCATTATGCTTCCACCATTCTGCAATTTTATTTTTATGGAACAGATGACAGTGAATAGACATGCAGATGGCAAACTCCTAACTTAAACTGTAGCTTATGATTGATGAGCAGTGGGGGTGGGGGTGCAGTTAGAGTTAAAGGGACAGTCAACACCAAAATTGTTATTTTTTCAAAAGATATGTAACAACTTTACTACCCATTCCCCAGCTTTGCACAACCAACATTGTTATATTAATAAACGTTATAACCTTTAAACCTTCAAATTTCTGCCTGTTTCTAAGCCACTAAAGAAAGTCTCTTATCATATGCTTTTTTAATTAGCTTTTCACAGCAGGGGGGTGCTAGTTCATGTGGGCCATATAGATAGCATTGTACTCACGCCTGTGGGTTGTGGCAGACACTGCACTAATTGGATAAAATGCAAGTCAATAGATAATAAATAAAAAGTCATGTGATCAGGGGGCTGTCAGCAGATGCTTAGATACAAGGTAATCACAGAGGTAAAAAGTGTATTAATATAACCATGTTGGCTATACAAAAATGGGGAATTGGTAATAAAGGGATTATCTATCTTTTTAAACAATACTAAAATTTGAGTTGACTGTCCCTTAAAAGGGACATAACGTTGCAAAAATAATGGTGTTAGATCATTTTATTATTACACTGTTGCATGCATATTTGAACAAAGGATACCAAGAGAATGAAGTACGTTTGATAGCAGAAGTAAATTGAAAAGTATTTCAAAACACCATGCTCAATCTGATACATAAAGGTTTCATTTGAACTTGTATGTCCCTTTAAGTATGAGTGGAGTTCATGCTTTTCTTAAAATTGTTCTTGTTCCACTCTCCCTAGAGAGGCTAAAAAGCAAATTTTGTATCCTTCAAATGCAGAGAATCAAATAGCTGGTGCAGGCAAATAGCATCATTTTGAAAACCTAGGTTACAGATTTAGCTTTTTGGCCTCTCTAGGGAGTGTGAGAAAAAGTACAATCTTTTACGCAAAACCAAGAGGTGTTGATTTACGTCTGATCTGGAAAGTTGCAGTTCAGTGGCCATGGTTACCAAAAATTCCCCTGGGTGGGGACAGGATTAGGGCTAAGTATGCCTGGTGTAGGGTGCAATTCTATATAATCTATGTATTTATCTATCTATCAAGAGTCAGAGCTACCATTGGGGCAGCAAGTGCAGTGGCACTAGGGCCCAAGTGATGGGAGGCACAAAGGAGCCAGTCTATACATTGTTGTGTGCCTATGTCATCATTATCTGTGTATAGCAGTGTTAATTTCGTCGACTAAAACTAGACTAAAATGACTATAAAACTAAAGAAATTCTGATGACTAAAATACGACTAAAACTAAAATGACATTTTAGTCAAAAGACTATGACTAAAACTAAATCAAAATGACATTTTAGTCAAAAGACTATGACTAAAACTAAATCAAAATGACATTTTAGTCAAAAGACTATGACTAAAACTAAATCAAAATTTGCTGACAAAAACATTTTATGCAAGGTGTTAATCAATCCCTATCCAATTACTGCTCTTTTGTAAAATTTACTAAACTTAATTTTATTAAATTTTAAGATAAATAAAGACATGTTATATACCACAACAGTTAAATCTGTTAAATCTGTATTGCATGTTCAAACCTTAATACCATAAATCAAATCAGGTTAATAAACCTTTACTCCAGGACTATATAATTTGTTTCAAAGTTCTAGAGCAGTGATAATTTCGTTGCCGAAAATGTTTCGAATCTGTGAACAATCAATTGATTCTTCCTATAGAAATAAGCATAACCCATGAGTATGGATTTAAGTTATGCTGTGCCTGTGCTAGCTGCAGAAACTTTTTGTTATGTTGAGTTACTTGATACTTGTTTTAATTATTAACAGAGAACTGTTAAAGTTTTTATATTGGGTAATATGTGCAATACAGCCAATACAGTTTACAGTTTTGTTTTTTTTATATTTTAAAGTTGCACTTCTGTATCTCCAGTAGATTTTAGTCGACTAAATCTCCAGTAGATACTAGAGATTTAGTCGACTAAAATCTACTGGAGATTCAGTCGACTAAAACTAGACTAAAACTAAAACAATTCAGATGACTAAAATACGACTAAAACTAAAATGGCATTTTAGTCAAAAGACTAAAACTAAGACTAAATTGAAATTTGTCGTCAAAATTAACACTGGTGTATAGATACTCATCAACCTTACACTGTGCAGTATTTTCACTATGAGTACATCATTGTACAGCAAAGCATATTCACTGCCAGTGTATAGATACTCAGTATCATTATAAAGTGAAGCAATGCTCATTATCAGTGTGTGTATATACACTCTAAATATACAGAGAAGCAGAAGCATGCATTTTATTACTATTGCTTATTACTAAGTTACTTGGGGGGGTTTTACTCTAGGGGCCGCTGTTGAGTATGTTCACTATCTATCTATCTATCTAATATTATGATCATTATATATTTCTTAAATGATGTTTCATCTATGCATTTGTTTGTTAAGTACTATGGTCTGCGAGAGCAGTTTTTTCTTTTTGTTTAATACAACAAAGGCAAGATTTTCAGTTCTCACTAGCATAAATCAACAGCTCTGCTTGTGTCAGGTCACCCATACCTTTCACCTTCTGCTGTTAGCATAGCACTTTTGTGAGATATCTGGGCATGGCTCCCAGATTGTGTGCAACTAGATCGTGCTGGGGCAGGTGTAAGTTTTTCTTCCTGCATTAGGATTCAGGAATGTTGTTAGCCTATTGTTGGAATGGGATTTTGAACAACTGCCCAGTTTTTAAAGGTGTATCCTATTTTTATTGCAAACATTTTAGCATAGTTTTAACAGAAAAAATAAGAATTAGGACTCCACCTTATTTTTCTATGCTTATACAAATGTAGCAGTGTTACAATTGAAAACAAACCCATTGCAAATAAACTAGGGACAGAGTGGAGACAATAGCAAAACGTAAATTAAATTAGAGTCCAGGGGTTCAAGCAAAATAGCTGAGCTGGAAAGGCACATTGGTGTGTAATAGTCAAAAGGTGCTGATATGCTGGTAAAAGCAAGCAGGACAAAGCATGCAGATAGTGGCCAAACAGAACACAGGTTGGGCAGGGACCTTACAGCAGGAAATGGCAAGGTGCCAAAGCTTTCAATGGGTGTGTATATATATATATATATATATATATATATATATATATATATATATATATATATATATATATATATATATATATAGAATATAATATATCAGCACTCCATTTATATATAATCTCTCCCCAAAAATGAAAGGATTAATGGGGTAAACCCCCAAATTCTCCCCCTTCACCTGTGCACGGAGAGTTAAATAATTGGTTATAAATCTAAAAGAGAAAATAGTAACTCTTAATCCAGCACATTGGGATAGATAAAAATTAATAAAATTACCAGGATTAGTACTATCCTCAAGAAAACACAGGCAGATAGCAGGTCATGTTGTAAATCAAATTTATCTGAAATCAAAATTATAGCAAAAAGACAGTGTACATATTATAAATTGTTGTGGCAACAAAAGTAAATTAACTGAAAGTCCCATATAATTCTGTGAATCGTATTAAGGAACCCTATATAGAGGCCTCTATTCCAGGGTATATATGAAAAACTTAATCCTGGTTTACTTTTCGAGACAATAAAGTCCCATTAATAGGTCTCTAAAAGTGTAAAGCATCCTGCAAATTGTGAAAGTCTATTTTGAAAAACAGGTAAACTGAACAGTTCCGTTGTTATTAATCTCAATTTCCACAACAGCAGATATAGCAACGTTCACAGTTAACCTAAGATCGACTTAGGATCAGATGTAACAAGACAGGTAATTTCACAGTGTTCTGTGGTATCGCTACTTACACAGCAGCTAATATGGCGGTCAGGTGGTTAACTTAAGGTCGACTTAAGACCCCGTATATCATTGTAAATATGTATCCGCTTCTGTTCTATCTATCTATCTATCTACTATCTATCTATCTATCTATCTATCTATCTATCTATCTATCTATCTATCATCTGTATAGATATCCTGTGCTTACTATATTTATTTATTTATTTATAAAATATTTTACCAGGAAGGATACATTGAGATTTCTCTCGTTTTCAAGTATGTCCTGAGTATCACTGACAGCTTTCCTCAAACGAGCTGTGCCTGCTGTACTTATCTGGTATCCCGTGACAGTCTCACCAACAGTGCCCGCTGGGTATCCTGTGCTTGTTGAGTATCCTGTGTCTGCTATACCAGTGACAGCTTTCTGTTCCTGCATTCTGAGTTCGACATACACCCGAACCTTCTCACATTTATATATATATATATATATATATATATATATATATATATATATATATATATATATATATATATATATATATATATATAAATAAATATATATATATATATATATACTGAATATATATATATGTAACAGAGCTATGGTTCTCAGACTGGGTATCTCCGTTAGCAAGGGTTTCCTTGGTAACTGCAAGCTCCCAAAAAGTGATTAAAGCTTTCCCCCCTAGCATCAGTCGAGACTTGATGTTAGGTAAAACAGGACTGCTTTATTGAGAACACAGCACAGTATACACACACAGGAACCCTACCCTGGTGCCAGGAAGTTTGCCCTGATAGCAATTTCCCACCTTGGTTTTCCTGCCTCCATTGTCCAAGAGTCCCAATGACCCCATACAAACAAATGTTCCCATTCCTCCCCTACAAATAGGGACCCCCAAACCTATGGAAGTCCCGGGTTCTTCGCCATATTGCTGGCAACATATCAAAAGAGCGACCTGATCCCTTAAACCCTGTTCGATCGACTCCCCTTTGAAGATGCGCCGGACTGGGGCTCACTTCCGGTACGGTGCTCAGTTCCAGGAGTCTGGGTAGGCCACCGCGGTTTTACCAGTCTTCCAGCAGCCGGCCGCGGTAGTTTACTGCATCTCTAGTGACAGGGCTCCCTCCTTGATCAACAGCAGACCCAGCTAGATCCAAGGATGGGTCATTCTTCATCACGATCCAATTACTTATAAGCCAAAGGGGATGATGAATGCTGACTTGGGTATGGCCTCCGGCGCTAGCAGAAATTGCCAGTACCCCTTGCAGAGGTCAGACGCGGTCAGGTAGTTCCCCTAAATTTCTGTTCAAGTAGCTCATCTACTTGGGCGCATGGGTTAGGCATCTGTCACTGTCCGGTCGTTCAGTCTCCTATAATCTACACAGAACCCTCCCTCTCTAGGTAGGCCTTCATCATATTGATGTGGAAGGAACGGCTGACCCTCTTGTCTGAGCATCTGGCAACAATGTAGGTGGTGTTGCATATCTACTCTACCACTCTATAGGGTGCCTGCCAGGCAGCTTGCAGTTTATACTGGTGGGTCGGTTTCAGTACCAGCACCATCTGGCCATTCTGGAAGGTTCGATCCTAGGCATTCCGGTCATATCAGTACTTCTGGCGCCCCTGGCTCACCTGTAGATTTTTTTCTCACCTTGCCTGTCAGGTACTCTAGGTGGTCCCGGAGTTCCAGAACATATGGTACCAGGGGAGTCCTTTCCTTGCCTACCTCACTTCTCCAGTGTTCCCTAAGTAGATCTAGTGGCCCCCTCACCCTCCGCCCATAGAATAGCTCAAAGGGGGAGAACGTTCTCAATCCCAGTGAGTGGTCCTTAAGCATCTGCTTTAGCATCCCATTGAACCGCTTGCATAGCCCGTTTGTCTGTGGATGGTATGGGGAGCTAAAGAGGGGTTTATTTTGAAACACATCTTCAAGAGTTGCTGGGTGACGTTGGCCTTGAACTAGGTCCCCTGATCTGACACTATCTCTCGGGGGAATCCCTATCCGGGAAAATATCTTAATCAAAGCTTCAACCACAGTCTCTGCCTGGATGCTTCTAGGTAATGGGTCACGTAGTCCTCTACTGTCAGAATGTATTTCTTCCAGGAAAGGCAAGGCCTAACTAAGGGACCTACTAAATATACTGTCACTCTGCTGAAGGGTTCTGCTACAATAGGCATCGTTCTAAGGGGGGCCTTAGAGTGGTCGCCCCTCTTACCCATCCACTGGCAGGCATCACTGGTGAGGCAAGTTCTGGGTAAGACGGTGCAGATACTGAGATGGCCGGCCATGTGGATGTCATGTCCTATGAGGAGCAATTCTAGACAGTATTTCTGAGGCACCACTAACTGCCTCTTGGGAACCTGGGCTAGTCCATTACCGCCCTCATCAGTCACCAGAGTCCGGGCCAGTCTTCCAGCAGCTGGCCGCGGTAGTTTACTGCATCTGCCGTGACAATATATGTATAGTGTTAGCCACAAAAGGGAGGATACCAACCGCTACTTACTGAAACTTTGTGAAGCAGCAGCAGGGGAGGGCCCTGGGGGCAGGCACAACACAGTGACCAACAACAACTCTGCTCTCTTTCAAATTTTAGATTAGATATTTAAGAAAAGCAGGGAAAGCGAATGAAACACTTCGGAAATAATAAAGGATGTTTAAAATAGAATTTCCCCTAAAACACTACCTACACACTACATACCTACCATATATTTACACACCTTACTCTCTGAAATATGTGCTACATGTACACACTGCTTAGTAACACACACAGACCCTTCTCATTGACACACACGCTACATGCACACACACCCTGCTCACTGACAAACATGTACACACTACAGTGCACACACTGATCACTGACACACACATGTGCACACCCCCTGTTCACTGATGGACACATTATACAAGTGCACACACCCTGCTCACTGATGTGCACACACTCTGCTTACTGATGCACACACATTCATGTACACACACCCTGCATACTGTTGCACACTTACTACATGCGCACACACCCTGCTCACTGATGCTCACACTCTATATGCGTTCATACCTTGCTCACTGATTCACACTTACTACATGCGCACACACCCTGCTTACTGATTCTCACACACTGCATGCGCACATACCTTGCTCACTGATGCACACACATTACACACGCAAGTATCCTGCTCACTGATGCATACAAACTACGGCTGAGATTACATATGTGGCGTATTTTTCAGCGCAAGTACTAAAGCCCACGTCACCCGTAAGTTCACCTTGCACATCGGGTGAAGCACATAATCCGCGCCACCAGATGATATACTGCCGTAAATCGGAAAAAATGGCAAGGTTCAGAAATGTGTGCAACATTTCTGTTGTCGCCAGTAACGCACGTCAGTATATCATTTTGCACGTGTAACTAAAAAATAAATAAAAGTTGAACTCACACGTAAAAATCTAAACAGGAAAAAAAATAAACCGACACGTCAAAACGCCATTCAAAACCCCTATACCGCCATCCCCCCACATCACAATCAATAATAAAAGTTATTAACCCCTAAACCGCCACCCCCACATCGCAATCACTAATAAAAGTTATTAACCCCTAAACTGCGACTCCCCCACATCACAATCACTAATAAAAGTTATTAACCCCTAAACCACCATCCCCCCACATCGCAAACACCTAATTAAACTATTAACCCCTAATCCTCCAACCACCCACATCACAAACACCTAATTAAAATATTAACACCTAAACCTCCAACCACCCACAAAGCAAACACCTAATTAACCTATTAACCCTTAATCTGCCAGCCCCCCACAATGCAAGTATCAAATTAAACTATTAACCCCTAACTTAACCCCAATTAGAATACACTTAAATAAAATTAGAAATATACTAACTACCTTAAAAATTAATTAAAAAAAAAAAAACTAAATTACTTTAAATTTTTTTTAGACAAAATAAAAAACCTAACATAACACACAAAAAAAACTAAAATTACAAAAATAAAAATGCTAACATTACAAAAAATAAAAAACCTAAAATTACAAAGAATACCAAACGAAATTATCCAAAATAAAAAAGTTATTCCTATTCTAATACCCCCGTTAAAAAAAAAAAAAACCCACCCAAAAAAACTAAACTTTAAATATACTTCCAATAGCCCTTAAAATGGCCTTTTGTAGGGCATTGCCCTAAAGTTAACAGCTCTTTTGCCAAAAAAATAAACAAATTACCCCCTAAGATTACAAAACCCCCACCCCCCAAAATATAAAAAAACCTAACTTAAAAAAAAAACACCCTAATCTACCCATTGGCCTGAAAAGGGCATTTGTATGGGAATTACCCTTAAAAGGGCATTCAGCTCTTTTTCAGCCCATGAAAAATAAAAAAAAGCCCTAATCTTAAAAAAAATAAAAACTACATAAAAAAAACTAACACTAACCCCCAAAAGGTACTCACCATTGTTGAAGTCCGGTGAAACAACTTCATCCCAGTGGCGAAAGATCTTCATCCAGGCGGCTCCGTCTTCTTCTGTCTTCATCCTGGTGGCGGAAGCCCGGAGGCGGAGCGGTCATCAGCTATATGGAGGTCCTATTCGTGCGATCTCCCGCCGCACACTAAAGATTGAATGCAAGGTACCCCTTTTATATAGGGATACCCTTGCATTCCTATTGGCTGACAAATTCAAATCAGCCAATAGGATATAAGCAGCTTTCATCCTATTGGCTGATTTGAATTTGTCAGCCAATATAAAAGGGGTAACTTGCATTCAATCTTCAGTGTGCGGCAGGAGATCGCATGAAGAGGACGGTTTTTCTGTAATCTTAGTTTTTTTTAATTAATTAATTTTTAAGGTAGTTAGTATCTTTTTAATTGTATTTCAGTGTATTTTAATTGTGATTAAGTTAGGGGGTGTTAGGTTAGGGGGCTTAGTTATTAGTTTAATACATTGCGTTGTGGGGGATTGGTGGTTTAGGCGTTAATAGTTTTATTAGGTAATTTGTGTTGAGTGGGGGATGGCGGTTTAGGGGCTAATAGGTTTATTAGGTAGTTTTCGTTGTGGGAGGATAACAGATTAGGGGTTAGTAACTTTTATTAGACATTGCGATGTGGGGGGGGCAGTTTAGGGGTTAATACATTTTATTAGACATTGTGATGTGGGGGGGGTGGTTAAGGGGTTAATACATTTTATTAGCTATTACGATGTGGGGCAATGGCGGATTAGGGGTTTATATTGCCCATGCGTTAGGTGTTTGATAAGGCTTCCAGGGAGTTACAGTGCTTTTTTACTATGCGCAAGGGTTGCAGCTCCTGCCTATGTGTGACGAGATGTAAATCCTTGCGCTGCATATGTAATACCAACTGGCGACGCTAGTTCTATGTTAGTTTATGGGAGTAAAATATACGTTCATAACTTGTCTGCTGCGTCGGCTATGTAATCGCTCGATTAGACTAAAAATTGGAGACGCTCGTTTTTGCGCACGTCGGGAAAATATGTGATCAAGCCCTACATATACACATACCGTGCTCACTGATTTACACACACCACATGCATGCTTTCACACACCGTGCTCATTGATGCGCACACACACACACACTACATGTGCACATACCCTGCTCACTGATGTACACACAGTACATGTGTACACACCGTGCTCACTGATATACACTACATGTGCACACACCGTGCTGACTGATGCACACATACACTACATGTGTACACACCGTGCTCACTGATGCGCACACACACACTACATATGTACACACCCTGCTCACTGATGCGCACACACACTACATATGTACACACCCTACTCACTGATGCACACATACACTACATATGTACACACCCTGCTCACTGATGCACACATACACTACATGTCTACACACCCTACTCACTGATGCACACATACACTACATATGTACACACTGTGCTCACTGATGCACACATACACTACATATGTACACACCCTACTCACTGATGCACACATACACTACATATGTACACACCCTACTCACTGATGCACACACACACACTACATATGTACACACCGTGCTCACTGATGCACACATACACTACATGTGTACACACCCTGCTCACTGATGCACACATACACTACATGTGTACACACCCTGCTCACTGATGCACACATACACTACATGTGTACACACCCTGCTCACTGATGCACACACACACTACATGTGTACACACCCTGCTCACTGATGCACACATACACTACATATGTACACACCCTGCTCACTGATGCACACATACACTACATATGTACACAACCTGCTCACTGATGCACACATACACTACATATGTACACACCCTACTCACTGATGCACACATACACTACATGTGTACACACCCTGCTCACTGATGCACACATACACAACATATGTACACACTGTGCTCACTGATGCACACATACACTACATATCTACACACCCTACTCACTGATGCACACATACACTACATATGTACACACTGTGCTCACTGATGCACACATACACTACATATGTACACACCCTGCTCACTGATGCACACATACACTACATATGTACACACCGTGCTCACTGATGCACACACACACTACATATGTACACACCGTGCTCCCTGATGCACACATACACTACATATGTACACACCCTGCTTACTGATGCACACATACACTACATATGTACACACCCTGCTCACTGATGCACACATACACTACATATGTACACACCCTGCTCACTGATGCACACATACACTACATATGTACACACCCTGCTCACTGATGCACACATACACTACATGTGTACACACCCTACTCACTGATGCACACATACACTACATATGTACACACTGTGCTCACTGATGTACACATACACTACATATGTACGCACCCTACTCACTGATGCGCACACACACACTACATATGTACACACCGTGCTCACTGATGCACACACACACTACATATGTACACACCCTACTCACTGATGCACACATACACTACATATGTACACACCCTGCTCACTGATGCACACATACACTACATATGTACACACCCTGCTCACTGATGCACACATACACTACATGTGTACATACCCTACTCACTGATGCACTCATACACTACATATGTACACACTGTGCTCACTGATGCACACATACACTACATATGAACGCACCCTACTCACTGATGCGCACACACACACTACATATGTACACACCGTGCTCACTGATGCACACATACACTACACATGTACACACCCTACTCACTGATGTACACATACACTACATGTGTACACACCCTGCTCACTGATGCAAACATACACTACATATGTACACACTGTGCTCACTGATGCACACATACACTACATATGTACACACCCTACTCACTGATGCACACATACACTACATATGTACACACTATGCTCACTGATGCACACATACACTACATATGTACACACCCTACTCACTGATGCACACATACACTACATATGTACACACCCTGCTCACTGATGCACACACACACACTACATATGTACACACCCTGCTCACTGATGCACACACACACACTACATATGTATACACCCTACTCACTGATGCACACACACTACATATGTACACACCATACTCACTTATGCACACATACACTACATGTGTACACACCCTACTCACTGATGCACACATACACTACATGTGTACACACTGTGCTCACTGATGCACACATACACTACATATGTACACACCGTGCTCACTGATGCACACACACACTACATATGAACACACCGTGCTCACTGATGCACACACACACTACATATGAACACACCCTGCTCACTGATGCACACATACACTACATGTGTACACACCCTGCTCACTGATGCACACATACACTACTTATGTACACACCCTACTCACTGATGCACACATACACTACATGTGTACACACTGTGCTCACTGATGCGCACACACACACTACATATGTACACACCCTGCTCACTGATGCACACATACATTACATGTGTACACACCCTGCTCACTGATGCACACATACACTACATGTGTACACACCCTGCTCACTGATGCAGGCACATACTACATGTGTACACACCCTGCTCACTGATGCACACATACACTACATATATACACACCCTGCTCACTGATGCACACATACACTACATATGTACACACCGTGCTCACTGATGCACACACACACTACATATGTACACACTGTGCTCACTAATACAGACACACACTCTGCATACATACCATTCCATAGCACACTAGATACACCAGTGTTTCACTTACTCAGCACTATGTTACAAACAGAAAAGTTTTCTGCTTCTTGTAGAAGCTACAATTCCAGTCCCAGTTTCCCATGATGACCAGTGTAAGATGCTGGAAGACATAACATTCAGCCCTGCTCACTGGAGCACTCATAAACTGCTATTATATAACTTTGTGAACAAATGTAGACGTGCAGCCTAACAAGCTATTGTTATAAAGCCACACATTTTGTCTGTGTCTAATCTGGGCATATAGCTGCAGGTGTCAAGTTTCTGATCACATATTCACAGGTAATTGATATACATTAAGAAGACTATTGGGGCCTTGCATCTTATATGGGATATAACTTGGGTATATAGCTGGCATAAAGGGGGCTACATGAGCTATGCATCTGATCTCACATGGGTATATACAGGGAGTGCAGAATTATTAGGCAAGTTGTATTTTTGAGGATTAATTTTATTATTGAACAACAACCATGTTCTCAATGAACCCAAAAAACTCATTAATATCAAAGCTGAATATTTTTGGAAGTAGTTTTTAGTTTGTTTTTAGTTATAGCTATTTTAGGGGGATATCTGTGTGTGCAGGTGACTATTACTGTGCATAATTATTAGGCAACTTAACAAAAAACAAATATATACCCATTTAAATTATTTATTTTTACCAGTGAAACCAATATAACATCTCAACATTCACAAATATACATTTCTGACATTCAAAAACAAAACAAAAACAAATCAGTGACCAATATAGCCACCTTTCTTTGCAAGGATACTCAAAAGCCTGCCATCCATGGATTCTGTCAGTGTTTTGATCTGTTCACCATCAACATTGCGTGCAGCAGCAACCACAGCCTCCCAGACACTGTTCAGAGAGGTGTACTGTTTTCCCTCCTTGTAAATCTCACACTTGATGATGGACCACAGGTTCTCAATGGGGTTCAGATCAGGTGAACAAGGAGGCCATGTCATTAGATTTTCTTCTTTTATACCCTTTCTTGCCAGCCACGCTGTGAAGTACTTGGACGCGTGTGATGGAGCATTGTCCTGCATGAAAATCATGTTTTTCTTGAAGGATGCAGACTTCTTCCTGTACCACTGCTTAAAGAAGGTGTCTTCCAGAAACTGGCAGTAGGACTGGGAGTTGAGTTTGACTCCATCCTCAACCCGAAAAGGCCCCACAAGCTCATCTTTGATGATACCAGCCCAAACCAGTACTCCACCTCCACCTTGCTGGCGTCTGAGTCGGACTAGAGCTCTCTGCCCTTTGCCAATCCAGCCACGGGCCCATACATCTGGCCCATCAAGACTCACTCTCATTTCATCAGTCCATAAAACCTTAGAAAAATCAGTCTTGAGATATTTCTTGGCCCAGTCTTGACATTTCAGCTTGTGTGTCTTGTTCAGTGGTGGTCGTCTTTCAGCCTTTCTTACCTTGGCCATGTCTCTGAGTATTGCACACCTTGTGCTTTTGGGCACTCCAGTGATGTTGCAGCTCTGAAATATGGCCAAACTGGTGGCAAGTGGCATCTTGGCAGCTGCACGCTTGACTTTTCTCAGTTCATGGGCAGTTATTTTGCGCCTTGGTTTTTCCACACGCTTCTTGCGACCCTGTTGACTATTTTGAATGAAACGCTTGATTGTTCGATGATCACGCTTCAGAAGCTTTGCAATTTTAAGAGTGCTGCATCCCTCTGCAAGATATCTCACTATTTTTGACTTTTCTGAGCCTGTCAAGTCCTTCTTTTGACCCATTTTGCCAAAGGAAAGGAAGTTGCCTAATAATTATGCACACCTGATATAGGGTGTTGATGTCATTAGACCACACCCCTTCTCATTACAGAGATGCACATCACCTAATATGCTTAATTGGTAGTAGGCTTTCGAGCCTATACAGCTTGGAGTAAGACAACATGCATAAAGAGGATGATGTGGTCAAAATACTCATTTGCCTAATAATTCTGCACACAGTGTAGTTAGAATAAAAAGGGGCTTAAGGCCATGTATTTAATCTGACTAATCATGTGGCTCCATATCTGTGAGTAGATTGTAGAAGATATACTTTTAGGGCCAGATTACAAGTGGATCACTATTTAATGCTCCCACTCGAGCATTAACTGCGCTAGAAGTAAGCTTTATGCGCTTGTCAGGTTACGCTCGTATTACAAGTTGAAAGGAAACTGTTTTTGTTTGCGTGCTAACCCCACGCACCTTAAAAGCCAAATTTAGGATATCGCAATTGCGATAACCTATACCTCCATAGAAGCCAATAGGGCAAAAAAGTAGAAAAAAAACTCCTACTCGTGCGCACACCCGATTGCATATATTTTACATACCAATGTTCTACACATAGGAGAATATGTTCTATTTATTAATAAATATTTCTACATATATCTGATGGTATTTTGGTAAAATATAGAAATATCTATTTAGAAATACTTGGAACATATTCCCCTATGTGCAGAACATTGGAAAGTATAACATTTACTGTAAAAAGTAAATAGTTAAAACCTTTATTAAATATTACATAAATATGATTTTACATGTTTTCATCTACTTAAAGGGACATTATACACTCATTTTTTCTTTGCATAAATGTTTTGTAGATGATCTATTTATAAAGCCCATAAGGTTTTTTTTTTTTTTTTTTAAATGTATAATTTTGCTTATTTTTAAATAACATTGCTCTGATTTTCAGACTCCTAACCAAGCCCCAAAGTTTTATTTGAATACCGTCAGCTACCTTCTCCAGCTTGCTCCTGTTTGTGTAAAGGGTCTTTTCATATGCAAAAGAAGGGGGGGTGGGGCAATGTCTTATTTCCCAGAGGAGAGGAGGAGATAATGAGCAGAGCGAAGAGGCAGGGAGGGATAGTATCTGGAAACAAGGTCTGAAATGTAGGGGGGAGCAGTGCAGTTGAGGGCTTTGTTTGTCACAGTGAGAATTTTGTGTTTAATCCTGGAGGCAAGAGGAAGCCAGTAAAGGGATTGGCAAAGAGGTGCGGCAGATGAAGAGCGACGTGTAAGAAAGATGAGCCTTGCAGAGGCATTCATTATAGATTGTAAAGGAGCTAGGCGGCAGCTAGGGAGACCAGAGAGGATGGAGTTGCAGTAGTCAAGGCGGGAAAGGATGAGAGAGTGGATTAAAATCTTGTGTAAGGAAGTGTCTAATTTTAGAGATGTTTTTAAGGTGGAAATGGCAGGCTTTAGCCAAGGACTGAATGTGAGGAGTAAAAGAGAGATCTGAGTCAAGTGTGACCCCAAGACATTGGGCATGTGGGGTTGGGGTAATGATGGAGATATCAACAGTTAGAGAAATAGGGGGTGGAGATTTTAGAAGAAGAGGGGAAAATAAGGAGCTCGGTTTTGGAGAGATTTAGTAAGAGGACATCCAAGATGAGATATGAGAGAGACAGTTAGTGACACGGGTTAGCAAGGAAGGAGATAGTTCTGGTGAAGAGAGGTAGATTTGGGTGTCGTCGGCATACAAATGATAATGAAACCCGAGGGACTTTATTAAAGGGACACTGAACCCAATTTTTTTTTCTTTCATGATTCAGATAGCGCATGACATTTTAAGCAACTTTCTAATTTACTCCTATTATCAATTTTTCTTTGTTCTCTTGCCATCTTTATTTTAAAAGCAGGAATGTAAATCTTAGCAGTCAGCCCATTTTAGGTTCAGCACCATGGATAGCGCTTGCTTATTGGAGGCTTACATCTACTCACCAATAAGCAAGCATAACCCAGGTTCTCAACCAAAAATGGGACGGCTCCTATGCATCACATTCCTGCTTTTTAAATAAAGATGGCAAGAGAACGAAGAAATTTTTTTAATAGTAAATTAGAAAGTTGCTTAAAATTGTATGCTCTTTCTGAATCATGAAAGAAAAATTTGGGTTCAGTGTCCCTTTAAGGAACCTAATGATGACGTGTAGATTGAGAAGAGAAGGGGACCGAGGACAGAGCCTTGTGGTACCCAAACAGAAAGAGGCAACGGGGCAGAGGATACCCCAGAGAAGGCTACACTAAAGGTACAGTTATATATACTGTAAATATACACAAAATAACAAATACATTTTTAAAGTTGTATATGTATGTATCTCTATGTTAAAGCCCTTTGCCTGCCTTTTACCTGAGATCTCATATCTTTGAGCCCTTATAACTTTTGTGTGAAATATTTTTTTTTAAACAAATTTTTATTAGATGGGGCTATTATGACTGTAACTGTTCTTTTGTAATGTATTTTTGATGTGTTTTGTGAGACTTTTTAACCAGAGCTCTGGAGGTTGAGCTAACCGGACACACATAAATTTTAATTGCGCTCAAGCAATCGCGTTTGCTTTCAACTTGTAATACGAGTGAAAAGCTAGACGCATGCAAACAGCCACAATTAACCCCTTTTCGCTTGTGCGTTATGGTTAGCACGCTAATCGTAATCTAGCCATTAATCCGATATCCCATTTGGGCATGAAGCGGGCATAATAGAGGCTGCAGGAGATATTTAATTTGCATTTCCATCTAGGCATTGTGTTATATTTGCCATGCTTCTTATCTGAGATATTAAAGGGACAGTAAACCCAGAATTTATTTTTTGACAGGAATGAAAATAATTTAATATGATTTACAAATGTTCAGCTGGCTTCTATTATCATTTTTTTGTCATTATTTTGTAATTTAAATTTGAATTATGCAGGCTCGCTCCTGATCACATGCGCACTCAGGAGCAAGCCTGCATAATTGCAGAAACAGTAAAAGGGAAGCTCCAATAAAACTTGTCCTAATAATTAAAAGGTTGCCGCCTTTGTAGTGTCTTCTGTGATTTATTTGTATATGCTCATATTATTCACTGTCCCAGGATAGGTACCATTTTGGAAAGGCTCGTTATTTTGAGCACAGTGATTGGATTGTAGCAATCAATGCATCACCTACTTTTTCAGTAGGCTGTCTTCAGCAGGGCAGACATGGATTACTTTAGGATTTAGATGTGCATTTAATTTATATAACATTTAATTATATAACTTTTTAATAACATTTAATTATATAACTTTTAATAATAATATGTTATGTTTAGACACTCAGGAAAGAAGTAAAGTTTACTGGTTCTTTAATTAGACTTAACTTTCTGGCTCTGTTTTAACTTTTATTGGTAGGTGATTACCATAAAAATTATCCAAATATATGCTGACTTTTAGGAACTATAAAAAGGGAGCCCAGCACATTATCAAATCACTGACATGAATATACCTGGTGGCCCACTAGCACAATGGTCACCTGATATAACCATATTAATATGGAACAGGGAGTTTGGAGAACTGCCCCGTTTCACCTCCTAGAAATGCATAGAGGGACTAGATATTTGTTATAACAAAGACAATACTTTACGCATTGTGTAGTATATTGCTCAAGACACATGCACAATCCTAAGCCTACCTATGCAATGCATTATTATTGCATGTCCTATCTGACTAGTGGTGAAGCTTGTATATAAAATGGATTGATAGTCAGAATGTTTTTTAGAAGATTTTGGGCCAGATCATAAACGGAGCATAAAAATGCCAGCAGTAGGGAGCATAAACATCCCTGTAGCACAATCCATACCTCTTGTATTTTTGCACCGGCATTACAAGCCCATGGTTAATATTTACATTACGCACATGGTACTATAGTGCACACTACACTTCTCATGTTGGATAGCACAAGTGCATCATTTGCCTCAGATAATAGATTTCTATGAGGGGCTACAATAACATTTCCGCTAAAGTAGTTTTTATTACATTATTTGCTACAGACCTTCAATGTTTTTGAATGCACAAGAGTAAGCAATAACACGTAATTCAAAAGCGCTAAAAGGAAAGCAGTACAAGGTATTTGATGGCTTCTAATATGAACTGAATGAGGGAGCTACTATCGCTTCCCATTGAAAGTATAAAGTGTGTTATAGAAATTTTAGATGCGTTAAAAATGCTTTGATTAAACATTTTAACTAACAACCTGTAATACCTGAGGTGCGTTATTGATTGAGCAAGGCCAAGTGCAAAATAACACCTCTCATTAAGAGTTTTGCTCCACATGTAATCTAGGTCTGGATTTCTTTGTGTACTTTTCTAAAATACGAATACAATACCTATTATTTTTTTAATAAAATTACAAAGAAATCCTACTTCTTGCTATGATCAGAATGCTTTGTCTTCCTATATTAATGTAAGAAATAAAACAAACTCTAAATACAAAAACATTAAGATTTCCTTTATTCTTTTGGTCAAGGGACAAGCTGCACATGAACAACTGGAGTGGAACAGCATGGACTGCCTTCCTTCTTGTAGCATTCCAACAGCATGGGTTGATGAGGATTCAGGGATTAATTCTGTTCTTCACTTTCTCTTCATATTTTTGGTGTAATAATCATTGCAAGCGATGGTGAGACCAGCGATAAGAGAAAAGTAGCTGTGGAATATGACTCGGCCATCTCTGCACTGATCCAAATCTTTCATGATTTTGTCGACAGCCTGTGGATCGTTTTGGTTCTGGAAGATAAAGCACAGGTTGGTCAAACCCAGAGCATAGGAAGAAAGTTTAGGAGATAACCAAATGTAAGGAATTGGAAACGTTTCAAGATTCTATGCACAAATAATTAAGCAAACAGCTAAAGTAATAGCACTTGATATTAAACTTTGGTTTTAGAGAACACATAATTGCAAGCCAGCTAAGGCCTTGAAAATGAGGCTTTTTTTACATTCCTCCTCCGCGCACGACAAATAATATAGACTTTCAGTATTGCATAGCCCTATGAGAAACTAACTTCATTATGACTAATTAATATGTTTTTAAACAACTGATAGAAAGTAGCTACGTCACTGCTTGTTAATACCTTGTTCACAAACTTGTAATAAAAAGTTAGTTCTGTGGAAGGGCGGAGAAGAGCTGCGGGCAAACCACAACTGTCTCTCTGACACCATGCAGAGAGAGATGCAGACAAGGTTTGGTTCATTGTTGCTTTTGTGTATCTTTACATTGTGGAACCTGGACTGTTCCTGTTGAGATGTGACTAGGCTGAACAAAAAGTGTTTGTCACCTGATGAGATAGAGCTCTTCCTGTGTGTGATGACCGTTATCTTCTTCTCTGCCAGCGGATGCCATCTTTAGCAACCAACAAGCCATTAACAATCTAAGCAAAGTATTGCTTAATGTATAATTATTGCTTTATTTAGCATAAAGTTGTCAATGAAAGTGATCTATTGCACACATTTCCTACTGTATGTCCTCCCTTTATTCAGTACTAATAGTTACCTTAGCGCTCTCCCTGGTGCAAACATCAAAGCATACAAATATTTAACATTATTGCACTATTGTTTTACAATTATGCTAATTGTGCACTTCCTAGTCATAAATTGTGCACTTCCTAGTCATAAGTGCTTATTATTATTATTATTATATATAATTAACCCTGTGCTGAAGAATGCAGCTCAAAGCAAAACACAACACATGACATAGTGCTCATTCAGATTTTTACTAGGGATGCCAACAGCTTGCTCGGCATAAAATCCAGATCATGAGGTAACATTTATTGCTACTGAGCAGGTAAAGGCTGAGGGTCCTATTTATTATTATTTACGAGCGGAGATGATCCGATATAGCGGATCAGGTCCGCTGCACATCGATAAATGCTGACAGCATACGCTGTCGGCATTTATCATTCCACACGCAGTTGTGGTGAACTGCTTGTGCAATGCCGCCCCCTGCAGATTCGTGTTTTGCCAGAGAGGAGACCTTTACATAATTGGGCCTTAAGTATGTAAATGCTTAAGAGATAACTCATTTTTTTTTTTTTTTTAAATGAGCATATATTTAGCTACTACACAGAGTATTTCTAGTCTGTTAAAAGGACATTAAACTAAAAATGTAATTAACATTTAGAGGCCAGAGAGGATGCTGCAGCATTTTGAACTCCATTACTAAACATTCTACACAGAGATTGCTTGTTACAAACATTATCCAGTCTGGTGTAACTTAACACCTTATTTGCTTCATCTGGTGTTCAGTGTCCAAACTTTCCACATACTTCCAGTTCTCAGTAAAATTACAAGAAAAGCAGACAAAATAAATAAATAATAAATTAAACATTTTAGTTTATGAACCCAAAGTGTTTTATGTCCCTTTAAATAAAAGTCCATTGAATGCAAAATAATGCACTTTTTGCAAATTGCAACTAAAACATTTATTTTACATGCTGATCTTAATCAAAACAAAGCTTAATTGCTGATATATACTCTCCATAAATATGAAATATTTCTAAAACAAAAAGGTGCACTCTCAGTTTGTGTTTCACTTGCTTCTGTGAGATTATTGTACAATTCCAGCACACATTATTTTCCCTGCCATCCTAGTTTAACTGACATATTTCTTGAATTGCAAAACAAGATTTTTTTCCCTCCTCATGATGAATTATTTTCTTTGTCCTATGACCCCCCCCTTGTTGATCACACCCAGTTATAGGTGTGGGAGAATGACATGACAAAGCTTGCCAGAGGGGAGGAACTGTGCCTTCTTATTTGATCAAGTGAGGGTTTAATACATAAATTAAACTCTCTAAAAAGTATGGGGATTCACAAATACGTTTTTTATTACAATTTCTGTCAAACACCACACGGCAACTGGTTCCCCCCCCCCTCTACCTTCTTTTCTACTAGTGTACAACAATTTTACCACCCTGCATGTTTTGTGCATTTATTCACCTCCTAACCATTCCTCCAGCTATCTCCTAGCTTACATGGCCTTCTGCGGTATAAGGCATTCTCTATTGGCTCTGTCACCCAGCTTATCCAAACAATACATCCTTTTTCCTCTACACACACCCACTCTCTTCCCTTTAGATTCTTTATATCCCTGCTAATTTACCCCGTTTCCCCGCTCTTACTTCCATATTACTTGTTTGTCAAACCCACTTTCTTCATATATTTCTGAGAGCGGACCTAAAAAGGCTTGAGGGCACACATTTCTTTATCAGTACATTTATGAATAGGGGCTAAGATTAGACAAATGATACCAAGAGATCACATGTGATAATAGAAGTTATGTTCCCCTTAGGTTTAAGGTAAGTAAAAGGGCTGTGTTGCTGCCAGGACCACCTCGCACTTACCTTTAGAAACTCTGGGAATTCCTTCTCCATTAGGTGACGCAGATCTTCTTTAGTCAGGTAGTTCTTGTCCCCAGCGTAGTTGTGAAATGTAAAAAGCAATGTTTCCATTGCATGCTCTAATTGCGACGGGACAACCATGTTGCTTTGTGAGTATTGTCCTTTATGAAGAGACGAAAGAAGTCAAAATTAGAGAAGAATCAGTGGCAGTAACCTAAAGATCTCTTTAAGAACAAAGACATTTTTCAGAAGTGTGGTGTTCAAGATTCAGTCAAATTAAAAGGACCATTCAATGCAGTATAATTACATAATTAACAAGTACATAATTAAGACAATACAATAGCACCTACTCTGAAGTTCAAAGCAGTGGATTTTTTTTCTGACAATTTTTGTTTTTACCCCATTTTCTGCCCTCTGTATCATGTGACAGTCATCAGCCAATCACAGACTAGTATACATATACCCTGTGAGCTTGTGCACATGCTCAGTAGGATCTTGTTCCCCAGAAAGTGTGAATATTAAAAAAAGACTGCAACATGTAATAATGGCATTAAAGTTAATTTTGACTTGAGTGTCCCTTTAAGTTTTACATTGAAAGATATGTAGTTCATTTATTTCATACATTATTGGTTTGTGAGGGACAATTGCAGTATGTATGACACGAAATGCTTGTTTTATTTACTTTGGGATTTTGTTTATAGCATTTTAATTAGGAATAAAGTTTGTAAAATCAAACTGCATCTAACCATAAATGTGTTAAATGACAACAGTGCCTATTTTGCTTTTTTAGTTACCATATTCTATAAGCTCTTTACTTTATTTCTGAATCTACCTTTCAAAATGTTGTGTTTTGAAGGCAATCCTGAAATACAAGTTCATCTTGCTGAACTGGCAGAAAAATAATATATACAAAAGTTATGTAAAGTAAGTGGCAGACAACATTGAATCTTAACAAGGATTTTAAAACTGAGTGCATTTATCAGTAATGAGTACTACCACGTTACATCTCCTGTTTGTCCTTTATTACCGTGAGATATTCCCTTTTAGATACTGCTAATGCTATTCTTGGAGCACAGAGAGATGCATATTGGTATATAAGCTTCTAAGCATCTTGCCTGCACCAAATTGAAGGTGTGCATCAATATACAAAATAAGCTTTATTTAAATGCAATTATATGACAAAGTTTAAGGATCTTAAAGACTTTATTGTCTTTTAAAATGTACAGAGAGTGGGAAAAAAGGGCAATCTTCCTCTAAGGATGTCTTGTGCACAAACAACCACTTCCTGTTGGTTTTAAAATCTATTTAAATAACGTTCACGTAAAATTTTAACATGTTTAGAGTGCTTTCCATATGCTTTATATAATTTATAATTAAAGAGATCAATTTAAAATCGGTATGATGCTTTTATGAATCAAGCCCAATGTCTTGCTCCTAATTTAATTTTCATATATGTAGATCCTGCTATTATTCACACCCATCCAATCCACTTTTGCTAAGCTTTTAATTACCACGTCAGACTTCTGCTTCATTTTGATACAGTTAGCAAAACAACATAGTCAGAAAATGTATTACACTTTATAAGGACAGTGCAAATGGAGGTAACATCTGTAATTATGTCTCCCTAATGTAATAGATTACAATCATTTATAAACAATGCTGCAACAGATACTTGAATTTGAGACTGTGGCCATCCTAAAGATTAGATAATGCTGACCCAAGTCATGCATTTAGATAATTGCTTTCAGATAATATATAACATAATAATGGTCATTATCTGATTTGTTACAAACAGCAGAAACTGAGGCAGAGAGTGGTTCAAGTTACTAAAAATAATCATCAAAGCTTGAACTGAACACTAAAATATTAATGACACAATTGATTGGTTGATGGCTTTTACGTCTATCTAGAACTACATAAAAGCACATAATAGGCATATAACTGATATTACTGAATTCGAAATTGTGTGCAAGAAAGCATTAGTCAGATCAATATAATCATTAGTGCAAAACATCAGTAGCTACATGTGACTTTGTATTACTGATTTACAATAAGGCATTGTATAATCCGGAATAGTCTTCCAGCATATGTGGCAGTGGCTTTTGCAAGACGATAATTAAGGTTAATCAAATACAAACAGCAGAAGAGGATTTAATGAGGCTGTTATTACCAAAATGGCGGGAGGTAGACCCTCCCTATGAGCCTTATCTCACAGAACCGAAGATCTGAATATATATTGTATAACAGTAACCGCCAAAGGCTAAGGATGAAAGCAGACAGGGCCCTCAGAATAACTAAGGACAAGTGCAATAGTCAACCCTTCATGTGTGCACAGAGCCAGCTTTTCAATGCCATTCATGATATTTTTCATGCCACATTTTATGGTCAATGAATATCATTGCTAAATAGAAGCATTCTCAAGTCACGGTAATTAAACAAAACCTCACTTTTAATGTAGTTACCTGAGAAATATCAAACAAAGCAACAGAATAAAAATAACATGTTTTTAGAGTAACGCAGGGTTCTTCAACCTTTTATCCCAAGACCCAGTGCCTTGATACCACATACCATTGCAACCCTATTTTTATGCTTTGTCTGAAAATATCTGAAGTAATATACAACAAGATTTTTGGCAAAGCGAGTAAAATGTGTGTATACTTTTATAGTCAAACTTGTGAAAATGATTGGGAACGTTACAAGATGCCATAGAAGGTATCCTGTCCTAATAACAAATGATGAGAAAAGGCACGCACACAAAAAAAATCACAGAAAAGAAATGGATTATTTAGCATCTGCACAGGGTGTGTAGTGACACTGACTATCTACATAGGGCTGCCCAGTATTTCAACTGACTGACAATCTATCTCCTTATCTATCCCTCTGTGTGTCTGTCTGTATCTATCCATTTTTTATATGGTCTCCTATGTGGACAAGGACATATGGCTTAAAGAGCTACATGGCCTTTAGGTCTGATCTGATGTCTTATCATTGCCCGCTGTACCTACACAGATAAAGAAGGGAAGAAAAAAAAACAGACAAATAGCAGCTAGTCCTAAGGTACCTTGATAGACACTGATTATTTTCACTGGAATACTTCATTATTTGTCTGAAATTAACACATTGGTATTAAATAAAACACGTCTGCTTTCTGCTTTAACAGATATATCTGGGGGAATCAGACACTTATGTCTGTTACAGTAAAATATGTTAAATGGAAAACATTAAAATGCCTTAATTTAATTTTAATGAGTTCTCATTAAACCCAATTATCATACCTAGTTTTCCTTTTATTATCTCTAGTTTAGGTTGGGTGTGTAAACTGACAGGATTCCTTCTGCTGTAGGTCAGTGGTCCCTCCCATCTGGATGAGCTCCAAACATCCCAAGAATTCTGCATTTACCACCCAAGTGACAACACAACTCCCAGAATGTAAAAATGTTCTGTAGTTTGTATTTTTGAAGAGAGAACATCCAAACCCAAAGTGATGGAAGTTTATCCAAACAGAATATGCATCCAGTGTATTATATTCTTGTGTGAAGAAAAATTTAAAAAAGGGACACTAAACACCTTGTAATTACAAGACATTTTTGTTGTTTTGCTATAGAATAACATTTGTTTGCTGCAATTTTTTTCAATAGCCAAACCCCACCCACCATTAGCCTTAGTTGGAGAAGCCAATCTGGGCTTGAGTCTGCAGACAAGGCTAGCCACGGTCATTATGTTAGTATAAAATGCATTGTCTTGCAGTTCTAATCTGTTAAAGCCAAATAGGGAAATACATGTAGCAGGGTTAGCATTGAGAAATCTGCAGTGTGCATTTCCAGCTCTGGAAATCAGAAAATCCACAATCGCGGCTTCCCCCAGGAGCGTTCATCTGGTGACGCCATGGATTGGAGGAAGACGGTTTCGTCATTGCTGTGTAAGTACAGCTGGAAGAAGCAGGCGGGGGAAATCGGTGATCCAGTGTTTCAGGAGAAGAAGGTATTTATAAAATCCGGTGCAATGTAAACTTTCATGAATGAAAGTGCCCCTGTTTTTAATAGTTTTTTTTAAAAACCGGGCACTTCATCATGAAAGTTGACATTCACTTTAAAACAGGGGTGCCCAACTGCTGGCCCAAGGGCCTCATACAGCCCTCTGTACTAGTCTTTAGGGAAAATGCAGAATTAAGAATGTTTGCCATAATTGTTGTGGTCCCAAGAAAAGTTAGTAATAAAAATGTGCGCTTTGGGTGTCCAAAACTCAAAGGAGTTCCCTAAAGGGGAAAACAGAAGATATATGGTACCCTGCAGCCTTACCCAAATCCCTTGTGACACTGAACATTTTTAATAAGTATATTATTATTTGTGTGCTTAATAATCACAAATGTATATGCAGTGCCTAAAGGGACACAAAACCAACATTTTTTCTTTAATGAATTATATAGAGAATACAATTTAAACAACTTTCCAGGTTACTTCTATTATCTAATTTGCTTCATTCTCTTGGTATCCTTTTTTAAAAGGAGCAGTAATGCACTACTGGGAGCTAGCTGAAAGTCAGTGACGAGGCATATATGTGCAGCCACCAATAAATAAAGGATACAAAAAGGGAACAAAAACAAATTAGATAAAGATAATAAAAATACATTTTAAAGTAATATAAAAATGGCATGCGCTTTCTGAATCATAAAAGAAAGAATGTGGGGTTCTTGTCCCTTTAAGGCTTCTAAAACATTGACCTATGGCCCCATGTCTTAGGAAGCTGGACCTAAGCCTGTTTTTCACAACCTTTTTCTGTAATGCCATGGTATAGAAAGTAACACAATGTAACATAATGCAAGCTTTATCATTATCAGGCATCCCAACTCTCCCTGATTGTAATAGCGGCTCACTGATGCCAGCAAATGGAATGCAATCTCCCTGAAACTCCAAATACTATAATCCAATGTGGCCCAAATCCGGAAGTGTTTCTTTAAGGAATGCCTTTAGTTGCTGGGACGTTATAGAACCCTCAAAGCGTGCATCAGTAACCAAAAAGCCCCCACTGATTTTAATAAAATAAAACACAAATACTACCTTATTTACTGCACGTAATTAAAGTTCTTATTCTAAAAGCCTTTAGTGGGAAGCTACTTCTTATTTAGGGTTTCAAGGTGTCCAATATATAACTGGGAGGGGTGGCGGCACAGTAGCGGGTGAAGCCACCTCCCTGAAATGAGTTTTCGCAGGTTGGGATGTTTGCATTATCAATAAGGTATACACTAAAAAAAGATAACTATACCCTTTTTACGGTCTAACGGTCATTCCTAACTTATGACATAATCAGGGGGTAGCTGTGACATCCCAGTGTGACTGAGTATTACTGACCTAACAAACCAGTGTCACAGAGTGTGTAAATAATACGAGAGACGCAGCTAAACAGCACAGTGCAGCAGATATACAATGCTAGCATTTCTGCTTGACTTTCTTATTTCTCTGGCCATTATTATTTTTATTTCAGAATACATAACAGCAGATTTGCTTTTTAAGGAGAAAAGAGGAATGAAATTAGCTGTGACCAAAAGTAATAAACATTTACCAGAGAGATTTACAGAGAGAAATTCGAGTAGAAGTGATATTGATTTGTGGTTTTTGCAGATATATTTAGTAGCCAAGCAGAGCTATACAAAATGTATGTGATGATGACACTGTCAGACTGAGAGGCTTCTGTTCTAGAACACTTTATTGGTACAGTATACGCTATTGCTGAAAAACTGCATGGTAAAGTTGAGTCATAAAATATAGGATGTGAATAACCAGTCAGAAAGGTGTGAGGGAGTCAAAGAGATGATTATTTCCACTGCCCACATAGAGCAAAGATTTACCACTGGGTGTGGCACTACCCTCGTAGCCATTATGTTACTTAGCAACATTATGCTCCCCTTAGTGGACTAATAACCTTTAGTCTTTTAGTCGAATATCCACGTTGGCAAGAATTATTTCTTTTCCTGCAATATGCTACAGTCAGGTGGTGCTCATAATAGTAAAAGCAGGATCTGCAAGCGGGCCTGAGGCTCTGCGCTGTACCAGGAAACATTGGATAGGGTGTGTCATGGATACTAGTGCTTGGTCCTATTGTCCTTTATGCAGAACTACAGTACATAGGAATGTCTGAGGACATGCAGAACACTATACATTCAAATAAAATGCCTGTCCCCACTCATCTATATGCATGTCACAATTTGCCTATAAAAGAATCCCTTTCACTGGGCAGGGCTTCCTTGTTATAGTTGGACAGTTTACAGCATCTTTACAAATTATTAACTCATTATTGCTATGCTGATATTAAACAAAGTTCAAATATAAACATACAAGTTGTTTGATTGTAATATATATATATATATATATATATATGTAATTAGATTTAGTTATAGTTGTTTAATGTGTTATTTTATAGATGTCACCTATGAGCTGGGTAACATGACAACAGTTTTTAGCAGGTATAAAAATGCCATGGATCAGTTAATTTACCATATGGTTAAAGAAAAGTGCACAGCACACCTATTGAAATAGTAGCCTAGATTCACTAAGATTGCCATAATTAAAAAAAAAAAATCTTATTACCTTGATATCAATTCACAACGTTTGGAGAAACTTCCTCACACTTTAGTGAATCTGTTCTACAATACATCACAAGAATTGGAGATAATTGTCTTATTGCTGAGTTATTTTAATACCTAGTAAATATGGACCAAGTCTCTACAATATCATAAAATATTAGTAAATCTTACACCATTTTTTAACATAAAGTCTTATAGTCATACTAAGTAGCTCACCTTGGGGACAAGGCTGTGCAGTCGCTTGCAAGCTGAAAGTGCTCCGGAAAAGTGAGGTATGGGGATGTCTGCTTGTAGTGTTCAGGGGGAGGGAAGAAACTCCCATCTATGGGACCAGCCCCTTGTAATCTGAAACTTGTCTGTGACTGACTCACTTCCAGATTGCTGCCAATCTCTAAAAGGGCTTGTAGTCCCTCTTCTTTTTTTATTTCCATTTTATTTTTTCAGTCAGGCTTTTCCCATTCCAGGAATTTTAAAGCTATTCCACTCCCACACACTACCTTAGTGCAGCCCTGAGGCTGCGTAGAATGCAGCAAGTTGTCAGTAAGCACCTAAATACACAAGCCTGGCAGATAAGTACACAGAGACATCAAGGGCTGCCGCACCCTTTAGTGCACAAGCAGGGAGGGGTGAGGTAAGATCCAGGGCCTATTTTAAGGAAAACTTCTAACTATACTTAACTTACAATCATTACAAATGAGTCCTTCCCCAATAATTAAATGTAATGCTTTGCTAGGTATTTCATTTGTTGAAAAGAATATGCACATATGCTGGCTACACACATTTGTCTTTTGTCATTGGCTCACCGGATTGTTCAGGTAGCTCCCAATAGTGCTCTGGAGATTACATTAATGATGTATTTAATCATTTTGCATAGGTTAAACAGATGGTCATATGCAAGCAATAGTGCAATATTGAAATTGCTCTGACATATTAGAGTATTTTTTATGCACTGTTATAGCCTTTAATACAGGTTAATTCATCAGGCTCCTCATCTCCTCCCTTACTCTCAAGCACATAACTGACATAGGAAGATACCTTTACAAGTGTGTTTTATGTTGAAAGTTTCACAAGCAGGTGGCATTTTATGGGGTAAATAGTAATTTTTGATCTTTGCTGCGGCAGTGATATTCTCTGAATTCCAATCCCAGCACATAAAGAGCCTGATATCTTAAAGGGACAGTAAACTTTCATGATTTAGATAGGGCGTGCAATTTTATACAACTTTCCAAGTTTTATAATCAAATTTGCTTTGTTCTCTTGGTATTCTTTGTTGAAAGCTAAAACTAGTGAGGCTCAAAAGCTGATTTCTAATTTTATAGTTTTTCACAGTTAGACAGTGCTATTTCATGTGTTCCATATAGATAACATTGTTCTCATTCCCTTGGAGTTATGCAGGGATCAGTATTGATTGATTATTTTTTATTATTATTATCAGGTATTTATAAAGCGCCAGCAGATTACGTAGCGCTATACAAGAAATAATGGAACATTACAGGGATGCATTAAATACACAAACAAGTACAATATTGGGGTACATTACAGTTGTAGGTGAAATAATTGAGTTATACAAAAGGAGAGGAATGCCCTGCCCTTGAGCACAATCAATAGTAGTTCACTTTAAATACAAAGTAGCCTACAGGTAGAAAGGCTCTCAAGCTTACAATCTAAAGGAGAGGGAATGGACACAGAAGGTAAGGGAGAAGGGAAGTAAGTCTGATATAAGGCAGTGTAAACGGAGAGTGAGTGAAATGTGTGGTGAGTAAATGAGGGTTGGGAAAGTGTAAGAGAATATGATAAAGTGTCAGTTCAGAGGCTGTGAGTGTGAAGTAGTCTCTATCCTGGATCATTAGTGACAGCTGCACCTAATTGCTGTTATGTGTTTATATATTAAAGGGACAGTAAACCTTAACAATAATGTTATATAATTCTGCACGTAGTGTATAACATTATTTAGGTGCTATAGCCATAAACGCCTTTTTTACCTTGTAATTTGTTAAAAATATGGCGCTTTTACAGACCCGCTCTCTGCTCAGCGGGTCTGTTATATTTAGTCAGCGCATCGGGCCAGCTGTATAGTCACAGCCCGGCCCGACCGCGCCATAAGACTAAGTGCAGCTCGCTCCTGTCACAGGAGCGAGCTGCACTTAGTGCTATGGCGCGGTCGGGCCGGGCTGTGACTATACAGCTGGCCTGATGCGCTGACTAAATATAACAGACCCGCTCAGCAGAAAGCGGGTCTGTAAAAGCGCCATATTTTTAACAAATTAAAAGGTAAAAAAGTTGTTTATAGCTATAGCACCTAAATAATGTTATACACTATGTGCAGAATTATATAATATTATTTTTAAGGTTTACTGTCCCTTTAAGGTAAAAACCAGGGTGGGAGGTGGAGTGAGGCTTGGTGGGCTAGTGCATGCAGAGAGTCTGTAGGATTGTTGCTGCAGTGAGTTCTGTGTGAGAAAGAGTTTTAAATGAAAAAACTATCTGTTAATAAAGAGTAGGGGGGGGGGGGGAGGTGTTAAAACCCAATTCCAAATTAGCCCAACAGATATAAAAATAAAATGCACTCATTGTCTTGATTGGAGATAGATGAATTACCTTCAAATGTTTGTTTGCAGAAATGGATCTTTAAAATGTATGTTTGCAGAGAGTCTGTAGGATTGTTGTTGCAGTGAGGTCTGTGTGAGAAATAGCACTGAGAAAAGGGGTCAGTCTGCAGAGGCTTAGATACAAGGTAATCACAGAAGTAAAAAGTGTATATATTTAAAGTGTATATATTTGGATATGCAAAACTGGAGAATGGGTAATAAAATTGATAAATTCAATTTGACTGTCCCTTAAGCCTTTGCTAATAAAAGACAATTACCTTATTGTTTCCAAATTGTGCAATACTATTCAGATGCCTTGCTTTCTTACACATTGCATTGTAGTCTACCCACCCTGGTATTACACATCTCATGGCTCTCTCTTACCTTACTACACATTACATTCTAGTCTACCCACCCTGGTATTACACATCTCATGGCTCTCTCTTACCTTACTACACATTACATTCTAGTCTACCCACCCTGGTATTACACATCTCATGGCTCCCCCTTACCTGACTACACATTACATTCTAGTCTACCCACCCTGGTATTACACATCTCATGGCTCCCCCTTACCTGACTACACATTACATTCTAGTCTACCCACCCTGGTATTACACATCTCATGGCTCTCCCTTACCTGACTACACATTACATTCTAGTCTACCCACCCTGGTATTACACATCTCATGGCTCCCCCTTACCTAACTACACATTACATTCTAGTCTACCCACCCTGGTATTACACATCTCATGGTTCCCCCTTACCTAACTACACATTACATTCTAGTCTACCCACCCTGGTATTACACATCTCATGGCTCCCCCTTACCTGACTACACATTACATTCTAGTCTACCCACCCTGGTATTATACATCTCATGCCTCCCCCTTACCTGACTACACATTACATTCTAGTCTACCCACCCTGGTATTGCACATCTCATGGCTCCCCCTTACCTAACTACACATTACATTCTAGTCTACCCACCCTGGTATTACACATCTCATGGCTCCCCCTTACCTGACTACACATTACATTCTAGTCTACCCACCCTGGTATTACACATCTCATGGCTCCCCCTTCCCTAACTACACATTACATTCTAGTCTACCCACCCTGGTATTACACATCTCATGGCTCCCCCTTACCTAACTACACATTACATTCTAGTCTACCCACCCTGGTATTACACATTTCATGGCTCCCCCTTACCTAACTACACATTACATTCTAGTCTACCCACCCTGGTATTACACATCTCATGGCTCCCCCTTACCTAACTACACATTACATTCTAGTCTACCCACCCTGGTATTACACATCTCATGGCTCCCCCTTACCTAACTACACATTACATTCTAGTCTACCCACCCTGGTATTACACATCTCATGGCTCCCCCTTACCTAACTACACATTACATTCTAGTCTACCCACCCTGGTATTACACATCTCATGGCTCCCCCTTACCTGACTACACATTACATTCTAGTCTACCCACCCTGGTATTACACATCTCATGGCTCCCCCTTACCTAACTACACATTACATTCTAGTCTACCCACCCTGGTATTACACATCTCATGGCTCCCCCTTACCTGACTACACATTACATTCTAGTCTACCCACCCTGGTATTACACATCTCATGGCTCCCCCTTACCTAACTACACATTACATTCTAGTCTACCCACCCTGGTATTACACATCTCATGGCTCTCCCTTACCTTACTACACACGGCTAAACTTCAGTATAACAGATGAGCACTCAGCACAGATAAAGACTAGAGAAAAAAAACGTTCATACAGTAACTAAGAGACTAGAGACAATGAAGTTAAATCATAAGCCACAGCCCCATCTGTGGTGGGAGTACTGCACTACACACAATATTAAAGGGATACTAAGGGGGCAATTTATCAAGCTGAGGCGGACAGGGGCGCACATACGTGCCCCTGTCCTCCACAGCTCGCCTCTGGTGGGCTGAATTCCCCTGGCGGAATTCAGCATTGCACACGAGCGCTATTTTGCACTCACGTGCAATCCCGCCCCCTGCCCACACACAGCCAATCACGCACGGGTTGGGAGCTGTCAATCTCCCCGGTCGCACTAGACAGCGGAGATTGAATTTTGCCACTTTAGAGGTGGCGAAAGATTAGGAAAGCAGTGGTCTGATGACCGCTGCTTGTTAAATACGGCATGCAGGTTCTTGTGAGAACCTGCAGCCGTAGTGGGTCGAAAGGCTTGCGGAAGCCTTTGATACATCGACCCCTAAACCCAAATGTTTTCTTTAATGATTCAGATAGAGCATGCAATTTTAAGCAATTTCCTAATTTACTCCTATTATCAATATTTCTTTGTTCTCTTGCTATCTTTATTTAAAAAGCAGCAAAGTAAGCTTAGGAGCCGGCCCATTTTTGGTTCAGAACCTGGGTTACACTTGCCTATTGGTGGCTAAATGTAGTCACCAATAAGCAAGCGCTATCCAGAGTGCTGGACCTAAAAGCTTTACATTCCCAAGCTTTACATTCCTGCATTTAAAAAAAAAAAAAAAAAAAATTGCAAGGAAACAAAGAAAATTTGATAAATTGATTAAATTAGAAAGTTGCTTAAAATTGCATGCTCTATCTGAATAATGAAAGTAAAAATGTGGGTTTAGTGTCCCTTTAACTAAATATAAGCTAAATATAACACAGGAGGACACATTTAGCCAAAAACTGGACTGTCCCGAAAAAAAACCAGGACAGTTGGCAACTATGCTATAATAAACTAGTTGGTTGCTCCATATTTCCATTTATATTAAAGTTTTAAGGAAATATTATTTTTTAATAATTTATTCTTCTAATAGAAGGGCTGATCACATAAGGGATAAACCTCCTATTACGTCTTTCTTGTACCCAACAAACTGAATAAATAAAGACACTTGACAACAGGTTATATGGGCTAAAGACCGGTCACGGTCACATTTATTAATAACAATAAGCCTTTAAAACTAGGCTTATTCAACTATGCCAAATAGGCAACTTTAAATAGATATATAAAGAACTATATTAGTTCTTTGCTGGTGGCGGCCAAGACTAGCTAAATTAACCCCTACTGACAGACGGCCAGGGCCCTACACGGTGTTTGCAACGTGGCAGGCTGCCACGCCCAATTGGCAGGGAGAGAGAGCTGTAAGCTATAGAGGTATTTGCCTAAGATTCGTAGGGGGGAGTAACCCCTAGGTCGGAACCTAGTGGGTGTCACCTCCCCCATCCCATGACATCACTCATCTCGCCCCCTGCCCGCTCTCTAGGCCCTGACCGACTGCCAGCTGGGGCATACAACCAGCCCAGTAAGGCAATCCCCCCCAGAACGGGTCGTAAAAAACACGCTCTAGGTGGGTGGAAGACTAAATTACACCCCTGGGCTTATTGAGCTAGTTCAATTAAACCTACCCACGCCAGGGGATAAGCCCTAACCCTACCTAACGCTGCCACTTCTCCTTCCGGGGCCGGGCAGGCGGGGAAAGCTTGCTTGAAGTATGGAACCAGGAAGAAAAGAGGGCCGGATCCACTGCAGCCAGGACCTATAAAGGTAAGCAGAAACACCGCCCCCCTACATGCAACATTGTAACATCTAGTACCTTCCAGACTTCAACACAGTTATCCCTTAATTTTGCTACAGGCCCACTAGAGGGCCTTCCACTTCCATAAGGGCTAAACCTCCTATTACGTCTTTCTTGTACCCAACAAACTGAATAAATAAAGACACTTGACAACAGGTTATATGGGCTAAAGACCGGTCACGGTCACATTTATTAATAACAATAAGCCTTTAAAACTAGGCTTATTCAACTATGCCAAATAGGCAACTTTAAATAGTTATATAAAGAACTATATTAGTTCTTTGCTGGTGGCGGCCAAGACTAGCTAAATTAACCCCTACTGACAGACGGCCAGGGCCCTACACGGTGTTTGCAACGTGGCAGGCTGCCACGCCCAATTGGCAGGGAGAGAGAGCTGTAAGCTATAGAGGTATTTGCCTAAGATTGGTAGGGGGGAGTAACCCCTAGGTCGGCACCTAGTGGGTGTCACCTCCCCCATCCCATGACATCACTCATCTCGCCCCCTGCCCGCTCTCTAGGCCCTGACTGACCGCCACAAGAGTCAACGCCTCTTGCCGCCACAACTGACTAGCTCCTATACAACATATAAATATACCTAACCAAAATTCTTTTTTTTTTTATAAACTAAACAATTAAACAAACATTAAAAGTGCTTTGCGAATGTCAGCTAGAAAGATGTCCAGACCCTCATCCGTGAGGTGAACGCCGTCAGGGCGGTAAAGAGCCTTATTGTCAGCCGTTATTGCATCATGCCTAATGGCAAAACCACCTAACGCCGTGACCGTTCTCCCCATCTCCCTGTTAAGCTTCTTCCTAACGTTGTACGCAGCCCTCTGATTCACAATGTATCTCCAACGCAGTCGTGCAACCACGTTGGACCAACCAATCTTGACATCAGCGAGCCAAGCACACACCCAGCGTACATCTGAAGCCATCCTCCTGATCAAGTCCAATACAGGAACCGACCCCATGTCGTTCCCACCCAGATGCAAAACAATGATATGGGGCTGACCCCACCTCCTATGTGCATCCTGGAGCAAAGCAGGTAACTCTTCCCATGTTAACCCTCTGCGCCCTAGCCACCGCACACTAGCTCTGGATCTTGAAATCCCCAATTGCTGTCCATCCGGCCGCTGCGACGCCCTGATGGACGCCCAGTGCACGAAGGAATGACCCACTATCCAGACACGCTTCGTGGGCGCAGTCCTACCTGCAAACACATGATATACAACTGAACCAAAACTCCAGGGAACAGGAGAAACAACAATTCCAACACATAACAAGACTCACCCTCCAAGGGGCGAATGTATGACTTAAATCTCCCTGATTTCCAGCGCCCCAAACTCTTGATGCCCGCCTCAGACACCCCACTGCTAGCTGCGCTAGTAGCCGCCCCGATCCGAAATGAATGGGGGGCTATTCGCGAAGGATCCAGCCCCGCAGCGGACGCTGCCCTGGCAAGAACCTTCTTAAATTGGAATAAAGATAAGGCAGAGCCATCTTCGTGGATAAGGAGCTGCCGAAAACTTTTCGGCCGAACCTCATAATAAGCCTCATAGTTCCGAACCGGGCAGCACTCCGGAAAATCATGCTTCCTCAAAGGAAGCCATGCACCCCTACCTAGTGGATCCATTTTAGACCTAGGTACAAGGAGCAACAGACCATCCTCCGACGGCCGAACGTGCTCCCATTGAATCCCACCCTTGGTATCGCTTTTTGATGAAGCCACCACTTCACCAATCCTCAATGCCCCCGCTAGAGCAATTGAGAATGCGGTCCTAAATAACAAAGCCTCAAACTTTGAAGCGCACACTGACTGCAGAGTGCCCACCAATGCCCTCAACCGTAAGGGCGTGATAGGCTCCCTGCGATCGCTCATTCGAGGGGACAACCGACCCCATCCTTTCATAACCTGTTTCACCAGGAATGACCGCGAGAAATCCGCTATACCGAGTGTCTTATTAAAGAAAGAGACGGCCGTTAACCTACTCTGTGCCGACAGCCTAGTTACACCCTGCTTATGTAACCCCGCTAGCCATTCCAGCACCTGTACCTGCAAAGCCCTCTGAACGGAGAACCCTTGCTGGCCGGCGAAGCAGACCAACGATCTCCAGTGTTTCTCATAAGCACACCAAGTCTTAGGTGCCAAGGACGCCCGCACTAGGGGAAGGACACTTTCCCAACCCCCGCCATCTGCCAAAGAAATGAAGGGCAAATTAGACTTGTACTTGCTGCCAATGGCGCGACCCTCCTAAACTGATCCCACTGAAATCTAGAGAGAGCATCGGCTATGATGTTGTGAACCCCTGGAACGTGACGTGCCGTGAATCGTACATTCAACTGCAAGCAGCGCAACACCAGGTGTCGCAGATACGTGACTACCCTGGGTGACGAAGCCGATAACCGGTTTATGGCATAAACAACACTCATGTTTTCTGACCAAAAAACCACTGCCCGATTAGCCAGCTGCTGCCCCCATAGTTCTATTGCTACAATGATTGGAAAAAGTTCCAATAAAGTTAAGTTTTTGGTTAACCCAGCTGAAACCCAATCCTCAGGCCATGGAGCCGCGCTCCATTCACCCGCAAGGTAAGCCCCATATCCGAAGCCCCCTGCCGCGTCCGTAAATAGGTGCAACACCTGATTGGAAATAGGGCCCTCCCTCCATATGCACACCCCATTAAATTTCTTTAGAAATTCCTCCCAGATGCTGAGATCGTCCCTCATCTCGGCGGACACTTCTATCCTCGAGCGCCGTGCGTTAGGACCCTGCAGCCGACTCTCCAACCGGAATACCCTCCCCATGGGTATAGCCCTGCCAGCAAAGTTCAGCAGTCCCAACAAAGACTGAAACTCTTTGAGAGAGATAGAGCTGGCTTTACGCACCGACAAAACCACCTGCAACAGGCGGTCGACCTTGTCTTGTGGCAATCTACAAACCTCAGCCGCGGTATCGATTTTGATACCGAGGCGTGTGCAGGGGCCCTGCGTCTTGTCGTCAGCCAGAGGCACCCCAAATCTACCCATCATCTCTTGCATGACCACCATCATGCGTGTGCATTCCTCCGAATCCGCCTTACCCACCAGCAAGAAGTCGTCCAGGTAGTGAGCCACGGCCCCACCCCCAGACTCCCTCTGCACTACCCAGTGCAGGAAGGAACTAAAGCATTCGAACAGTGCGCACGAAAGCGAGCATCCCATGGGAAGACATTTATCCACATAGAATGCCCCATCCACCTTCATGCCCATAAGCCTGAAGGCCGATGGGTGCAGCGGGAGTAAACGAAACGCTGACTCTATGTCAAGTTTCGCCATTAAGGCCCTCGCCCCTTTGCCCCTGACGATCCCAAGCGCGTCATCAAAGGACTGATAATGCACTGAACTCGCTTCAGGGTCAATGGCATCATTCACCGACCCCCCTCTCGGGAAAGACAAATGATGGATGAGCCTAAACTTGCCCGTGTCCTTCTTGGGGACCACCCCCAATGGAGACACCACCAAATCCGCCAATGGCTTTGCATAAAATGGGCCAACCACTCTCCCCAAGGCTACCTCCTTACCCAGCTTCTCCTGGACCACTCCCGGAAATTCGTAAGCCGACTTGAGGTTTCTGTGTATTAGAGAACCCCGCACGGCCCCTTCAACCGGAATATGGAACCCCTCCCTCAACCCCGACCAGAGCAAATGCGCTGCCCTTTGATCGGGGTACCGAGCCAGCCAAGGCTCCATGGCTTCTGCTCTAAGAGGGGTTGGGGCCCTTGTACCCAGGGCCCCCTCTGGGGGCAGGCTTATCTGCCCCAGACTCCCTGCGCTTGCTGCAATCTGCCCCTGGGTGTGGACCGCTACAGAATTTGCAGATGTGACGAAAGGAGCAGCCAGCCCCCCTGTCACATTGCTTATCCTGGAACTTCCAGCATTCCCTTCCGTGCCTCTTTTGTTTTGGCGCCATTCTAGTAGGACCTTGGCGAGGAACAGGGGAGCCTAACGCACCCCCTTCCACACCCAGCTTTGACCACAGGACAAGATCCTTAGTACCGAAATGCAGGAGGGGGTTACCCACCATCTTCCTGTGAAAAGCCATATCATATTCCCGCCATGCACCCTCCTTAAATCTGGCACGGATATCATCGATCGTATCCTCATATTTGAAGAGATTATGGCCTTGCGATGGCCACTTGTCAATATAGCAAGTAGCTAGCACCCGAAAGCACCTCTGCCATTCCTCAAATGTTTCCGGCCTCTGAACCTTCTTAGGTCCCGTGCCGTCTGCGGCGCGCTCCCGAGCCCTACAGGCCTCAGGAGAGAGTTCAAAGATGTTGACATATCGTCCATCCTGAATCTTCTTAACCACCTTAGACTTCAGGTGCCCGTACAAAGAGTGCACCAAGCACGGATAAGTGTCCCCGTGCGACACTACCTTCCTGGGCAAAGGAAGGTCTCCCACCGGCATGGACACAAAGCTAGCATCCTGAGGGGGAGGGACCCCTTTGCTACGCTCAGCCAATGACCCCTTACCTTTCGCCTGCGCCGCTACAAGTTTCTTAATCATCTTGAACATCTCCTTCTGCCCCTTACCCACTAGCCCTAAGTCACCCTCACTCTCAGAACCAGACCCACTAGAGGATGATCCTAGCCCAGTGTGTGCAGATGTGTGCAAAAGGAACTCACCGCTGGGGGCCAAAGGTGGCGCAGCTCCAGATGGCAAACGCTGACTCCTGTCCTCTACAGCCGCCATGGATGAGACTGCCGCCGGCACAGGACCCTGACTGGAAGAAGCAGCCACAGTTGACACCGTCTGATCCATAACGAGCGCCTGTGGAAATAAAACAGATTGGGGAGTACTCCGCGCTGATGACTGAGCCCCTGAGGGGCCCCCAACCTGCTCCCTGGACAAACACACACCTAGCGCAGCAGACACAGCCTTACGTATCATCTCCTCTGTCACACCAGCAGATTGACCATGCAGCCCGCTCACAGAGCCCACAGACTCACCCCTAATGCCCTGCGTAACATGTGACCCAGTATCCCGTTGCCTAGCTACCCCTGAAGCAGTACCCACAACGTCCAAGAATTCCGTGTTGCCCACAGAATCCCCTTGGCCCACCACAGTTATACCCCTGTGGCTCGCACCCATACACACACCATGCCCAGTTTGAACCCCCGAAGACACACCCGGAGTTACACCTTGCGCAGACATACCCCCATTAGCAACAGCAGGGGACCCCTGCACAGTTATACCCCCGTGAGGCACACCCTGAACTGCCATACCCCTGTGTAGCCCACCCGGAGGGCCCTGTGTAGTGCGATTGCCCAAAGTGCCCCTCCTTTTGAGTTTTGCAATAGTGGCCCGCCTACCGCCCACTGTTTTGCCTGTAGCCTTCCTAGCCTGGCCTGTTCGCGGCCCACCATTGCCCCCCCCGGCTGCCTCAGGAGCCCGACCACCCTCACGGAGACTCCCCAACTTTCTAGTCCGAGCTCCGTGCGGTGATCTGCTCCTGGTCGCGGCCCGCAGCCGCGCACGTCCGCGCTCCTCCCCAACGGACTCATCACTGAGGGAGGAAGCGCGCGACGTGACGGCGGAAGGGGCGGAGCTACGCCCCGACGTGAGCCCAGGCACCTGAAGAGCCCGGACCACGTGGGCGGCCCGCGCGCCTTCCGAACTTGCTCCCACTATACCCAGGCCCCCGTGGGGAGTATCACCCCAGAGGGCCTGAGCCAATGAAAGCACCGATGCCAAGGCCGCGGGAGACAGGGCCCCAAGCTGCTGCCAGGACACTTGACCGGCAGCAGCCTGGTCCCCTTGCGTCAACTCCTCCCGGGTCTCAGCATCCATGGGGCAAGAGGGCTCCTGCACCTCTGGGAATAGCGGAGGGGAATCGGGTATCCGCCCAATAGGAGTAGATGAAGAAATATGGGAAGGGCCAGCCACCTCAATTAGACCCGCTCCCCTAGGACTAACTAACTCAGTCTGGGCCCCCAAACCACCATGAGGGGACATAACAGGAGAGACAGGGACAGGAGAGGAACCCTGAGCTCCAGGGCCCGCTGCAGGGGCCCTGGCTCCCAGTTTCCCCCTGGCCCTTGAAGCCCTTGCTTGCAGCACAGGAGAGACCCTAGGCCTAACAACAGGGGAGGGGGGTACCACATCCTCAGAGCCTGATCCTCCATTGTCTCTTGCAGCTCCTCTCATGCCTGGAACCACCTTCACCACTTCGCTGTAGCGCTTAGGCGGAATAGACTTCCTCTTAGCATGCTCCATCACCACAGCAGAAGAAAGCTTGCTTGAAGTCTGGAACCAGGAAGAAAAGAGGGCTGGATCCACTGCAGCCAGGACCTATAAAGGTAAGCAGAAACACCGCCCCCCTACATGCAACATTGTAACATCTAGTACCTTCCAGACTTCAACTCAATTATCCCTTAATTTTGCTACAGGCCCACTAGAGGGCCTTCCACTTCCAGTCTGTCATTTAATAGTTATCTGCATGTTAATGGCTGTGATCACAATGAGACATTTTCAGTGTTAAACAGCAACACTTTTTTCAGTATCGCTTTGCTGAAAAATGGCCCTATCCTTTACATTTGAATCCTGTTTTTCTTATCACAATCCAAATTATTAATAATTATTGACAACTTTTTAGGGCCATTTTTGACTCATCGAATTCCACAGCAAAAAAACTTGATAAACTCCAGACACCACGTATCTCCTTAATATTATTTTTTATTTATGTCACATTGAACATTGTATTTTTTAACCTGTGATTGATTAGATACACGTTTATATTTATTATCAGGTACCTTGCAAAGTTATTGACCAACACACTGACATTACCTTGCCATATTGGATGATGTCACCACACAGATTTTAAAAAATACACCCTTAACCCATTCGTGCCGGCATCAAGTGTTAAGCATCGGAATAAAGTTACAAGGTAAACACTTGCTGGAAAAATTAAATCACGTGATCGTCGGTGCGATCATATGATTTCAAGACCGGGGTTAAATCATGGGAGACTGCCTTTGCTGCTAGGCACACCCCCAGTCAGATTCTTGATTGTGTAAAAGGGGGAGGCTCCATGTAAGGTAGGACATTTCATACCATCCTAGCGGCGTTAAAGCCCAGCGCTGTTAGGATGGCATGGAACGTCCTAACGGCATCTAGAGGTTAATCAATTAAATTAAAAAAAATAATAATAAGGACTTTTATACTAATAAAAAATAGTGCAACTGATATCCCAACAAACACACATACCCAAATGTACCCATAATGCCCCTGTCCAAATCTCTTAGAGATATCTCTATAGTTTTTGTGCACAACAGGTTAATTGCACACGTCATCTCAGCATCACTGCACACTATTAAAATAGTTTAATCAATATACAGGCACTTCAGCTATGAGATAATTGCCACTTTGTTTTTCTTTTATTGTGTGTACCCATAATACTCCTGTCTAAACCTCTTGGTTATATCTATATGGTTTTGGTGCAAAACAGGTTAGTTGCACACGTTACATATTCGTGTCACTGCAAACAAAAGGATTAATAAACACACAGGTACTTAAGCTGTGATGTAATTGCTAAGCCCAGGAAATCACTATTTTGTCTGTTTTATTGTGTTAAATGAGCAGTCCCTTTAGCAAAAAAGGAATGTATGCATGTTACAAAAAAATGTAGCTGATTTGTTCATGTGGTTAAAATCATTACTCTAAAACTGGGAAAAATAATTTCTGCAGTGGAAAAGGTTTCAAATTCACACTATTCAATAATAGTGATGTCGTGAACTGTTCGCCGGAGAACAGTTCCCGCCGATCTTAGCTTGTTCGCGTTCGCCGCGGCGGGCGAACATATGCAATGTTCAATCCGCCCCCTATTCGTCATCATTGAGGAAACTTTGACCCGATATCTCACAGGCTGCAGACACATTAGAGCCAATCAGCAGCAGACACTCCCTCACAGACCCTCCCAGCTCCTGGGCAGCAGCCATTTTAGATTCATTACGATCATGCTTTCTTAGTGAGAGGAGGGTTAGTGCTGCTGCTCGTGATTTTATAGGGAAATAGATAGCTAGGCTAGTGTATTCAGTGTCCACTACAGTCCTGAAGGACTCATCTAATCTCTGCTGTAAGGACAGCACCCCAAAAAGCCCTTTTTAAGGCTAGATCTTCAGCCCAAAAAGTCCTTTTTAGGGCTAGAACTTCAGTCGTTTTTTTTTTTTTTTTATTTGTAATTTTATTTGCATTTGCCTGGCTGTCAGCCTGTGTGTGAGGCTCACAGCATATACTGTGATTAGTGCCACCACTGATATCTGCTTAACATTAGTGTACATTTTTTTTAAAAAACTTTTAAATCATTTTGCTAGTGTAATCTAATTTCATTTTCTATCAGGCCTGTGTGTCAGGCCCACATCATATACTGTGATTAATTGCTCTGTGCCACCACTAATATCTGGTGTAATATTAGTGTAAAATAAAAAAAAACTTTTACTTTTTCTTGCTAGTGTAATCTAATTTCATTTTCTATCAGGCCTGTGTGTCAGGCTCATAGCATATACTGTGGTTAATTGCTCTGTTCCACCACTGATATCTGCTTAACATTAGTGTAAATTTAAAAAAAAAACTTTTACATCATTTTGCTAGTGTAATCTAATTTCATTTTCTATCAGGCCTGTGTGTCAGGCCCACATCATATACTGTGATTAATTGCTCTGTGCCACCACTGATATCTGGTGTAATATTAGTGTAAAATAAAAAAATAAAAACTTTTACTTTTTCTTGCTAGTGTAATCTAATTTCATTTTCTATCAGGCCTGTGTGTCAGGCTCACAGCATATACTGTGGTTAATTGCTCTGTGCCACCACTGATATCTGCTTAACAATCATTAGTGTAAATTAAAAAAAAAAACCTTTTACATAATTTTGCTAGAGTAATCGAATTTCATTTTCTATCAGGCCTGTGTGTCAGGCCCACATCATATACTGTGATTAATTCTTCTGTGCCACCACTGATATCTGGTTAACATTATTTTAAATTTAAAAAAAAAAACTTTTACATCATTTTACTAGTGTAATCTAATTTCATTTTCCATCAGGCCTGTGTGTCAGGCCCACATCATATACTGTGATTAATAGCTCTGTTTTCCACCACTTATATCTGGTGTAACATTAGTGTAAATTTTTTTAAAAAAACCTTTTACATCAGTCCTCTTCTAGTGTTATTTAATTTTAGTTGCCAGGCCAGCCTGGCTGCCAGCATATACTGTGCCTACTTCCATCCTCAGTGCCACCACTCCTATCTGGTGTAACATTAGTTTAAATTTTGTAAAAAAAAACTTTTACATCAGTCTTCTAGTGTTATTTAATTTTTGTTGCCAGGCCAGCCTGCCACTAGTGCCAGCCTGTGTGTCAGGCTGCCAGCACATACTGTGCCTACTTCTATCCTCAGTGCCACCACTCCTATCTGTTGTAACATTAGTGTAACTTTTTAAAAAAAAATACTTTTACATCAGTCTGCTAGTGGTATTTAATTGCAGTTGCCTGTCTGCCAGCGTGTGTGCCAGGCCCACTTTCCAACTAGTGCCACGAATCATATTTGTTATAACAGAAGTGTAAATATTTAAAATAAAAACTTTTTTGACTGTGAATCATCAGTCTGCTAGTGCAATTGAACTGCAATTGAACTGCAGTTGCCTGCCTGCCAGCGTGTGTGCCAGGCCCACTAGCCAACTAGTGCCACCAATCATATTTGTTATAACAGTATTGTAAATATTTAAAATAAAAACTTTTTTGACTGTGAATCATCAGTCTGCTAGTGCAATTGAATTGCAGTTGCCTGCCTGCCAGCGTGTGTGCCAGGCCCACTTGCTTACTAGTGCCACCAATCATATTTGTTATAACAGTATTGTAAATATTTAAAATTAAAACTTTTTTGACTGTGAAACATCAGTCATCTAGTGTAATCTAATTGCAGTTGCCTTCCTCCCAGCGTGTGTTCCAGTGCCACTCGCCCGCCTGTCGCCACCACCAACACTAGCACCACAGCCGCTTCACTTGATCTGTCAGAGGAGTTATTGACACATCAGTTGGAAGAAATGAGTGATGCGCAACCATCATTGACAGAGGATGTAGATAAAAGTGATATGTCTCAGTCAGGCAGCATTACAGACATGGACGTATGGTGTGATGATGATGATGATGTTGTACCCGCTGCTGCTTCCTTTGTTGATTTGTTAGATACAAGTGAAGCGGTTGATGATGATGTGTCCGTGGATGTCACGTGGGTGCCCGCTAGAAAAGAAGAAGAAGAGGGGGAAAGTTCAGATGGGGAGACAGAGAGGAGGAGGAGGAGACAAGTTGGAAGCAGGGGGAGGTTGTTGCAAGGAGCTAGTGGCACAGTCAGACAGCATGCATCGGCACCCGGGGTCAGCCAGACAGCACACCAATCAACGCATGCTGTTGCCACCACCAGAATGCCGTCATCGCAGAGCTCAGCAGTGTGGCATTTTTTTGTGTGTCTGCCTCTGACAACAGCGATGCCATTTGCAACCTGTGCCAAAAGAAACTGAGTCGTGGGAAGCCCAACACCCACCTAGGTACAACTGCTTTGCTAAGGCACATGGTCTCATATCACAAACGCCGATGGGAAGAACACATGAGTAGAAGCAGCACACAAACTCAAAGCCATCCTCCTCCTCCTGGTCCAGCATCTTCAGCCACATCAACCACTGCTGTCCTCCTTGCCCCCTCTCAACCATCCTCCACTCAGTCTCTCTTACATAGCAGTTCCTGGTCATCTGCCCACAGTCAGGTGTCTGTCAAGGACATGTTTGAGCGTAAGAAGCCAATTTCCCAAAGTCACCCCCTTGCCTGGCGTCTGACAGCTGACTTGTCTGAACTCTTAGCCCGCCAGCTTTTACCATACAAGCTGGTGGAGTCTGAGGCTTTCAAAAAATTTGTATCTATTGGGACACCTCAGTGGAAGGTACCTGGCCGAAATTTCTTTTCACAAAAGGCAATCCCAAACCTGTACTCGATTGTGCGAAAGGAAGTAATGGCATGTCTGGCACACAGCGTTGGGGCAAGGGTCCATATGACCACTGATAGCTGGTTTGCAAAGCATGGTCAGGGCAGGTATATCACCTACACTGTGCATTGGGTAAACCTGCTGACGGCTGACAAGCATGGAATGCGTGGCTCTGCAGAGGAGTTGGTGACACCGCCACAACTTGCAGGCAGACCTGCTGCTACCTCCTCTACTCCCCTACTCAATCTTCTTCCATAACCTCTTCCTCGGCTGAGTCCTCTTCTGCTGCTGCGTCTTGCTCCACATCAACGGCACCCCCCCAGCTCCCCAGGTACTATTCAACATCCCGGATACGGCAGTGTCATGCCGTCTTGGGGTTGACTTGCTTGAAAGCCGAGAGTCACACTGCACCAGTACTCCTGTCCGCCCTGAACGCACAGGTGGATCAGTGGCTGACTCCGCACCAACTGGATATTGGCAAGGTTGTTTCTGACAATGGAAGTAATTTGGTGGCGGCATTGAAATTGGGCAAGTTGACACATGTGCTGTGCATGGCACATGTGTGTAATCTAATTGTACAATGCTTTGTGCATAAGTACCCAGGCTTACAGGACGTCCTGAAGCAGGCCAGGAAGGTGTGTGGCCATTTCAGGCATTCCTACACAGCCATGGCACACTTGTTCGATATCCAGCTGCGAAACAACCTGCCAGTGAGGCGCTTGATTTGCGACAGCCCGACACATTAGAATTCAACACTCCTAATGTTCGACTGTCTGCTCCAACAAGAAAAAGCTGTTAACAAGTATTTGTATGACTGGGGTGCTAGGACAGCCTCTGGGGAGCTGGGGATTTTTTTGCCAAATTACTGGATGCTCATGCGCAATGCCTGTAGGCTCATGCGTCCTTTTGAGGAGGTGACAAACCTTGTCAGTCGCACCGAAGGCACCATCAGCGACATCATACCATTTGTTTTCTTCCTGGAGCGTGCCCTGCAAAGAGTGCTGGATCAGGCCGTAGATGAGCGTGAAGAGGAAGAGGAAGAGTTGTGGTCTCCATCACCACCAGAAACAGCCTTATCAGCATCGCTTGCTGGACCTGCGGCAACGCAGGAAGAGGATTGTGAGGAAGAGGAGTCAGAGGAGGAATGTGGCTTTGAGGAGGAGGAGAAAGACCAAGCACAACAGGCATCCCAGGGTGCTCGTTGTTGTCACCTACCTGGTACCCGTGGTGTTGTACGTGGCTGGGGGGAAGAAGACGAGGAACAGGACATGATTAGCTCGGCATCCAACCTTGTGCAAATGGGGTCTTTCATGCTGTCGTGCCTGTTGAGGGACCCTCCTATAAAAAAGCTGAAGGAGAACGACCTGTACTGGGTGTCCACGCTACTAGACCCCCAGTATAAGCATAAAGTGACTGAAATGTTACCAAATTCCCGCAAGTCGGAAAGGATGGAGCAAAAAAATAGCAAGGAAACAAAGAAAAATTGATAAATTGATTAAATTAGAAAGTTGCTTAAAATTGCATGCTCTATCTGAATCATGAAAGTAAAAATGTGGGTTTAGTGTCCCTTTAACTAAATATAAGCTAAATATAACAAAGGACACAATTAGCCAAAAAACTGGACTGTCCTGGAAAAAAAACAGGACAGTTGGCAACTATGCTCCATATGGTTCCTCCATATTTCCATTTATATTAAAGTTTTAAGGAAATGTTATTTTTTAATAGTCTATTCTTCTTATAGAAGGGCTGATCACAGTCTGTCATTTAATAGTTATCTGCATGTTAATGGCTGTGATCACAATGATAGGAACCAAAGAAAAACAAACTGGCACTACACTGTAATAATAGGTGAGATAGGAATTATAAAATTCCGGTGCTACCCCTCAAAAATATAATTCGAACAAAAGGACAGGAAGGTAAGGGGTTACTATAGCACTTACTCTCACTCTCATAGAAGATATAAAGTAAAACCATACATACTTTATTAGTCATAAGTTAAAACCAGGATAAACATCCCTAGTGGATAAATTATACTACCCACAACCACCTATTTAACAATAATAAAAGCAAAGAGGGCCCTCCTAACACTCCTCTGTTTCCTGGCCGATAACTGGAAGCGTCGGCATCAGGTGGCTGGAGTGATAGGATGAGCCAGTAAAGAACGTGCTGTACAAACGCGTTTCGGCTATTAGAAAGCCTTTATCAATGTTTCACATTCAATGCCTAAAATAGTAAGCCGAGGCTCCGATGTTCGGAGCTTAATATCTCTCCAGAACACCGGTTAGTAGCCAATCCGGGATCTTTCCCAGACTCCACCTTCATGTCCTCCAATCGGTTGCGGGCTTGGTTCACGCCCATAGGAAAGTATTCTTCCGATTGGAGTAGTGCCGCTCGCCTTGACATTGGTGGATTATCATGCGTAATTCGCGTCCATAAGAAAGTCTCCATCTGATTGGAGCAATACCGCACGCTTTGTCATTGGTGTGATATCGGACTCTGTGAATTATGCATCATATAGCTACTTAAGCCTCAAAAACGAAAAACCCATATGCACCCATAGATTAATCCATCAAATAAGTCATTCGTCAAACTGATGATTTCTTACTATGTACAGATTTATGGAGACATAAGAAACGTTAATAATATTATATAGCCGAGGTAGTTTGTTATGTAGTTTGCAGGCTTAAAATACTCTGTGTTTAGAGATGTAATATCCATACAGAGGTATGTATTCGTATATGATAAATAAAAGTAATCCATAACTATACACTCAAACATATAATCCTATGCACACCTATGTGTGCCGCAAAATTCATATATTGGACTATACCCATATAAATTAAGTATTGTTAAATCTCTTACAAGCAAAGGGAAGATGTTAATACATTACCCCTAGGATTGAAGATATAAAGTCATATATGAACAGTGGATATATCATAGGATCACCATTAGCTGTTACAAAGTTAACTCCATATCAAGCACATCCGTAAAACACCATCAGTATATCATAAATGATGGAGATTATTTAGGTCAAAATTAAATTTTAGACGTGGGAAAAACAATAACAGGATGTAAAATAGAAGTTATTATAAAACTACCAGACACCCCAACCACGACCAGGTGGAAGCTGCTTGTTTGCTTCCAAACTAGGCCCGGAAGACCTCCTGACAGAATTCATAAGGATTCTCAATGTTAATCCTTTTGGATTGTATTTGACCTCAACTGTAGAAAAATCTAAAGTGGAATTTTTAGATCTGTGCATCCAAAAGTCTGAGAATGCAATTATAACGAATGCGTATAGAAAACCCACATCAACAAACAACATCCTACATGCTAGTAGCTATCATCACCCGAATACTATTAGGGGATTACCTATGGGGGAGTATATACGTTTGAGACGCAATTGTAGCACCATTGAGAATTTCAAAGAGTCAGCAAGAGATCTGAGACAGAGACTGCTTGAACGTGGGTATTCGAGGAAATTACTGGCTAAGGCATATAATAATGCTTTACGCAAAGACCGTAAGGAGTTATTAACTCCTAAACTTAAGACAAATGACACCCCCCTGAGGTTTATTACCACCTACTCACCAGTAAGTAATGAGATCACAAACATTTTACAAACACATTGGCATGTCCTTACTCAAGACACCCTATTAAAACCATTGTTACCCAATAGGCCCTTAATAACATATAGGAGAGCTAATAATCTTCGTGACAAGTTGGTGAACAGTCACTATGATAGAAATGCTAAAATAAATCCTATTTACAAAGGGTCTTATGCGTGCGGGCACTGCAAAGTGTGCCAACATATGGTAAAAAAACAATCTATAGTGGATAGATTTGGTAAAACGTGGCCTATTAAAGAATACATCAATTGTCAGAGTACCAACGTGATTTACTGTTTATCTTGCAGTTGTAACTTATTCTACGTTGGTATGACTACACGCTGCCTTGGCACACGTATGACCGAACATCTAAGTAACATAAGGACAGCCCAGAGAGATGTAGAAAAGAAAAAACAAATCACTAGTGTGGCTAAACACTTCCTGCAATCTCATAATGGGAATACCAATGTAATGCGATGTTGGGGTCTTGAAAAAAAAAAAAAAAAAACAGGTATAAGAGGGGGTGAGACTGAACAAAGACTCCTTAAAATGGAAACCAAATGGGTCTTTAATCTGAACACGGTCATACCAAATGGTATGAATGAATTCAACAATTACTGGGTGTATATCTGAAATAACCAATAGCATCTATAGGTCATTTTTAATATTTATAATCATCAGATTGATAATCTCTGTTCTAGGATAAGCATGTGATATTACACATGACTATCGGTTCAGTTTTTTGTAATTCATAACTGATGATTTCCTGATACTATTCTAGAAAATTAGCCACATCTTATATGGCATGATATATGTAGTAATACGAAAGGTTAAACTACTAAGAGTTATTACCCTTGAGGATTCTGCTGGTTGTATATAGTCTCTTAGAATCCATGGCTAATTCACATACAGTTGCTATGTATAGTATCATAGATTAGGGATGGAACGTATCTTCAGGATGGTATATAGATATACAACATACTAGATATATGGAACCCTATCAACTGTCCTAGTTTGGAAGCAAACAAGCAGCTTCCACCTGGTCGTGGTTGGGGTGTCTGGTAGTTTTATAATAACTTCTATTTTACATCTTGTTATTGTTTTTCCCACGTCTAAAATTTAATTTTGACCTAAATAATCTCCATCATTTATGATATACTGATGGTGTTTTACGGATGTGCTTGATATGGAGTTAACTTTGTAACAGCTAATGGTGATCCTATGATATATCCACTGTTCATATATGACTTTATATCTTCAATCCTAGGGGTAATGTATTAACATCTTCCCTTTGCTTGTAAGAGATTTAACAATACTTAATTTATATGGGTATAGTCCAATATATGAATTTTGCGGCACACATAGGTGTGCATAGGATTATATGTTTGAGTGTATAGTTATGGATTACTGGTATTTATCATATACGAATACATACCTCTGTATGGATATTACATCTCTAAACACAGAGTATTTTAAGCCTGCAAACTACATAACAAACTACCTCGGCTATATAATATTATTAACGTTTCTTATGTCTCCATAAATCTGTACATAGTAAGAAATCATCAGTTTGACGAATGACTTATTTGATGGATTAATCTATGGGTGCATATGGGTTTTTCGTTTTTGAGGCTTAAGTAGCTATATGATGCATAATTCACAGAGTCCGATATCACACCAATGACAAAGCGTGCGGTATTGCTCCAATCAGATGGAGACTTTCTTATGGACGCGAATTACGCATGATAATCCACCAATGTCAAGGCGAGCGGCACTACTCCAATCGGAAGAATACTTTCCTATGGGCGTGAACCAAGCCCGCAACCGATTGGAGGACATGAAGGTGGAGTCTGGGAAAGATCCCGGATTGGCTACTAACCGGTGTTCTGGAGAGATATTAAGCTCCGAACATCGGAGCCTCGGCTTACTATTTTAGGCATTGAATGTGAAACATTGATAAAGGCTTTCTAATAGCCGAAACGCGTTTGTACAGCACGTTCTTTACTGGCTCATCCTATCACTCCAGCCACCTGATGCCGACGCTTCCAGTTATCGGCCAGGAAACAGAGGAGTGTTAGGAGGGCCCTCTTTGCTTTTATTATTGTTAAATAGGTGGTTGTGGGTAGTATAATTTATCCACTAGGGATGTTTATCCTGGTTTTAACTTATGACTAATAAAGTATGTATGGTTTTACTTTATATCTTCTATGAGAGTGAGAGTGAGTGCTATAGTAACCCCTTACCTTCCTGTCCTTTTGTTGTGATCACAATGAGACATTTTCAGTGTTAAACAGCATCACTTTTTTCAGTATCGCTTTGCTGAAAAATGGCCCTATCCTTTACATGTGAATCCTGTTTTTCTTATCACAATCCAAAATATTAATAATTATCGACAATTTTTTAGGGCCATTTTTGACTCATCGAATTCCACAGCAAAAAACTTGATAAACTCCAGACACCACGTATCTCCTTAATATTATTTTTTATTTATGTCACATTGAACATTGTATTTTTTAACCTGTGATTGATTAGTTACACGTTTATATTTATTATCAGGTACCTTGCAAACGCCTAGATTTAGAGTTTGGCGTTAGCCGTCAAAAGCAGCGCTGGTATTTAGAGTCAGCCAGGAAAGGGTCTACCGCTCACTTTCTTTCCGCGACTCCAGGCTACCGCAGATCCCCTTACGTCAATTGCGTATCCTATCTTTTCAATGGGATTTGCATAACGCTGGTATTTGGAGTCTTGGAAGAAGTGAGCGGTAGAGCCTCTACCGACAAGACTCCTACCGCCAAAAAAGTCAGTAGTTAAGAGCTTTATGGGCTGACGCCAGAACATAAAGCTCTTAACTGCTGTGCTACAAAGTACACTAACACCCATAAACTACCTATGAACCCCTAAACCGAGGCCCCCCACATCGCAAACCCTCTAATAATTTTTTTTAACCCCTAATCTGCCTACCGGACACCGCAGCCACCTACATTATAGCTATGAACCCCTAATCTGTTGCCCCTAACATCGCCGACACCTATATTATATTTATTAACCCCTAATCTGCCCCCTCCCCAACGTTGCCGCTACCTAACTACAATTATTAACCCCTAATCTGCCGACCGGACCTCGCCGCCACTATAATAAATGTATTAACCCCTAAACCGCCGCACTCCCGCCTCGCAAACACTATAATAAATAGTATTAACCCCTAATCTGCCGTCCCTAACATCACCGCCACCTACCTACAATTATTAACCCCTAATCTCCCTCCCGCAACATTGCCGCTACTATAATAAATGTATTAACCCCTAAACCTAAGTCTAACCCTATCCCTAACACCCCCCTAACATAAATATAATTTAAATAAAACGAAATAATATTCCTATAATTAAATAAATTAATCCTATTTAAAACTAAATACTTACCTATCAAATAAACCCTAATATAGCTACAATATAACTAATAGTTACATTGTATCTATTTTAGGATTTATATTTATTTTACAGGCAACTTTGTATTTATTTTAACTAGGTACAATAGCTATTAAATAGTTATTAACTATTTAATAGCTACCTAGTTAAAATAATTACAAAATTACCTGTAAAATAAATCCTAACCTAAGTTACAATTAAACCTAACACTACACTATCATTAAATTAATTAAATAAATTAACTACAATTACCTACAATTACATTTAATTAAATAAACTAATCTATAATACAAAAAAACACTAAATTACAGAAAATAAAAAATATTACAAGAAGTTTAAACTAATTACACCTTTTCTAAGCCCCCTAATAAAATAATAAAGCCCCCCAAAATAAAAAATGCCCTACCCTATTCTAAATTACAAAGTAATCAGCTCTTTTACCAGCCCTTAAAAGGGCTTTTTGCGGGGCATTGCCCCAAAGTAATCAGCTCTTTTACCTGTAAAAAAAAAATTTGTAATTATTTTAACTAGGTAGCTATTAAATAGTTAATAACTATTTAATAGCTATTGTACCTAGTTAAAATAAATACAAAGTTGCCTGTAAAATAAATATAAATCCTAAAATAGATACAATGTAATTATTATTTATATTGTAGCTATATTAGGGTTTATTGTATAGGTAAGTATTTAGTTTTAAATAGGATTAATTTATTTAATTATAAGGATATTATTTTGTTTTATTTAAATTATATTTATGTTAGGGGGGTGTTAGGGTTTAGGGTTAGACTTAGGTTTAGGGGTTAATACATTTATTATAGTAGCAGCGACGTTGCGGACGGGAGATTAGGGGGTTAATAATTGTAGGTAGGTGGCGGCGATGTTAGGGAGGGCAGATTAGGGGTTAATACAATTTATTATAGTGTTTGCGAGGCGGGAGTGCGGCGGTTTAGGGGTTAATAAATTTATTATAGTGGCGGCGAGGTCTGGTCGGCAGATTAGGGGTTTATAATTGTAGTTAGGTAGCGGCGATGGGGGGGCAGATTAGGGATTAATAAATATAATATAGGTGTCAGCGGTGTTAGGGGCAGCAGATTAGGGGTTCATAGCTATAATGTAGATTGCGGCGGTGTCCGGAGCAGCAGATTAGGGGTTATTAGTATAATGCAGGTGTCAGCGATAGTGGGGGCGGCAGATTAGGGGTTAATAAGTGTAAGGTTAGGGGTGTTTAGACTCGGGGTTCATGTTAGGGTTTTAGGTGCAGACTTAGAGAGTGTTTCCCCATAGGAAACAATGGGGCTGCGTTAGGAGCTGAACACTGCTTTTTTTGCAGGTGTTAGGTTTTTTTGCAGCCAGCTCAGCCCCATTGATTCCTATGGGGATATAGTGCACAAGCACGTTTTTCCAGTTTACCGCTACCGTAGGCAACACTGGTATTGAGGGTTGAAGTGGAGCTAAATTATGCTCAACGCTCCCTTTTCTGAGCCTAACGCAGCCACTCAGACAACTCTAAATACCAGCGTTGTCTTAAGGGTGCGCTGGAAAAAAAAGCAGCGTTAGCTACGCGGGTCTTTACCGACAAAACTCTAAATCTAGGCGAAAGTTATTGACCAACACACTGACATTACCTTGCCATATTGGATGATGTCACCAAATAGATTTTAAAAAATACACCCTTAACCCATTCGTGCCGGCATCAAGTGTTAAGCATCGGAATAAAGTTACAAGGTAAACACTTGCTGGAAAAATTAAATCACGTGATCGTCGGTGCGATCATATGATTTCAAGACCGGGGTTAAATCATGGGAGACTGCCTTTGCTGCTAGGCACACCCCCAGTCAGATTCTTGATTGTGTAAAAGGGGGAGGCTCCATGTAAGGTAGGACATTTCATACCATCCTAGCGGCGTTAAAGCCCAGCGCTGTTAGGATGGCATGGAACGTCCTAACGGCATCTAGAGGTTAATCAATTAAATAAAAAAAAATAATAATAAGGACTTTTATACTAATAAAAAAAAAGTGTAACTGATATCCCAACAAACACACATACCCAAATGTACCCATAATGCCCCTGTCCAAATCTCTTAGAGATATCTCTATAGTTTTTGTGCACAACAGGTTAATTGCACACGTCATCTCAGCATCACTACACACTATTAAAATATACAGGCACTTCAGCTATGAGATAATTGCCATTTTGTTTTTCTTTTATTGTGTGTACCCATAATACTCCTGTCTAAACCTCTTGGTTATATCTATATGGTTTTGGTGCAAAACAGGTTAGTTACATATTCGTGTCACTACAAACAAAAGGATTAATAAACATAGAGGTGATGTATTGCTAAGCCCAGGAAATCACTATTTTGTCTGTTTTATTGTGTTAAATGAGCAGTCCCTTTAACAAAAAGGAATGTATGCATGCAACAAAAAATGTAGCTGATTTGTTCATGTGGTTAAAATCATTACTCTAAAACTGGGGAAAAGCATTTCTGCAGTGGAAAAGGTTTCAAATTCACACTATTCAATAACAATCCAGCAATGTCTTTGTCACTTGATTGACTTCTAATACAACTAAACTAATATCTCACTGAAGAACCCACCTCATGTTCTCAGAAAATTGCAGAATTTAAAGATTCGTACCTGCTTCTTCTCAGAAGTAATAGTCAATAAAGCCGTCTCTATCTCGCAACTGTTAAAGGGACATGAAACCCAAATTTTTCTTTCATGATTCATATAGAGCATACAATTTTAATCAACTATCTAAATTACTTCTGTTATTAAATTAGCTTTATTATCTTGCTATCCTTTGCTGAAGGAATAGCGATGCACTATTGGGAGCTAACTAATCACATTGGTTGAACCAATGACAAGAGGCATATATGTGCCGACAACAATCATCAGCTAGCTCTTAGTAGTATATTGCTGATCCTGACCTTACCTAGGTATGCTTTTAAAGAAATAATACCAAGAGAACCAGCAAATTTGATAACAGAAAGTTGTTTAAAACTGCGTGTTCTATTTGAATCACAAAAGTTTAATTTTGACCTTACTGTCACTTAAGGTTCACTCCTCATAGACTTTCACTGTCAAGGAAACCGGCATCATAAAAATGTTTTAAAAATATTACAAAACAAATGAATAAAAACAACATAAAAACAACACCCTTTATACAACAGTTCACTCTTATATATGCACAAACTTAAACTTGAAAAAAAGGAAATAAACGAAAACAAGACAATCTTGTTAGATTTGACATAGCGAGATATGACAGTAAGACAAGATACTTCACATGGACAATCGGGTCTTTTTAGATCTTGCATGCTAAGTCATGGTTTTAGGGGGAAATCCAGACTACACCCTGAGAACACCCGGACCAACACAGTCACCCTTTGTTCATTTTTGCGAGATTGCCAAGGCAAATCTGTTCTATCCACCAACGTAACTTTACCATAACAAAACAGACATGCACATATTTAACAATTTAATTACACATATTTACAGAACTCCTTTTGCAAATGTTTTTTCCAAAGCGTTACAGTTGAAATTATTATTTTTCAGTGTTGTTAGCGGTTCTCCTCTGCTGTGCGAGATATGTATTGGGCCACTTAACACAACTATATATGGTCATGGAAGGAACACCCACTAGCAAATAACTAGAAAAGATAAAAAAAAGTGAGTCTCAATGAATTTCGATTATAGGGTCACCTTAACAATGAGGCCCCTTGGCTGTGAATCTAGCACAATAAATATGTAAACATTTGTAAATTTTCGTTCTTGTCAAATCCTGAACCCATTTAAAAAAAAAAAAATATATATATATATATACACTCACCGGCCACTTTATTAGGTACACCTTACTAGTATTGGGTTGGACCCCCTTTTGCCTTCAGAACTGCCAAAATTCTTCGTGGCATAGATTCTACAATGTGTTGGAAACATTCCTCAGACATTTTGGTACATATTGATATGATAGCATCATGCAGTTGCTGCAGATTTTTCAACTGCACATCCATGATGCAAATCTCCCATTCCACCACATCCAAAAGGTGCTCTATTGGATTGAGATTTGGTGACTGTGGAGGCCATTGGAGTAGACCAGGCAACGTTTTTCCAATCTTCTATGGTCCAATTTTGATGAGCCTGTGCAAATTGTAGCCTCAGTTTCCTGTTCTTAGCTGACAAGAGTAGCACCCGGTGTGGTCTTTTGCTGGTTGTAGCGAGTGATTATTTGTTACTGTTGCTTTTCTATCTCGAACCAGTCTGCCCATTCTCCTCTGACCTCTGACATCAACAAGGCATTTTCATCCACACAACTGCCGCTCACTGGATATTTTCTCTTTTTCGGACCATTCTCTGTAAACCCTAGAGATGGTTGTGCATGAAAATTTCATTAGATAAGCAGTTTTTTAAATTCTCAGACCAGCCCGTCTGGCACCAACCATGCCACTTTCAAAATCACTTATATCCCCTTTCTTCCCCATTATGATGCTCGGTTTGAACTTCAGTAAATCATCTTCACCACGTCTAGATGCCTAATTGCATTGAGTTGCTGCCATGTGATTGGCTGATTAACAATTTGTGTTACCAGGCAGTTGAACAGGTTGCTGAATTGTATCATTAGCACCACCAACTACTTTACTAAACTAAACTACTTTATTTAAGTTTAAAAGGACATGATACCCAAATATTGAAGCACTTGAAAGTGAAGCAGCATATCTGTAAAAAACTAATGCGAAAATATCACACGAAAAAAGGAAGATATTTTACCTCAACATTTCCTCAGAAGCTACTTCCCATTGTAAATGGACTTTAAGCAGCCAATCAAGAGGCAAGTCCCAGGACTTGCAAGGGAGCGTGCATCTGGCATGTGGAGCAAGTCATGTTATTTCTCTCATATGTTTAAGGAAAGTTACTGTGAAATCTCAGGAGATTTTAGTGAAATCTCAAGAGATCCAAGTAAAGCTAAGTATTACATCAGCACTGAGTGGCTTTTGTTTTTTCCCTTCAAAATGCAGCTGTCAATAGTTGAAAGATAACTGTTCACAGAGCACTTAATAATGTGAGATGAAAATAGGTAAAAAGGTAAAATATCTTCATTTTTTTAAGTTAGAGTTCAGGAGATTTGTTTCTTACCAGCTTTTTACTGTTATGCTGTATTGCTTTGAAGTGATTTAGCATATGAGTATCATGTCCATTTAAGCTGCTGCCCAGCTGCTCCTCTGCTGTCCTGAAGATGTTTCCCATAGCAACTAGCAGGTGAACGGATTTTGTTAACCCTCTTGTCCAGATTTCCCTAGAGTATACTTTATTCTTACTGAGACAGGATTGCTCATATATTACCAGAGTAGGATTCCCAGCTGCACACTACAAAAATACTGGAAAACTGCATGTGATTGTAAATGGACTGTTGTAGGTGGTCATAAAGTACCCATCCCTAAAACTCTACCTTAGCCCTGCAAACTAAGTAATGGTTTTATCTAGACATGTGCGTTTCGTTTCGGACAAATACAGAATTCGGACAAATTTTTTTTCGCAATTAGGATGCATCTGAAGTTCCGTATCGGCAAATCCTGAAAAATTCCGAAAATGAATTATTATTATTATTATTATTATTATTCATTATTATTATATTATTCATATTCAGAATTTGTTATTGTTCCTACACCGCAGTTCCCCGACACTAACTCTAAGTATATAAAAAAGGTATTAACCCCGAAACCACTGCTCCCTGACATCGCCGACACTAACTAAACCTATTCACCCCTAAACCGTCGTCCAGAAACATCGCCAACACTAACTAAACATATTAACCCCTAAACCGCCATTCCAAAACATTGCCGGCACTAAGGTTATTAACCCCTAAGCCGCCGTTCCCAAACATCGACAATAATAACTAAATCTATTAACCCCTAAACCGTCGGCCACCACATCGCAACAACCTAAATTAAACTATATTAACCCCTAAACCTAACACCCCCTAACTTAACATAATTAAAATATAACTAAATTAAAGTTACAATTATTAACTAAATAATACCTATTTAAATCTAAATACAAAGTAACTTACCTGTGAAATAAAACCTAAGCTAGCTACAATATAACTAATAGTTATATTGCAGCTAGCTTAGGTTTTATTTTTATTTCATAGGTAAGTTATTTATTTTAACTAGGTAGACTAGTTAGTAAAAAATAGTTATTAACTATTTACTAACTACCTAGTTAAACTAAATACAAACTTACCTGTGAAATAAAAATAAAACCTAAGCTGCCTTACACTAAAATCTACCATTACAAAATAAAAAAACTACCATTACAAAAAATAAAAAACACTAAAATTACAAAAAATAAAAAAACTACCATTACAAAATATAACAAACGAAATTATCCAAAACAATAAAAATGATTCCTATTCTAATACCCCTTTTTAAAAAAAGAAAAACCCACCCCAAAATAAAAAAATCCCTAATCTATAATAAATATTGGAGTTCTCGATAGAACACCCTAATCAGAAAAAAAACAAACATTACACAAAATAACAAACGAATTATCAAAAATAATAAAAATTATAAAAAAAAAACAAAATTAAAAAAAATCCCTAATCTATAATAAACTACCAAGGGCCTTTAAAAGGGCCTTTTGTAGGCCTATAAAAGAGTATTTTGTATATTTGTATATTGCCCTAAAGAAATCAGCTCTTTTCCTACAAAAGAAAAACACAAAGACCCACTAACATTACAAACCCCCACCCCCCTAACCCACAAAATAAAAATAAAGTTAAACCTAATCTACCTATTGCCCTGAAAAGGGCATTTGTATGGGCATTGCCCTTAAATTCAGCTCTTTTACTGCCCTTAAAACGGCATTCAGCTCTTTTAAGAGTGCCCATAGGAATGTAATGGTACCCCCAGTATAAAAGGGGTACCTTGCATTTCAATACTCAGTGTGCGGTGGATGATCGCTTGAAGAGGACCCCCATCTCGGATCGATGGACCTTCGCCTGAACCTCCTTTCCGGACTTCGGCCTGGACCTCCTCCTCCGTACATCGCCGCTCCGCCTCCGCAGGGATGAAGAAGATGCCGGTCCCGCGATGGATGAAGATGGAGCCACCTGGATGAAGATGCTGCCTGGATGAAGATGAAGATCGTTCAAGTGGGACTTCAACAACTTTGAGTACCTAAAGAGAGGTTAGTGTTAGGTTTTTTTAAGGTTTTTTGGGGTGGGTTTTTTTTTAGATTAGGGTGGGCACTCTTAAAAGAGCTGAATGCCCTTTTAAGGGCAGTAAAAGAGCTGAATGCCCTTTTCAGGGCAATGCCCATACAAATGCCCCTTTCAGGGCAATGGGTAGATTAGGGTTTTTATACAGTTTTTTTTATTTTGGGGGGGTGGGCGTTTGTAATGTAAGTGGGTCTTTGTGTTTTTCTTTTGTAGGAAAAGAGCTGATTTCTTTAGGGCAATGCAGCGTGGGTGGCGGGGGCGGTTTAAAATAATTTTGTTTCGGCAATCGCCGGACCATTAGTTAGAAATAATGGTTCGGTCCCTAATAAAGATTCGGTCGGACATTAATAGTAATTCGGTAACGGTTTCGAATGCATATGAATTAAAAAATTTGGAACAACACGAATAAATTTCGAAACCGAATTACTGACACATACCGAATTATTACAAAAGCTTTGAACCAATTTTTTTTAAGACTTGAAATGAAGTGAACCAAATTTTTCGATCACACACAAGTCTAATTTTATCCTCTTTCACAAAGAGGTGATTTTATGCCCCTTTGGTTGCAGTAACACACAGAGTAGTAATTTTACTGGCCAGTAAAGCACACAGAGGGGTACATATTGTATATTAATCTGAATACACAGCTTTTTCGGCTATGTGGAGCAGGTTCCTATGAGCAAACCTACTGCTACATATTTAACCCCTTAACAACCATATTCATCGCTGGTCCTTAAGGTTTTTTTGGTTATAATAGCGCTATTATACCTTTTCTCATGCTGGCCACTGGAAATAATGTGGATCCGCCATGTGATGAAACATCGCAAGTGGCGATTCCAGGTAGACAGGTTCACTACTTGCAAACCTGTCCACCTGCAGGGATGGTACATTTACCCCAGAGCAGTGTTTTAAGTCAGCTGGACTGTATGTTGACTTTCTTACCCTCTTGGCTGCCAGTAATACATATACCAGTGGCAGCAGTGTTTGTAGCAATATTATACAAAGTTGCAAACACTGTTGCTATAGAGAGTTAGACATGTCCATGTTCCTAAAGTCCTATGAGCTCACCTAGGTTTACTCTTCAACAAAGAATACCAAGAGAATGAAGCAAATTTGATTATACAGGTTTTGGGATTATACATGCTCTATGTGAATCAAAAAAGAGTAATTTTTTACTTTTTGTCCATTTTAAATTGTTGCACAATTATTTGTATTAACTTGAACTAGAAACTCATTTTTATTGTCCCTTCTATCACTCAGTTTTCTCTATAGAAAAACTTTAGGTTGTCCAAACCCTATCCAGGAACAAGCAAAACTCTGCTCCGATTTCACTAAATGTTGCTCCAGACTCCACCCTGAGCATCCAGGCCACAACTCCTTATGACTGATCTAGAGATAGAATTGTAAAATGTTACCATGTATGTTATGTTACTATGTATGCATCACTAGACTTAAAGGGACATTACAGCCAAAACTCAAATCAACATGGATGCATTTCAGTTTTGAATAGAGGTATTTTTGTAATATACACGTATTAGCAAAAATGCTTCCAATAAAAGCTATAGCTGTTTAATATGTGTATTTAATTATGCACCATGCATCAGCATCTGGTAATGACTCAGTTTGTTAATTGCTGAGATGATACAAGCCCCACTGAGGCTTTGGGCTGCTGCAGTATTTAAAATGCTGGTGCACGTAGAATATATTTAGCTATGCTTAACATGCACATGCAGAGAAAAATCACTGATAACCTTTACTAGAAGCATTTTTGCCAATACATTTATATTGCAAATGTGTTTCTATACAAAGATGTAATTCATCTATGTGCATTTAAATTGTGACTGGAATGTCTCTTTAATTTACTAATGCAGTCTTTGTCATGATGCTACTCGCTTGCCAGCTTCTGCTGAATTATGAATTGCCTGGAGTATACATCCATTACCATTTTATTATAATGCTTTTTATTTTCTTTTAATGACATTTTATAGCCAGGCTTGTGGATGCTTGTTTCTGTCCACCAATACAGATATGATCATTGTCCCTATGAGCTAGTGCGCTAGTTATGTAAAATGCATTTCTTACTAGTTTCAGTTTAAATGTAACCAGCTTTTCATACCAAACATTTTTAACATATATTTTATAATTATTGATTGTTTGCAAATAATGACCAATGAAGTTTCATTAAAAATGTCCCTAAATGCTCAAAATAAGCCTCAATGAGGATAATTATAACCATTCCTTTTTATTCTGTAGAACAGTGGTGCTCAATTTCTTTACAAACTTCTGAAATACAGGTGACACCCCACATACTTTCGAAATGTAAGTGAGATCAAAATGTAATTATGACAACATGAGTTTATACATAAGAAATATTTTGTAGTGGGTGCGTGTGTCTGGGGAGGGGATCTCATGCCACTAAAATGTAAAGGTTGTTAGAACCCTATTTTTCTTAACAATCCAGTGGGGTTGGCAGTGGGTGTCATAGGCAAAGCTGGGCAATCTCTGTAAATCGGTTGATTCACACCATGGGAAGCTGCTGGAAGGACAGAACTCCTGACCTTTGACAATGATCTGGGATAGGTGGGAGGTATTCTGTGAGGAGGAATTTTAACCACTAATTTAATGGCATATAAGCCTAAAATGATCATTTTAGATATGGCATTATTTTTCAGCTCATCTTCCTTACATGTCGCTCTTCATCTGCTGCAACTCTCTGCCAATCCCTTCACTGGCTTCCTCTTGCCTCCAGGATTAAACTCAAAATTCTCACTCTGACATACAAAGCCCTCAACTGCACTGCTCCCCCCTATATCTTAAACCTTGTCTCCAGATACTCTGCCTCCCTACTCCTTCGCTCCACTCATGATCTCCTATGCTCCTCCACTCTTGTTACCTACTCACATTCCTATTTACAAGACTTCTCCAGACTGGCTCCCATCTTATGGAACTCTGCCTCACTCAACAAGACTCTCCCCTAGTTTTGAAAGCTTCAAGCACTCCCTAAAGACTCTACTATTCAGAAAAGCATACAACCTACACTAACCTTTATATCTCCACTGCTATCCACTTGAACCCCTTAGCATGTAAGCCTAGGAGCCAATCTGTTTGTACTTCACCTTCACAAGAGCCGACTACAACAGTGCTACTCTCGGCAGGGCCCTCTACCCATTTGATCCCTGTAAATGTTATCTTGTATACCGCCTATGCTCATAGCGCTGCAGAATCTGTTGGCACTTTACAAATACCTGATAATAATAATAAAATAGAATATATCTGGTATAAAGGGGCTGCATTTGATGCCTCAGTTGGGCATATATGAAGCATCATGAGCCATCTATTAAAAGTTCTCACTTTTTATGTCATAAAGGGGTTACAGGGGCTCTGTGTATGTTCTGAGATTTATTTGGTATATAATTGTCATGATGAGTGATGGAGGACAATACTAATCTAATATAAGGTGTTAGCTGGACAAGCAAAATGTCATTTCTTAATAAAATCAATGTTTCTACTATAGTATTATTATTAGTTCCCACTGAGTTTTATGTAGGGGGTGTCAAAAAAGTCTCTTGAACTGGGGCTTCTTTTTCTGCTACTGCTTGTGAGGATCTCCACAAACATTTGAATACAAATACTGAATTGTAAGCACTGGAGTCCACTCATTGACCTTTGCTATTAGATAAAAGGTGGGGGGGGGGGATTTTCTCTGTGGATGATGTAAATATAGAGACATACACTAAGGATGGTATGTGGCTTCCAAGACATAGAGAGTTGCAGTCATATCGGCACATGACCCTGGACTCTGCATTGTTTCTTTTAGAAGTTGTCTTAAAGTAAAAGGCTTCCAGCAAAATGTTTATATCAAAGTACATTAACATTGGTTTTACTTTGAACTATACATTTTTCTCATTCTTGAGTGGTATAAAGCCTAGCCTTATCTTTCTTATTCCTTCTTTTGCCCATTTGTTTTATGAAGTTATATTTCTGATTTATGTTGTCCTCTGAACAAATCAAGCAGATGTGTTTAAGTTAAAAGGGCATACATCCTATATATGAAATGCATACAAGGGCTGCAAACAGACACATTTTGCAATACACTTGTATTTTCAAAAGAAAAAAAAAAATTATAAAAGGTTTTACTAATAATTATCAGTGTATAAATAATAATAGTTCAGGATTTATTAAAATCTTAATCTGTATCACACTGTCCCTCTTTACTCAATTAAAAGCCTATTTATTAATCAGATTACTGGGACAAACCAAATTGTGTCCCCAATTTTATAAAAGTCCCGCTCCAAATCAATTACTCCACCCCTAAATCACCCATATGCCCCCCCATACCATGCAGTCCTGGGTTAAAATAAACATTCAGAGATAAATGAAAACATATAGGGGCCGATTTATTATCGGTCTGTCTGACATGATCCACTCAGCGGATCATGTCCAACAGACATTGCTGAACGCCGACAGCATACGTTGTCGGCATTTATCACTGCACAAACAGTTCTTGTGAACTGCTTGTGCATTGCCGCCCCCTGCAGATTTGCGGCCGCTAGCAGGGGGTGTCAATCAACCCGATCATGTTCGATCAGGTTAATTGCTTTCCGCCGCTCAGAGCAGACGGACTAGTTAAGGAGCAGCAGACATAAGACCGCTGCTTCTTAACTGCTGTTTCCCGCGAGCCTGAAGGGGCATCAGGGGCTAATTTGGCCCCTTGGCGTGAACTTGACCCATAGTAAATACAAATATGGGTTGCATTCACAAATATTTGCTTGAGTTCATCAGGACTCACCATGTAGCCAGTGACAATACAATAACATTCCAGTCCTACTGCCATATATGTGTTATACATGATGCAAAACCCTGCTTGTAATATCTGATGTTATAGTGAAGAAACCTGTAAGACATTCTATTTGTTTTTTTCTTTTCTGTTCACTCTGTACTGTTACCCATTTACCCTTCTATTATTATAACCCTATTCACTAAGATTTACCACAATATATTTAGTATGTTCGTGTGTTTTCAATCCCTGTTTGAAATATCCATTTGCAATTATGGTTGTGTTGGTCAGTATTGGTTCAAATCGTCGAGTCGTCCTAAAAATATGTCTTTTTTTTTTGCTCACAACATATTGTACTAATTTCCCCTTCTAATCCATCACTACTCTCATTTGTTTCATCCCTGTGACAGAGGAGAATGTTTCTGTAGTTTTGTTATCTTCCTTATAAACTGTCACATCACAAATCATTTTCTCCCTCCATATTTTCAACCCCTTTCTAATTACTGTAAAATTTCCATCTCACACACTTATAATAACAATTAAAAAAAAAAGAATATACTCTTCTTTCACCCATTCCCTCTCTCTCTATTATTCAATCTCCATATAACCTCTTTCTAAAAACTACTTGGATGTCTACAGTCATTATCCGCACACTAGTTAATGCTACTTACTCTAGGTTTCAAATATTACAGAAGAATCTATAGGGCTCCTTCAGTCTTCTTTTCTGGTACAACTTCATTACCTTTGTCATTCCGGGTAACTTTATTATTTTGCCTCCACCAATTATAGCTTAGATTAGGAGGAGCGAATTTAAAACCTTATGCTTGGTTTTTATACCGATGTCTTATATTTATTTATTGTGCCTTCTATATATCAATGTGGAATGTGATAGAGTGTTACAAATAAGTGATAATAACAGGATTTCTTTCTCCATGTTCTGATTGACAGCATACAAAGCAAAACAGGATTCATGACCAATGGAATAATTTTTTTTTTATGTTTAGCTAAGCAAAGAGGATATGGAAGAAAAAAAAAGAATTTCAAGAACCCTAACCCAAGAAGGCTTTTTGTGCTGCTACTTACAACATTAATTATTACATTTTAAAATTAGGTAGAAAAATACATGTTTCTCTCACATCATTTCATCATGACAGCAGATTAAAAATGACCACTGGGTTAATACCAAACCATAATATGGTATACAATGTTGTTTTGGTTGACAATTAGGAACATAATTAACACAAGATATAAGATAAAAAAAGGTTGAGTGATCACATCCTCCTGGAGCTCTGGAGGAATAAAAAGTAATCGGCCGATTATCGTCTTAAATTTGTTTAATCAGGCTTCAGAGGCCTGATGAAAGAGCCACTGGTTGAGAAACGCATTGCTTGTTTTTATGTATTTTACTGCATTTATCATGCAGTACTAGGCCATATTGGCACTTTTGTTTGCTTTTTTATACCTTCTACAGATGCTGTACTAAAACCGGAGGTCAGTCTGCTGGGTGACTGTTTGAGTCCAGCTTGCCTTTCTTGCACCAATAGGGGTGCTTCACTAAATGTGAGTGTGATTTACCACATACTATTTTCCACCTGTTCATACAATACTAGGCCATGTGGCGCTTCTGTCTTCTTATATTGTCTACAGATGACTGACCCTGGATCGCGGCCTTGATCCATCTACAGACAGCTGCCTGGACCTGATATTACAATCATTCTTGGGTTCCTTATTCATCATATCACCTCTCCTTTTCATGGGACTCTAGCACCTATTTTTGATATATACCATACCAAAATTTACTGCATTGTACTGATTTTAGATAAGTATACATCAATAGTCCTTATGTTTATAGCTCATATTATTGCCATTTTTTTAAATACTTGTGATTGACCATATATATATTTTGTTTTATTCTCATATAATGTATTCTATGAACTGGGTCTTTTAGGGGAGTTATTTCAGTGAGATGTGATGCACAGGTGCAAAAAAGAGAATGTTGAATTGGTTTGAGGACAATATTAAGGTCCTAGAGAGGAATTGGAGCAAAGCCAGTATGGAGATTTGTATGAAGAGCAAGAGGAGGCTAAAAAAAACATGATTCAGTGGCACAGAAGGGGAACAGAATGGCACAGCCTCTAATAAGTCCTACACAGATAAACTGGATCTTTGTCACGCTGCACTAGCTGTTACTAGGGGCGCGGCGTCTCCTTGCGTCTCCTTCCCTGCTCATTGCCAGGGGTTGTTTCGGGTCCGGATGCGTGTGGCGCATGGTCAGATGTCTGTGGCGCGAACCCTGCACCTATGTAAGTTCTACTACAACGATCTGTCACTGCCCAAGTATAGGTGTTACTTTGTGTGTGATCCCTGCCTGTCTGACTATTCTGCCTGCTATACCCCTTAACTTACAGATTGATATACTGCTGCTGAACCCTGCCTGTTGGACTACTCTACCTGCTATACCCTTTAATTACTGGATTGATATACTGCTGCTGAACCATGCCTGTCTGACTACTCTGCCTGCTATACCCCTTAATTACTGGATTGATATACTGCTGCTGAACCATGCCTGTCTGACTACTCTGCTTATTAACCCCTCTTGTTCTGGATTACCTCTTTGTTGCCGAACACTGCCTACCTAACCATTCTAGTGGTGTTTCCTTGGACTGCTTTACTGTTGCCAAATCCTGCCTGCCTGTCCATTCTAGTGGTGTGCCCTTGGACTGCTTTGCTGTTGCCAAACCCTGCCTGCATGACCATTCTAGTGGTTTGTCCTTGGACTGCTCTGCCGTTGCCACTGGGGACTGTCCTGCCTGTGGTGAGTGCCGCCTTCCTCATCTTACTAACTTTCTCTGCTCTGGGATCCCTATCATTCCGTCTCAACGCCGGGATAACAAGACTACTGGCCGAGTTCGGTCTGATAGAGGAGTATCCCACAAGCATTACAATATACTTGAGCCATGGAGCCAGAAGAGGTGGCACAAGCTGTTTCTCTTCAGGGACAGATGTTGGGAACCCATACCACACAGTTGCAGAATATGGATTCCAAGCTAGAGGCTATTACTGCTCTCTTTACTAGTTACAGTGAGGAATACCACTCCTGTTGTTTCACCACCAGTCCCTATTCCTAGTACTGTGACTTCTTCCTCTGCTTCTGAAAGTATACCCTGGATACCTTACAAGTATGAAGGTACTACTGATTGCAGGGGCTTTCTTAACCAATGCAGGCTGCACTTCCGCAATGATCCTCACACCTTTCTGTCTCACCAGTCAAGGGTCATCTTTATCATTTCCTTACTGAAAGACAAGGCCCTAGCCTGGGTTTCTCCCCTTTTGGAACAGAATGCTCCACTCCTGCATGATGCTGATGATTTCATTTCTGCTTTATCTTCTGTGTTTGTGTCAGGGTTTTTTCCCTACTTTGTTTGCCATGTGCTTCTGGCAGCCATTTTACTCACCTCTCTTGCTGACTCATGTCCTGCACTTCCTTTTATGGCCAGACTGGTGTACATCATCTGTGTGAGACAGGATGTAGTCTCAGAATTGTGATGTCATCACTTATTATTTAAAGGGCCTCTGTTCAGTATGCTTTGCCCTTGCGTTGTCTCAGACCTGTTTGTGAGAGCTCCTGTGTATTACCTGGCTGTCTGACATCCCTCCTGGTTCCTGATCCCTGGCTTGTTCCTGACTCTGCTGTTCTCCTTGTTCTTGATTCCGGCTTGTCTGACTAATCGCTTTGGCTCCTGACTTGGCTCGTCTGACTACCAGCTCTGGTTTTGATTCCTGGCTTGTTATTTGACTTGTGGACTTTTTATTATTTTTTGCTATTAATAAAGGTGTGATTATTTTTGCACTTCTCGTCTCAGTTTGATTCCTGGCACCCTGACAGTTTGGGACTTCTGGCCATACCTCTGCTGCAGAATATTCTCTCCTGGATCTCCACCAGGGCAAAAGAACTGTGGCACAATTCGCCATCGAGTTTCACACCTTGGCACTTGAAACCACTTGGGATGGCAGTGCTCTCAAGGCAGCCTTTAGGAGGGGTCTGCATGAACTCATCAAAGATTAACTCACTTATCGGGATATTCCTTCTTCTTTGGATGACTTTATAACGCTTTGTATCAGTCTGGACTCTTGCTTTCAGGAGAGACAAGCTGAGAGAGACAGAACAAGGAGGGTCCTTCCCTTCCGTCATCTTGTTCGTCCAGTTTCGGCAGTATACTCTACCCCTTCAGCAGCTCCAGTTACCTCAGTGGAGGAACCCATGAATCTCTCCTCCTTTAAACCTTCAGAGTCTGAAAGACAGAGAAGAAGGAGACTGAGACTATGCTTTTATTGTGGATCTAACTCCCACCAACTAAAGGACTGTGACATTCGGCCGGGATAGCCAATGCTTAGGGGATAACAGGGGTACTTCTAAGCATGATGTCTACTAAATCCCATCACTCCTCTCGGATCATGGTACCTGTTACCCTTACCTTCCTTCAGAATACTGTCTACACTCAAGCCTTCATTGATTCAGGGGCAGCTGGAAACTTCCTGGATCACCGTTTCATGATTCAATCTGGCTTGCCTCTTTTGCAGAAAAGACATTGTCTCAAAATAACTACTCTGGATGGCAACCCCCTTGTTTCAGGCTTGATAAATTTATAGTCAGCACCCCTGACCCTGACTGTGGGAGTCCTTCATACTGAACAACTGCAGTTCAAGGTCATTCATTCCCCAGCACAGCCTGTCATCCTTGGTCTTCCTTGGCTTCAGGTACACAATCCACAGTTTGACTGGGCTGAGGGACAACTGGCCTCCTGGGGTACCTCCTGTTTCCACTCCTGCCTTGCTAAAGTTACTCCTCTGCTCCACATTCCCATAGCCAGTATACAGACTACTTCAAATCTTCCTTCAGTAAACGCAGACTTTGCGGATGTGTTTGAGAAAAAAGCAGCCGACGTGCTGCCACCCCACTGTCCTTATGACTGCAAGATTGACCTCTTTCCCAGAGCCCCACCTCCTAAAGGGAGGACTTATCCACTCTCCAAGGCTGAAACCAAATCCATGGAGGAGTACATCCAAGAGAACCTAGCTAAAGGTTTCATTCGCCCTTCCTCCTCTTCTGCTGGGGCAGGCTTCTTTTTTGTCAGTACAAAGGATGGTGGGCTCAGACCCTGCATCGACTACAGGGCCTTGAAGAACATAATCATCAAGAATCGCTATCCCATACCATTAATCACCAAACTGTATGACTCACTCCAGGATGCTCGCTTTTTCACGAAATTGGACTTACGTGGGGCATACAATCTGATTCACATCTTTCCAGGCCACGAATGGAAGACGGCCTTCAACACAAGATCTGGGCATTACAAATTCCTTGTAATGTCCTTTGGGCTGTGTAACGCCCCTGCAGTCTTCCAGGCATTTGTCAACGATGTCTTCCGTGACCTCCTCAACCGCACTGTCGTCTATCTGGATGATATCCTTGTTTTCTCTTCCAGTTTAGATGAGCATCATAGACACATGAGGCAATTCTTTAGTAGCCAAGCTAGAAAAGTGTGAGTTTGATCAAGTTCAGATCCAATTCTTTGGTTATGTCATCTCGAAGGAGGGTTTTGCCATGGATCCTGCTAAACTCACCGCAGTTCTAGAATGGCCTCAACCTACTTCTTTAAAGGAATTACAGATGTTCTTGGGGTTCTCCAATTATTACTGTAAGTTTATAAAGAACTTTTCTCAAACAGTCGCTCCTCTCACTGAATTGACAAAACAGAACAAAGACTGTAAACATTGGCCTCCCGAAGCCATAAATGCCTTCTCTTGTCTGAAAAAGGCTTTCTGTTCAGCTCCTGTGCTCCGCCATCCTGATCCTGACCTACAGTTCACTTTAGAAGTTTATTCCTCCAAGATAGGGGCTGGAGCAGTTCTTACCTAAAGGAATCCTTTGACTTCCAAGTCAAACCCTGTAGCCTTTTTCTCTAAATGCTTTACTCCTGCTGAGAGGAACTACGATGTGGGTAATCGTGAACTCTTAGCCATTAAGATGGCTTTGACTGTATAGCGTCATTGGTTAGAGGGCACCGTCAATCCCATTCAGATTCTCACCGACCACAAGAATCTGACTTACCTAGAAACTGCTAATCGACTCAATCCTCGACATGCCAGGTGGGCCTTGTTCTTTTCCCGTTTTAACTTTGTGGTCCCTTATCTTCCTGGGACCAAGAACAAGAAGGCGGATGCCCTTTCCCGTCAGTTCCCTCACTCAAGTGATTCCTCTGAAGCTCCCATTGAACACATCATACCTCCCTCCTGTGTGGTTGCTCAACTTAATACCACCCTTCTGCACCCGTGGCCTCTGATATCCTCTTTGTACCTCTGAACCTACACACCCCTGTGCTAGCCTGGGCTCATGATAGCAAACTCTCAGGACATCCTGGTTCGACTAGGACTTTCAAGCGTCTTTCCCAACATGTATGGTGGCCTACTATGAAGTCTGACACTCAGGATTATGTGAAAGCCTGCACAACTTGTGCTGCCAACAAGACTCCCCGATCTTTGCCTCCTGGCTTGCACCAACCATGGTCCATTCCCAAACAACCATGGACACACATAAAACAATGGATTTCATTGTGGACCTTCCTTCTTCCGACCACCATACAGTTATCTGGGTTGTGTTGGATCACTTTTCCAGACTGGCTCATTTTGTATCCCTAACAAAACTGCCTTCTGCCCAAGGATTATCGTCTCTTTTTCTCTTGCATGTGGTACGACTTCATGGCATTCCTGTGAATATCGTTTCCGACAGAGGTCCACAGTTCATCTCTGCCATTTGGAGAGCCTTTTGTAAGCTGATTGGAACCACTGTTTCTTTGTCTTCTGGCTACCATCCTCAGACCAATGGACTGAGAGAGCAAACCAGGATCTTGAAGCCTACCTTAGAGCCTTTGTCAACACTCGCCATACCAACTGGTTCAGTGGCACAGCCTCTAATAAGGCCTAGACAGATAAACTGGATCTTTGTCACGCCGCACTAGCCATTGCTAGGGGCGTGGCGTCTCTTTGCGTCTCCTTCCCTACTCATTGCCAGTGGTTGTGTCAGGTCTGGATGTGTGTGGTGCTAATATCATCACCGCACACTCCTGATGCCGGTCGGACGTCTGTAGCGCGAACCCTGCGCCTATGTAAGTTCTACTACAACGATCTGTCACTGCCCAAGTATAGGTTTTACTTTGTGTGCTCCTAGCTGTGACAGATCGTTGTATCAATTTGCCTATTTTGTGTATGATCCCTGCATGTCTGACTACTCTGTCTGCTATACCCCTTAACTACTGGATTTATATACTGCTGCTGAACCCTGCCTGTCTGACTACTCTACCTGCTATACCCCTTAATTACTGGTTTGAAATACTGCTGCGGAACCCTGCCTGTCTGACTACTCTGCTTATTAACACCTCTTGTTCTGGATTGCCTCTTTGTTGCCGAGCCCTGCCTGCCTGACCATTCTAGTGGTGTGCCCTTGGACTGCTTTACTGTTGCCAAATCTTGCCTGCCTGACCATTCTAGTGGTGTGCCCTTGGACTGCTTTACTGTTGCCAAACCCTGCCTGCTTGACCATTCTAGTGGTTTGTCCTTGGACTGCTCTGCTGTTGCCGCTAGGGACTGTCCTGCCTGTGGTGAGTGCCACCTTCCTCATCTTACTAACTTTCTCTGCTCTTAGATATTCCCTATCATTCCGGCTCTACGCCGGGATAACAAGACTATTGGCCGAGTTCGGTCTGATAGAGGAGTATCCCATGAGCATTACAATCTTGTTGATAGGGTTTCAACATCCTGGCTTTAAGAAATAAAAGGGGCAATTTGATACAAGTAGCCCAAACATAGCGCTAGATTACGAGTGGAGCGCTGTGTGTTATATATATATATAACACACAGAGAAAGTCCAGCACTCACTTACAAGCTCTCAGCTAAGATTTAAAAGCAAAAATAGAAAGGTTAGTTACTGCATTTGGCCAAATGGGACAAGCCCAGGTACCACATCAAGGTCCTTTCCATTTTTGCTTTTAAATCTTAGCTGAGAGCTTGTAAGTGAGTGCTGGACTTTCTCTGTGTGTTGTATTAATTTGTTTTGTATTTTCCCTATGGTTCTTGCACCCAGACCTGTCTGGGGTTGACTGCCTGTGACTCTGGGGACAGCACAGCTTCCTGTGAGTGCCTGTGAGCACCCAGGGCTGAGCATGTTACAGGGTCATGGGATGTGTACCCGGTCCGGTATGAGAGTGCAGTCCCCTTCCGTGTTTTTATTTCTCTATGTTAAGAACATTGAAATGTGAAATATTTACAGTAAATACATAATTAAATACTTTATTAAATATGAATATTGCATAAATATGATTTTACATGTTTCCAGCTTCTTGACTGCAAAGGACTCCAATGCACTTATATATACAGTATCCCACAAAAGTGAGTACACTCCTCACATTTTTGTAAATATTTTATTATATCTTTTCATGTGACAACACTTAAGAAATGACACTTTGCTACAATGTAAAGTAGTGTACAGCCTGTATAACAGTGTAAATTTGCTGTCCCCGGAAAATAACTCAACACACAGCCATTAATGTCTAAACCGTTGGCAACAAAAGTGAGTACACCCCTAAGTGGAAATGTCCAAATTGGGCCCAAAGTGTTAATATTTTGTGTGGCCACTATTATTTTCCAGCACTGCCTTAACCCTCTTGGTCATGGAGTTCACCAGAGCTTCACAGGTTGCCACTGGAGTCCTCTTCCACACCTCCATGATGACATCACAGAGCTGGTGGATGTTAGAGACCTTGCGCTCCCCCACCTTTCATTTGAGGATGCCCACACAGATTCTCAATAGGGTTTAGGTCTGGAGACATGCTTGGCCAGTCCATCATCTTTACCCTCAGCTTCTTTAGCAAGGCAGTAATTGTCTTGGAGGTGTGTTTGGGGTCGTTATCATGTTTGAATACTGCCCTGCGGCCCAGCATCCGAAAGGAGTGGATCATGCTCTGCTTCAGTATGTCACAGTACATATTGGCATTCATGGTTCCCTCAATGAACTGTAGCTCCCCAGTGCCGGCAGCACTCATGCAGGCCCAGAAGATGACACTCCCACCACCATGCTTGACTGTAGGTAAGACACACTTGTCTTTGTACTCCTCACCTGGTTGCCGCAACACACGCTTGACACCATATGAACCAAATAAGTTTATCTTGGTCTCATCGGACCACAGGACATGGTTCCAGTAATCCATGTCCTTAGTCTGCTTGTCTTCAGCAATCTGATGTAGTATGCAGCGTCTGGTCCCCACCCCTTCAAACTCTGCAACAATGCTGGCAGCACTCATACGTCTATTTCCCAAAGACAACCTCTGGATATGACACTGAGCACGTGCACTCAACTTCTTTGGTCGACCATGGCGAGGCCTGTTCTGAGTGGAACCTGTCCTGTGAAACTGCTGTATGGTCATGCCCACCGTGCTGCAGCTCAGTTTCAGGGTCTTGGCAATCTTCTTATAGCCTAGGCCATCTTTATATAGAGCAACAATTATTTTTTTCAGATCCTCAGAGAGTTCTTTGCCATGATGTCAGGGTGCCAGGAATCAGACTGAGACGAGAAGTGCAAAAATAATCACACCTTTATTAATAGCAAAAAATAATAAAAAGTCCACAAGTCAAATAACAAGCCAGGAGTCAAAACCAGAGCTGGTAGTCAGACGAGCCAAGTCAGGAGCCAAAGCGAATAGTCAGACGAGCTGGAATCAGCAACAAGGAAAACAGCAGAGTCAGGAACAAGCCAGGGATCAGGAACCAAGAAGGACGTCAGGCAGCCAGGTAATACACAGGAACTCTCACAAACAGGTCTGAGACAACACAAAGGCAAAGCATACTGAACAGAGGCCCTTTAAATAATAAGTGATGACATCACAATTCTGAGACTGCATCCTGTCTCACACGGATGATGTACACCAGTCTGGCCATAAAAGAAAGTGCAGGAAATGAGCAGCATCCCCCACAATGAACCATAGTCAGGAAGAGAGGTGAGTAAATTGGCTGCCAGCAGCACATGGCAAACAAAACAGGGAAAAACCCTGACACATGAGGTGCCATGTTGAACTTCCAGTGATCAGTAAGAGAGAGTGTGAGAGCAATAACACCAAATATAACACTCCCTCTCCCCATTCACACCTGAGACCTTGTAACACTAACGAGTCACATGACAACGGGCAGGAAAAATGGCTAATTGGGCCCAATTTGGACGATTCCACTTAGGGGTGTTCTCACTTTTGTTGCCAATGGTTTAGACATTAATGACTGTGTGTTGAGTTATTTTGAGGGGACAGCAAATTTACACCATTATATAGGCTGTACACTCACTACTCTACATTGTAGCAAAGTGTCATTTCTTCAGTGTTGTCACATGAAAAAATATAATGAAATATTTACAAAAATGTGAGGGGTGTACTCACTTTTGTGGGATACTGTATATGTATATATATATATATACAGTATATATATATATATATTTATAAGTATGTGAATACACATATAAATACATAAGTACACACACACATATACAGGGAGTGCAGAATTATTAGGCAAATGAGTATTTTGACCACATCATCCTCTTTATGCATGTTGTCTTACTCCAAGCTGTATAGAATCGAAAGCCTACTACCAATTAAGCATATTAGGTGATGTGCATCTCTGTAATGAGAAGGGGTGTGGTCTAATGACATCAACACCCTATATCAGGTGTGCATAATTATTAGGCAACTTCCTTTCCTTTGGCAAAATGGGTCAAAAGAAGGACTTGACAGGCTCAGAAAAGTCAAAAATAGTGAGATATCTTGCAGAGGGATGCAGCACTCTTAAAATTGCAAAGCTTCTGAAGCGTGATCATCGAACAATCAAGCGTTTCATTCAAAATAGTCAACAGGGTCACAAGAAGCGTGTGGAAAAACCAAGGCGCAAAACAACTGCCCATGAACAGAGAAAAGTCAAGCGTGCAGCTGCCAAGATGCCACTTGCCACCAGTTTGGCCATATTTCAGAGCTGCAACATCACTGGAGTGCCCAAAAGCACAAGGTGTGCAATACTCAGAGACATGGCCAAGGTAAGAAAGGCTGAAAGACGACCACCACTGAACAAGACACACAAGCTGAAACGTCAAGATTGGGCCAAGAAATATCTCAAGACTGATTTTTCTAAGGTTTTATGGACTGATGAAATGAGAGTGAGTCTTGATGGGCCAGATGGATGGGCCCGTGGCTGGATTGGTAAAGGGCAGAGAGCTCCAGTCCGACTCAGACGCCAGCAAGGTGGAGGTGGAGTACTGGTTTGGGCTGGTATCATCAAAGATGAGCTTGTGGGGCCTTTTCGGGTTGAGGATGGAGTCAAGCTCAACTCCCAGTCCTACTGCCAGTTTCTGGAAGACACCTTCTTCAAGCAGTGGTACAGGAAGAAGTCTGCATCCTTTAAGAAAAGCATGATTTTCATGCAGGACAATGCTCCATCACACGCGTCCAAGTACTCCACAGCGTGGCTGGCAAGAAAGGGTATAAAAGAAGAAAATCTAATGACATGGTCTCCTTGTTCACCTGATCTGAACCCCATTGAGAACCTGTGGTCCATCATCAAATGTGAGATTTACAAGGAGGGAAAACAGTACACCTCTCTGAACAGTGTCTGGGAGGCTGTGGTTGCTGCTGCACGCAATGTTGATGGTGAACAGATCAAAACACTGACAGAATCCATGGATGGCAGGCTTTTGAGTGTCCTTGCAAAGAAAGGTGGCTATATTGGTCACTGATTTGTTTTTGTTTTGTTTTTGAATGTCAGAAATGTATATTTGTGAATGTTGAGATGTTATATTGGTTTCACTGGTAAAAATAAATAATTGAAATGGGTATATATTTGTTTTTTGTTAAGTTGCCTAATAATTATGCACAGTAATAGTCACCTGCACACACAGATATCCCCCTAAAATAGCTATAACTAAAAACAAACTAAAAACTACTTCCAAAACTATTCAGCTTTGATAGTAATGAGTTTTTTGGGTTCATTGAGAACATGGTTGTTGTTCAATAATAAAATTAATCCTCAAAAATACAACTTGCCTAATAATTCTGCACTCCCTGTATATATATATATATATATATATACAGTATATACATATATATATATATAAAACATATTTAGATATGTGTTTTCTTTGAGCCCTTATAACATTTTACGCATTTTTAAAAAATAATTTCTATTAGTGTTGTTAAGAGTATAACTGCACTTTTAAATGTATTTTTTAGGTGTTTTGTGACAGTTTTTGTTGATCAGAAAAGTTCAGGGGCGGAACTACCATTGGTGTGGCAGGTGTGGTGGCACCAGGGCCCATAGTAGCCAGTCTATACATATTGCATGTGCAGAATTTGTGCAATTCTAATGCAAGGGAGCCTTTTATTAGTGCAGGTTGCAGGTCATCTATCTATCCTCATAATCATTACACAGAGCAGCAAGAAAAGTGTTACTATTGCTTACTACTGAAGTATCTTTTGGGGCCCAAATAATGTTTTGCATCAGAGCACTCTAGGGCTCTGAAGTTGTGCTCTCTCGAAGCGCGTTACATTTTGCTCAAGCAATCGTGTTTACTTTCAACCTGTAATATGCGCGCTAGTTCTGATGCGCACAAAAAGCTAAAAGTGCACCACTCGTAATCTAGCCCATAGTAGGTATATATTAAGGAAGTCACTTGTAAAAATTATCAGATCTGTGAACCAAAGCCAGAATGGTGTGAAATTAATTTTGCACTGATGATAATACTTGATCTGTGCAGGACACTGGGTATATTGACAATGGGTGGGATAACTTAAAGGGATATGAAACCCAAACATTTTCTTTCATGATTCAAATAAAAAATGCATTTTTAAATAACTTTCCATTTTACTTCTTATATTTAATGTACTTAATTCCCTTTATCCTTTGTTGAAGGAGCAGCAGTACACTACTGGCAGGTAGAGGAACACATTGATAAGCCAATAACAAGAGGCATAAATATGCAGCCACCAATCAGCAGCTAGCTTCCTGCTCCTGAGCCAACCTAGGTATGCTTTTCATCAAAGGATACCAAGAGAACTAAGCAAATGAGAATATAGGAGTAAATTGGAAAGTTGTTCAAAATTGTATGCTCTTTTGGGAATCATAAAGGAAAACATTTTGGGTTTCACGTCCCTTTAACCTTGGAGAAATTCCAAAGAAGAACCATTGCATGTACAAAGACAATGTAAACTCCCCAACACCAAGTACAATTAATTGCATGACTTGATATATATATATATATATATATTTATTTTTTTTATACAGTGGGGCAAAAATGTTCTCCCACTTAAGAAGATGAGAGAGGCCTGTAATTTTCATCATAGGTATACCTCAACTATGAGAGACAAAATGTGGAAACAAATCCAGACAATCACATTGTCTGATTTTGAAAGAATTTATTTGCATATTATGGTGGAAAATAAGTATTTGGTCAATATCAAAAGTTCATCTCAATACTTTGTTATATATCCTTTGTTGGCAATGACAGAGGTCAAACGTTTTCTGTAAGTCTTCACAAGGTTGTCACACACTGTTGCTGGTATGTTGGCCCATTCCTGCATGCAGATCTCCTCTAGAGCAGTGATGTTTTGGGGCTGTCGCTGGGCAACACGGACTTTCAACTCCCTCCAAAGGTTTTCTATGGGGTTGAGATCTGGAGACTGGTTAGGCCACTCCAGGACCTTGAAATGCTTCTTACGAAGCCACTCCTTCGTTGCCCGGGTGGTGTGTTTGGGATCATTGTCATGCTGAAAGACCCAGCCATGTTTCATCTTCAATTCCCTTGCTGATGGAAGGAGGTTTGCACTCAAAATCTCACGATACATGGCCCCATTCATTCTTTCACACGGATCAGTAGTCCTGTTCCCTTTGCAGAGAAACAGCCCCAAAGCATGATGTTGCCACCCCCATGCTTCACAGTAGGTATGGTGTTCTTTGGTTGCAACTCAGAATTCTCTCTCCTCCAAACACGACGAGTTGTGTTTCTACCAAACAGTTCTACTTTGGTTTCATCTGACCATATGACATTCTCCCAATCCACTTCTGGATAATCCAAATGCTCTCTAGCATACTTCAGATGGGCCTGGACATGTACTGGCTTAAGCAGGGGGACACGTCGGGCACTGCAGGATCTGAGTCCCTGGCAGCGTAGTGTGTTCCTGATGGTAGCCTTTGTTATGTTGGTCCTAGCTCTCTGCAGGTCATTCACTAGGTCCCCCTGTGTGGTTCTGGGATGTTTGCTCACCGTTCTTGTGATCATTTTGACCCCACGGGGTGAGATCTTGCGTGGAGCCCCAGATCGAGGGAGATTATCAGTGGTCTTGTATGTCTTCCATTTTCTAATTTTTGCTCCCACAGTTGATTTCTTCACACCAAGCTGCTTGCCTATTGCAGATTCAGTCTTCCCAGCCTGATGCAGGTCTACAATTTTGTTTCTGGTGTCCTTCGATAGCTCTTTGGTCTTCACCATAGTGGAGTTTGGAGTGTGACTGTTTGAGGTTGTGGACAGGTGTCTTTTATACTGATAACAAGTTCAAACAGGTGCCATTAAAGGGACACTGAACCCAAAATTTTTATTTTGTAATTCAGATAGAGTGTGCAATTTTAAGCAACTTTCTAATTTACTCCTATTAGCAATTTTTCTTCGTTCTCTTGCTAACTTTATTTGAAAAAGAAGGCATCTAAGCTTTTTTTTAGGTTCAGAACTCCGGACAGCACTTTTTTATTGGTGGATGAATTTATCCACCAACCAGCAAGGACAACCCAGGTTGTTCACCAAAAATGGGCCGGCATCTAAACTTACATTCTTGCATTTCAAATAAAGATACCAAGAGAATGAAGAAACTTTGATAATAGGAGTAAATTAGAAAATTGCTAAAAAGTTCATGCTCAATCTGAATCACAAAATATTTTTTTTGGGTACAGTGTCCCTTTAATACAGGTAATGAGTGGAGGACAGAGGAGCCTCTTAAAGAAGAAGATACAGGTCTGTGAGAGCCAGAAATCTTGCTTGTTTGTAGGTGACCAAATACTTATTTTCCACCACAATATGCAAATAAATTCTTTCCAAATCAGACAATGTGATTGTCTGGATTTGTTTCCACATTTTGTCGCTCATAGTTGAGGTATACCTATGATGAAAATGACAGGCCTCTCTTATCTTCTTAAGTGGGAGAACTTGCACAATTGGTGGCTGACTAAATACTTTTTTGACCCACTGTATATATTTTTTTAAATTAATCTTTTTAATGCATACACTGATACAACAAGTAGCATCAACACATCATTATATAAGAAAAGAAAATAAGGAGCGGAAAGAAAGTCAAAAGTCCCTTCAAGAGGGGTATCATTCACGTCTTCCTGTGTTTCCACAAGGTGGTTATTAACATCATGGTGTCATGAATCAGTAAATGTTTTTTGGCCACTAAGGTGAATTAGTAAATAAACGAATGAAATGAAAACAGCAAACTTGTATGAATAAACATATCATTTATACTGTGTACTTCAACTAGACACAGAGCTGAGAAAAGAGAAATGCAGGAAAGGAATTGCGAAATTGCAGAAGTATGAAAGTATGATTGTATGAAAGGACGAGGAGGGGCACAGTGTACTAGCCACAAAATATTGTGTGTGGGAAGGAAAGTGTTATAGTTATGGATGCGATGTACGGCGAATCCTCTCCCAGTAAAATTCTATATCAGCAAAAAATGTTTCTGTGGTAAAAACCAAACTCTTCTTCTAGGAGCAGCAGTTCATCAACAGATCTATAGTGAGCAGCTGGAGAGATTTGCAGAGCCAAGAAATTAGTAGTCGAGCACAGTTTAAACCTATCTGTAGTAAGGTAGCACATATTTTATATCTGCATTTTGGGCTTGTATTTAGCAGTGCTATGGTGGATGATAAAGTAAAATCTACACCAAGAAATGTACGGAAAGCTCCCTCTACCGCTTTCTAGAATGGGACTCATTTTTGGCATGACCACCACATATGAAGCATAGTGCCTTGAGAGTCACAACCTCTCTAACACTGGGAAAGAAACTGTTGGATAATTGTTTTTGAGTCAGATTAAGGAAGTAGAGAATTTATCAGTGTTGTTATAAATTTGGCATTGTGTAGAGTATGAGGGGAGAGTGATGGACTGAGCTGAGTCAAGTATCTGTTTAGAAAGTGAGAAGGAACCCTTTCATATAGATGCTGACAGGCACAACTGTTCAAATGTGGCTGGGGATCTTTTGAGGTCTTGTCTAAATTGAGTGTTTTGCAAAAAATATATATAAGTTAGAGTATTTTAACCATGATGTAAATGAGCCTTTCAAAATAAGTTGGAGGTTTTGGCATGGCTTCAGTTTACCTTGATTCAGCAATGCTGCAATAGGGACTGTTTCTGTGATTTCATGTATTGTGTCCATTTTCCCCTTAGGTTCAAAACCACCCAAGAATTCCATATTTGGAGAGATGGGAGATTTGGGTTTAAATGTTTGAGAATGTCTTAATGAGCTGAGCCCAAGTTCCAAATATGTGCTTGTAAAGAGGATATGTCTTACAAGTAACGGGCCTACTTTCTTTAGGTATCCAACTATTGGGAGCCTGGGGCTAAATGTAGCCACCAATCAGCAAGCACTACCCAGGGTGCTGGACCCAAAAAATGGGCTGGCTCCTAAGTTTACATTCCTGCTTTTTTCAAATAAAGATACCAAGAGAACAAAGAAAAAATTATAATAGGAGTAAATTAGAAAGTTGCTTAAAATTACATGCTATAACTGAATCATGAAAGAAAAAAAATGTGGGTGTAATATCCCTTTACGTCTTTCTGTGACTGGTAGGGGAAGGAAACTTGTGGCAGTGGTCTGTGTTTTGAGCCACACATGGTTGCGCAGGGTAGAGAGATGGGACCGACCTTGATTTTGCTGTGGAAGCTGGGACATTTGCCGTTAAAGAGACATGAAACACAAATTTGCTTCAATATCTTGGTACACTCTGTTAAAGTAGCAGCAATGCACTGCTGTGAGCTTGCTGAACACATCTGGTGAGACAGTGACAAGAGGCATAAATGTGCAGCCATCAGTCAGCCGATAGCTCCCAGTAGTGCATAACTTCTCCTAAACCTACCAAGCTATGCTTTTCAACAAAAGATACCAAGAGGACAATGCAAATTAGATAATAGAAGGAAATTTGAAAGTTGTTTAAAATTGAATGCCCTATCTGAATCACAAAACTATAACTTTACTGTCACTTTAAGGGGAAAATGCAGGAGGGACAGTGGAGCACAGCTCCCAAACCATGACAGTAAATAATATGCAGTATAGTTGGGAGCTCAGCACTGGGTAACTAAAGTGTCAAAATATTTCCCACCTGCAATTTCTAGGCAATGAGGAAAACTGTAGCAATTTCACTAAGACAGTATGCCAGCTATGTCTTCTTTATGCAGCAAGTTTGATATTTTAGTTGAATACATTTTTCCTGATCTCCAGGCCCTTTGATTACCTCGTTACCACTGTGTCACTTTTTCATGCATTTGTTGGAGCAATTACACATTCTACTTTAATCTTTTTCCTGCATTCCCATCTATTTATTGAGAAGGTTTGGTGGACATATTTGCCTGTGTATTGCTGGGAGTTTTTTCTGAATGCCAAATACTTTGTTACCAGTTCTGCATGAACTTTGACTTTGCTCTTGCTTTACTGTTTGGTCCGGTCTCAGATCTTCTGACTGAATCCCGACTACCCTTGTGTCTGATTCGATCCTGACTTTTTTGTTTTACCAACCTCTGGCTTATTTTTGACTTCTTTACTGCTTACTGTATCCTGCTCCAGTTTGGTCTATTGTTGCCCCCTCTACCCGTTTGACCTCCCTGCATTATTGCTTCTCCTTTACTTGGTTATGTCCAGGGTCACTTCCACATGTATTGGGTCAGTGTCTATACAAATGAAGCTTCTGTAGAACAGATTTGCAAGGCTGCAACTTGGTTCTCTCTACATAATTTTTCAAAATTCTAGAAGTTTGATACTTTTGCCTCGGCTGAGGCTTCCTTTGGGAGAAAGGTTCTTCAAGCAGTGCTGCCTTCTGTTTAGGTTCCCTGTCTTATCCCTCCCTTATCATCTGTGTCCTCTAGCATGGGTATTGATTCCCAATAGTAATTAGATGATCTGTGGACTTATCGTGTCATTAGAAAGAAAACAAAATTTATGCTTACCTGATAAATTTCTTTCTTTCTTGACACGATGAGTCCACGGCCTGCCCTGTTTTTGATGACAGGATATTTTTGTTATGTTATAAACTTCAGGCACCTTGTTGCTTCCTTTCTTTCCTTTACTTCGGTCGAATGACTGGGGTTGGATAGAAAGGATGTGATATTTAACAGCTTTGCTGTGGTGCTCTTTGACGCCTCCTGCTGGCCAGGAGGTGAATATCCCAATAGTTATTAGATGATCCGTGGACTCATCGTGTCAAGAAAGAAATTTATCAGGTAAGCATAAATTTTGTTTATTTTAGTGAGCAGAATATTAATCTCTCATTGTAGCCACACGTGGTTTTCATTTTACAATAGTGTGGTTTTTAAACATTGATCTATGCAAAATGTGTTTATAAAAGGACAACTTTTTTTTTAAGATTGTGGAACTTTAAAGGAAGTTCACACTGGATTGGACATGTTTAGTTCTAATATGGTCTCACTGTGCCAAATGTGTTTAATTTATATTTGATAATGCTTGGATTTTTATTGATCTAGTGCAGGGGTGTATTATGGCCTAGGGCAACAGATTTGGGAGGGGCAGCACATCTGCCGTATCCTCCCTCTAAAAGCCAGCACACAGTACAGTGAGCGATAAAGTGCAGGCTTTTACAGAGAAGACAAGGCAAGTACGCTGATTAAGGTCGCTCTTCACAGGCTGTGCTCCTTTAAACCATTGCTTCATTTAGAGCCGCTGGCATTTTTGCAGTGGAAGCGTTCTTGGTGAGAAACTTGCCCGGGGATATACTTACAAGGTGAGGCTGAAGGAGAAGACCTTGTGCCAATATGCTGCCTCCCCTTGTCAGCTGTGGTGGGTCTGCGAGCGCAGTGCTAATTGCAGGTCTTAGTAACTAACAGACTGGATGCCTCGGTGCACTGCTTAGATCAGCTTGTGATGTCTAATCAAACTCTAACAGCTAGCTCTCTCTGCATTCATGAAACCACGGAGTTAATAATAAATGGACACTTAAAAAGTTTCAGTACTTGAATGATGGTAATTACTGTATGTTGTTGCATGTGAAGGGCAGTGATTGTTTCATATTATTGTGGATTCTTCTTTCCCTCCCTTCCTCTTCTCTCTCTTCTTTCCCTTTCTAACTCCCTTCCTCCCTCAACTCCCTTCCTTCTTTCATTCATTCATTTCCTCCCTTCTTTCACTCTCTCCCTTCTTTTTCTCACCTCCCTCCCTTGCTCCCTCCTCTCCCTCCCCATTTTTCTCTTCTCTCTCTCTCTCCCCTCCTCCCTTAATTCTTTCCTTTCCCTCCCTTTCTCCCCTCCCCTTCTTTGCTCTCCCTTTTCTCAGGGAGAAAATGGTATGAGACGCGTGCAATTCAATCCACCTGTATGCAAGTGTTTTCCAAACCCATTTTCTTTTGAATTGTTATGGAAAAAACACACAAAAAAACACACAGAGACCCAAAAAAATATGAAGGGGGAAAAAAAGGCCTAAAACCGTTGCAGCAGAAATTTACAAAAAAACCTAAATATGCCACTGATTATAGTGTATAGGCAGTTTGAAATCCTTTAGCTATTTCACAATTTAAAAAAAAGGGACATAGGATACTGAAATACATTTTACTGGAACAAAAGCAATAAGCATTCACAAGAAAATTCACATTGGGTAATAGAGCCCCTTTAGTGTAATCCAGAACAGATACACTATTTATTGTAACATGCTGGTGGTTTCACACTTTCTTGCTCCGGAACTGAGGACTACTCATAAGAGCGTCATGACAGGCCACCATCATCCCACCAATTAGGTTCATGAACTCCTGGAAGTCCAACTCGTTATTCTTCTTTTGATCCACTGCACCATCTACTGAATTCATGAGGGTTCGCACTATATCTGGGTTTTTCTGATTCTAGAAAATACAATGAAAATTATTTATGAAAGATTAATAAATACACATTTAAAAAACAACAACTTCAAAACAAGATTAAAGTAGGCGAGGCAGAGTCATAGTTACAGTGGGGACATTTTAGAATGTTACGAAACCAACCATTTTTTAGTCTATTTTTAAGTTAAAAGCTTAGTCTAGCAGTATTTGCTTTAGAATACATCTGTTTCTTTTGATAGCATTTAGTAAAATTTTGTAAGCCCTTATATAGGATGCTATTACCCACAAATATCCCTGGGAGACTCTACAACCTATGGCAGGCATACCATCTTTGGTATGTATGGCGCCTTTGAATGGCATGTAAGGATGCCAAACCCCATAAGTAGTATTTCAATTTTTTATTTAAATTTATTATTTAATAATAAGGAGGCGCTCCACAGGCTTCCTCTCCTGCACACAGTGTTAGATTACAACACCCTTTTTGCAGGAGATCACAAGAGGTCCCCCGCCCTACTCTTTCCCAGTAAGTCTCCAGATCAGAAGCATTTATTGTGCACGGTGTACTGTAATCAAACAGCAAACAAAATAGAAACTTTACACCTAGAGAAAAAAAATAAACATGCCACTCTACCGCCTTCTATAGGTGTATGATGTGAAGGGCTAAAGAAGACACCAGAGTAAGGTCAGATGATAAGAAAGAAGTCTGTGTCTAGTAACAAGTATGACTATGTAATTTGCAGGTGATGATCAGTAACTTTGGGTAAGTACACTAGTTAGGAGAGGGTGGGTGGTATGTGTGACATGGAACTGACAGAGGGGTCTCATCTGACTTAATACGTGGGTATGGGGCTGACAGAGGGATCTAGTCAGAGGGCCTGGTGAGGGTTAAATGACTGTAGGCTCTGTAGTTTGATCTAAGGTGGAATTTGCAATGGGGTTGCAGGTCCATGGGTCTGATCTGATGCCTGGTTAGGTTATGGGTGTTATCCGAGTTATCCTGATTATAATTTTGTAATGAATTCAAAAAGGTGATTATCGTGTTCAATGATTGAATGCACTAGCTTTAGTTTATTCAATGATTGTGTGTTCTTTCAGTTTTAAATGCATTGTGGCAACATTTAGGGCCAGATTACGAGTGGAGCGCTATTTAGCGTTTTTGCTAGAGTGCCATTTACAATAGAAGTAAACTTTTTACACACGTCAGGTTGCGCTGGTATTCTGCGTTGAAAGTAAAAAGTTTTAGTGCTTGCGCTAACCTGACCCACGCAGAAAGCCGAACTTACAATATCACGCGCACGATAACCTATTCCCCCATAGAAGTCAATGGAGCAAAACAAGTGTAGTGTGTGTGGTGGGGGACTAAACACCCTACTCGAGCGCAAACACGATTGCATATTGTAATGTGCGCTAACCCAACATGAAAATATTAATATTCCACATTCCAATGTTCTGCACATAGCACTGATATAAGGTGTGTCACTGTAATTATACTATTATTATACTGTGGGCTAAGAAAGAATTTACAATGTTGCGATTGGGGGTACTTAGGGGGGAAAAAAAATAAAAAAATAATGTACAGCATGGTTGAGAAACAAACCTCTACTGCACCCCTGTCTAATGAATGTACATATGTGATATATTTAGAAGATTTTTTTTAAAAAAAAGGGACATTAAAGTCAAAATTATTCATACCCAGAATGCAATTAATTTGATACAATTACATTTTAACATTTGCTTTTGTATTTAAATATATTTTTAACTTTATTCTCTTGGCATCCTTTATTGAAGAGCATAACTAGATATGCTCAAGAGTGGGCATGTGCCTTGATCACTATATTGCAGCATTTGCAACATAATACATGCATGCTCCTAACCATACCTAGATATTCTCTTCAACCAAGGATAACTAGGGAACCTTTTATGTATGTCTGTATGTATATTTATGCCTGGGAGAGTACATGTAAAGCGGTGTGGATCTGTGAGCACCTATATGTTTTAGGTTTCTATGTGGGTTAACATGTGATGTCTGCATGCATGTGCACATATGCAGGGATTTAGTGATAGAGATATGAGATGAGTGTTGTATTCTCTCTCTCTCCTGTGTGTGTCTCACTGTCCCCCCCTTGGTCTGCAAAAAAAACTAATTTTAAATATGTTCAAAACATTTATTTTGTAGATAGTTTGCAATATAATAATTTCTAATATAAAAAATATTGTCTTTTCTGTCACTTTAATTTTACAGAAGTTCCATAATAAAAAGATGTGGTGGGATTTGATACCAGGGCATTAGTTTGCATTCATTTTTATGCCTTGGTTAAAATCAGATTGACTTTTTGAAATTTCCCATTCACTGACTTTACCACCATGGATACTAAACAGAGCTTACATGAATTGTATTAATGCATTGTAACCCTCTTTGCTAGCCAGTGGGTTAAATGAAAGACACTAAAATAATTTGTTGGAGCAAACAAGAGGAAAGAATGCATAACCGTAAGCCATCAAGTGGTGACAAAGCTCCCTCTAGTGGACAAAGCAAATATAAGATAAATTACCTCATCCCATACACATTTGGCAATACTGTGCCTTTTCACTTTGATTTCACAATCTCAAATATTTCCTTGATATGCAAAAAAAAGAGGGGGGTGGGCTAAATTAACAGCACGTATTTTAGCCACTTTTCCATTGCACATCCTTTTTCTCCACAATGAATGCAAGGTCCAACAGATTACTTTT